>NC_084620.1:63627077-63847077 GCF_033978795.1 Nerophis ophidion
ATTTTGAAGCCCGCTGTGTCTTCACAGTCAATCAAAAACATACCAAAAGCAAACACTCGTTTTAGTGGCAGAGTAATTCAATAAGTGTGTGAAATGAGTATGTTTTTATACACAATGGTGCTTATATATTGACATTATTAATGTGTTTGGAGATATGTGACACCCGTTGCATGATGCCTGCTAGGAGTGTGACAGAATATTGACGTGGCAAACGATAGCGATATTCAACCTTTGGATTGATTATATATGCACTTTAGCATAAGGCTGTGCGATACAACGATATCAATATATATCGTGATTGACACTTAGTCGATACCAATAAAAAATGTGTTCGATAAAACCTTTTTTTGTTTTTCTGTCTGAAAAAAAGAAGTTGTAAAGAAAGTTTGGTTGCATAAACAAAGGCGCTCGCTCTCTGGTAACCAAGCAACGCAGGACGTCAGTGGGAATGACACACTAATAGCAAATCATGTAATAGTGTCAAGTTTGATTGAACCATCTGTTGCCCTGCGGTTGATTCTTTGCAGAGAGTGAGAAAAGAAAGGGAAAATGAAGAAAATTGTAGATAAAACTGCAAAAGTCACCTGGACAGGGTGCCGCTTTTTGGGATTTTGCGCCACCTTTAAGGTAACCATCCACGATGAAGGTAAAGGACCATGTGTGGTCAAAACTAATTGCGTGACTAATCCGCGCTCAAACATTATTATTATTTAGATTTTTTTGTGATTTTGACATGTATTAACGCATTATACTTAACCGTCCTAATTATCAGGTCAAGTCAAACAAATTAAAACTACCTACCAGGGCACATGAGACAACAAAAGTAGCAAAAGCAACAACAAAAAAAGCAATTAATACAATAAACCGTAATTAATTAACAGCACGTGTTGTCTCAAAACCCATCCATCCATCCATTTCCTACCGCTTATTCCCTTTCGGGGTAGCGGGGGGCGCTGGCGCCTATCTCAGCTACAATCGGGCGGAAGGCGGGGTACACCCTGGACAAGTCGCCACCTCATCGCAGGGCCAGATAAAAACCTCTGTCGAATACCAATGAAAGTAGATGAGTTTTCAGCAAGGTTTGAAAATGCTTAAGTGTGCTGAGGCAAATTGTTCCTTTTTAGCCTACCTAATAAAGTACTATCCATCTATCTATCTATCTATCTATCTATCTATCTATCTATCTATCTATCTATCTATCTATCTATCTATCTATCTATCTATCAATCAATGTTTACTTATATAGCCCTAAATCACTAGTGTCTCAAAGGGCTGCACAAACCACTACGACATCCTCGGTAGGCCCACATAAGGGCAAGGAAAACTCACACCCAGTGGGACATCGGTGACAATAATGACCCAGTGGGACGTCGGTGACAATGATGACTATGAGAACCTTGAAGAGGAGGAAAGCAATGGATGTCGAGCGGGTCTAACATGATACTGTGAAAGTTCAATCCATAATGGATCCAACACAGTCGTGACAGTCCAGTCCAAAGCGGATCCAACACAGCAGCGAGAGTCCCGTTCACAGCGGAGCCAGCAGGAAACCATCCCAAGCGGAGGCGGATCAGCAGCGCAGAGATGTCCCCAGCCGATACACAGGCGAGCAGTACATGGCCACCGGATCGGACCGGACCCCCTCCACAAAGGAGAGTGGGACATAGAAGAAAAAGAAAAGAAACGGCAGATCAACTGGTCTAGAAAGGGAGTCTATTCAAAGGCTAGAGTATCTATCCATCCATCCATCCATCCATCCATCCATCCATCCATCCATCCATCCATCCATCTATCTATCTACCGTTAGATTCCTGCTAGTTGTCAAATATTCTAATTGATATATTGTAATAGTTATCATACCATGCTGTTTCCCACAGCTCCAGAAAAGCTTCTAAAAAATGCCTTTAAAATGCGCCATGGCGTTTGCATTACACACAGTTTCTTCTTGACGACAAAAATACACAATTCTGCTTTTATGGATAGTTTCACATCTGTTGTATCAGAAGCACTTTCCCTCCCGCTTCCTTCTTGCTGCAGTAAAAACGCTCAAATTACATACAGGCAGTGGTGGTCTTTGACCCCAATTCCGGGCTGTTTAAGCGACTTGCCTGACTCGATCTCTGTCAGGTGGTTTTCTTAGAATGGCGCTCATCAGACAGCGGGCCTTTTTTTGTCAGATTGCCAGACCTCCTTAAAAGTATTGTCAAATTGTGGCACCGTGCTCCTTTTCCCTTCGCTTTGAAGACTTATTTTGGTCTTGTGGAGTCTTTCTCACATCCATCCATCCATTTTCTACCGCTTATTCCCTTGTGGGGTCGCGGGGGGCGCTGGCGCCTATCTCAGCTACAATCGGGCGGAAGGCGGGGTACACCCTGGACAAGTCGCCACCTCATTGCAGGGCCAACACAGATAGACAGACAACATTCACACTCACATTCACACACTAGGGCCAATTTAGTGTTGCCAATCAACCTATCCCCAGGTGCATGTCTTTGGAAGTGGGAGGAAGCCGGAGTACCCGGAGGGAACCCACGCATTCACGGGGAGAACATGCAAACTCCACACAGAAAGATCCCGAGCCTGGATTTGAACCCAGGACTGCAGGACCTTCGTATTGTGAGGCAGACGCACTAACCCCTCTGCCACCGTGAAGCCCCGTCTTTCTCCCATATATTTTAAAAACCATACACAAACCATAATTGTTTCTGTACAGTGTCCGTAAAACGGCAGTAAAACGGTTGGTCAAACAAAACAGAAGTCATCGTCATGGGCCCACTAGCTGCGGAAGCTATCCCTCCAATCAGCTAAACAGACTCGATAACTCCACGGTGACGTTTTGATGAATTTTCTGAGTAATTCGTGAATCAGAAACAATACATAAAGAATGTCGTTGTAAGTTAATGATACTAACACAGACACTCGTAAACGTGTTAGCATTTTAGCTAATGACGCTAGCTTGATTACATTATGATAGCATGTACAAATGAACAATCCTACAGACGTCACACATGGAACTGTTCAGTAAGTATGAATAATTTTAATTAAATTATAAAACTTACAAATGTTGCCTGCAGTGATAAATGAAGAGTACATATGAGTAGAAACGTTATGGATGATTAGAAGACCTGTACTTTAAAGGGGAACTGCACGTATGCCATTATGCCGTGTTATTCTTGTAGCCAGACCTGTGTGTTCAAGTGACAACCTTTGAGGAAGGCAACAGTTGCAGCCAAAACCGTCAGGTACGGAAATAAACACACAGGTCGGGCTATAAGAACAACAAATTGCATAATTATTTGAAGACCTAATGAACCTATTTGGGGAACTGCACTTTTTATTTGTATTTTGCCTATCGTTCACAATCATTATGGAAGACATGATGATGGATGTGTGTTTTTTTTTTTATTGCATTCTAAATATTGAATAAATGCAATTAAAAATCTGCTCACAATTCCACCTACAAAGCCATTAAAAAAATATATCCTTTGAAGTTTTATATGCATGATGTAAGTATATGTAATCTAGCAACGTGCACATTTATTATAACATTCTATATTTACGTATTCATTTTAAACAAATGCCTTGCATCAATCTTCACGGTGGGAGAGGGGTTAGTGCGTCTGCCTCACAATACGAAGTTCCTGCAGTCCTGGGTTCAAATCCAGGCTCGGGATCTTTCTGTGTGGAGTTTGCATGTTCTCCCCGTGAATGCGTGGGTTCCCTCCGGGTACTCCGGCTTCCTCCCACCTCCAAAGACATGCACCTGGGGATAGGTTGATTGGCAACACTAAATTGGCCCTAGTGTGTGAATGTGAGTGTGAATGTTGTCTGTCTATCTGTGTTGGCCCTGCGATGAGGTGGCGACTTGTCCAGGGTTTACCCCGGCTTCCGCCCGATTGCAGCTGAGATAGGCGCCAGCGCCCCCCGCGACCCCAAAAAGGGAATAAGCGGTAGAAAATGGATGGATGGATGGGCCTTGCATCAATTTCAAAAACGCATCACAATCTTTGCTTTTTTTTTTTCATCTCTGATTATTACTCACCACAGACTTTATGAGACCCAACAAACAGAATAAAACATCACTTACTGTACATGGTCTGCAGTGATTAGGATGCCAACTGCTCGAATGTTCATATATTACTCACTACAAACTTTATGAGACCCAACAAACAGAATAAAACATCACTTACTGTACACGGTCTGCTCGGATGTTCATATATTCCCATTTAGATGAATAATGACTCATAATCCTCACAAAGAAACGGGGTGGAGGGGACGGTCGCAAAATATCTTTTTGTGCAGTTCGGGCCATTTTCGGGTCTTAAATGGCTGTCTTTATGTGCCAACTTGTTGGAATACCTACTCAGACTTAGTCTGTCCAGGTGAGATGCATGATTTATGATCTAGAATAAACTTACAGGGAGAAAGGATGTAAACATTGGCACACACGGTAGTGTTCATGGCGCCACTATAGATAGTTCCTTTACATTACCGCTTATAATAACAATACCACGAATACTTGGTTGATATTTAAGTCACAAAATTTGAATAAAGTATTGTTATTTATTGGATTTTATGGGCGAAATATAGGAGCTCCTATTAGCTGCGTTTTTAGCGGACTTTTATTTATGTTTATTTATTTAAATTTAGAATGCTTTTTTTTTGTTTGTTTTTAATCCATCCGTCATCATGTATTTCAGGGGTAGGGAACCTATGGCTCGCGAGCCAGATGTGATTCTTTTGATGACTGCATCCGGCTCTCAGATAAATCTGAGCAGACAATGCTTAACACGATAAGTTTTGAATAATTCCACTTGTATTCACAATGTTAAAAATAACGTTCAAAATATAAAACATTCGCATGCATTTTTATGTTCAAGAAATTGCCTTATTGGTAAGAAGTCATTTATTTATTATTGGTTAGTGTGGGTCTTGCCCTCCAGGGGGTTCTTAAGACCACCAAGCACCAACGTGAGAGCCTGTTTCAGGGTTACAATATTGTTTTATTATTCAATAAGTCCCTCAGTTTCTTTCCAGCAATTGTCTTTTTCTCTTTTGTTCTCGCTCGCGCTCTGGCTCCAGCCCCAACCCCAACCCCGTCTCTCCTCCTGGCTGCTGCTTATAACATTGCGACAGATGATTAGATAGCAAGGCCCAGGTGGGCCATCTACGCACCTGTCGCTGATTTTGAGGCCGGTCCTGGCAAAACCCGGCTTCGCTGCAGGCCCACAGGCCACGCTCCCTACACAGTTAGCTTCAGAATAACAATGTTATTAAAAAGAATAAGAGACCTATTATACTCTACAAATGTTGGTGTTACTTAAAAATGCACGCGTTTAGTTGTGTTTAGTGTTAAAAAAAATATTACATGGCTCTTACGGAAATACATTTATATTTAGCTTCTTGGCTCTCAGCCAAAAAGGTTCCCGACCCCTGTTGTATCTCATAATGATTGTGAGCGATGAGCAAAATTCCCCAAAAAGTGCAGTTCCCCTTTAAACGGCAGGAAACACTGCAGACACTAATCCAGCATCACCTGCAATGAGCGAACTCAACCAAAAGATGACGCTAAAGCACAAACAATAACATACCGTTTCAGTGTCTTTGCATGTGTTTTATGAGTTCTATTTACATTATGGCCTTCAGCGAAGAAAAATCCTTAAATTATCCGCACTCTTCTATAAGCCACGGGGTTCAAAGCGCAGGAATAAAGTAGAGGCTTATAGTTTGGAATTTACAGTCTTTTTTTTCCATTCCACTTTCTCATGCCCTCCAAACCATTTTTCCATCCATCCATCCATCCATCCATCCATCTTCTTCCGCTTATCCGAGGTCAGACGTGCCCCAAAGACCTCCCTAGTGAGGCGTTCGAGGGGCATCTTGAGCAGATGCCCGAACTACCTCATCTGACTCCTCTCCATGTGGAGGAGCAGCGGCTTTACTCTGAGCTCCTCTCGGATGACAGAGCTTCTCACCCTATCTCTAAGGGAGAGCCCCGCCACTCGGGGGAGGAAACTCATTTCCCCCGCTTGTTCCCATGATCTTGTCCTTTCGGTCATGACCCAAAGCTCATGACCATAGGTGAGGATGGGAACGTAGATCGACCGGTAAATTGAGAGCTTTGCCTTCCAGCTCAGCTCCTTCTTCACCACAACGGATCGGTACAACGTCCGCATTACTGAAGACGCCGCACCGATCCGCCTGTCGATCTCACGATCCACTCTTCCCCCACTCGTGAACAAGACTCCTAGGTACTTGAACTCCTCCACTTGGGGCAGGGTCTCCTCCCCAACCCGGAGAGGGCATTCCACCCTTTTCCGGGCGAGAACCATGGACTCGGACTTGGAGGTGCTGATTCTCATTCCGGTCGCTTCACACTCGGCTGCAAACCGATCCATGATGGCTTCATCTGACCGGCATCTTCAGCTCTCACCATTATTCCAGTACAAAAAAAATACCAACCTCTCTCCAGTTATCGCCTGAAACTTATTCCCGCTGCGTCCTCTTTGCGTTTTCTTTTTTAAAATAAATGCCCTGCCTTTAATTAAATACTATTTTGGTAAGCAAAAAACGTCAAGATGACAATGTTGCTTCAGGCTTTGTGGTTCTGTTACACTGCTCACAAAGGTGCTGTGATAACAAAATATGTCAAAACAAAGACATCGTTGACAACCAGCTGCTGTCATTGCTTGCATTGCACGCTTTGGTCACAAATAGTCCTTACTGTATGCAAGCAATTTCACGCATTTCATGTCAAGAGATATTTACACACTAACACTCCAGAATGGCGACCCGCTCTCATCCTAACTGTGCTGGTGCTATAAAGGACGAAGTCAAGTCAAGTTGTTTACTTGACTCACGCCCACGCACCCGCATGCATCACCTCCTTCCACCTTTGCCAGCGCCGCATTGAAGGGAAGCACAATGCATGCATACACCAACAAGGCAAACTGCCATCTGTAATTTTCCACACAGTTATTAGCTCGGCAGCCCCCTTGCCCAGTCCACTCCTTCTTCCTCCCGTCAACAGACACACCGCACTCACTACACTGAGCTTTTTGTATCATAGAACGTTAGTCTGAATAAGTCTCTATTCACATTCATTTAATTGTAATAGCATTCATGTTATACTCTTTTAGTTAAGATTTTAGTACTTTTTAAAATATATATAGATGCCACCTCAGTAGAAGCATTTAAGTCTCACCTTAAAACTAATTTGTATACTCAAGCCTTTAAATAGACTCCCTTTTTAGACCAGTTGATCTGCCGTTTCTTTTCTTTTTCTTCGATGTCCCACACTCCCTTGTGGAGGGGGTCCGGTCCGATCCGGTGGCCATGTACTGCTTGCCTGTGTATCGGCTGGGGACATCTCTGTGCTGCTGATCCGCCTCCGCTTGGGATGGTTTCCTGCTGGCTCCGCTGTGAACGGGACTCTCGCTGCTGTGTTGGATCCGCTTTGGACTGGACTCTCGCGACTGTGTTGGATCCATTGTGGATTGAACTTTCACAGTATCATGTTAGATCCGCTCGACATCCATTGCTTTCCTCCTCTCCAAGGTTCTCATAGTCATCATTGTCACCGATGTCCCACTGGGTGTGAGTTTTCCTTGCCCTTATGTGGGCCTACCGAGGATGTCGTAGTGGTTTGTGCAGCCCTTTGAGACACTAGTGATTTAGGGCTATATAAGTAAACATTGATTGATTGATTGATATATTTATATTGTTTGTATATACTGGCGTAGGGCTGGGCGATATGGCCAAAAAAAAAAAAAAAATCATGATTAATTTTTTTCTATCAATATCACAATTTTTTTAAATAATTATTCAGGGGGAATCGTCCCATGCATTTCCACCATGTTTGATCGATGTATTAATATATGCTTAAAGCTGACAACTGTCATTGTGTTCATAATATCCTGGATTGTGTTGACTAGAGGTGTAATGGTACGTGTAACCCACGCTACGGGTCGTACTTTCGTTTCAGGGCCACTGTTTTGCTTCCTTTTCAGTAAGTTCAAACTTCCTTCTGCAGTAAACGTGGTGTACTGAATACTTTAAGACTTTTTTATTTTCAAGTTACAGTAGGGAATAGATTCATATGGCCCCCATTCCTAGGTGTGTCTCCCGTGAGAGGAAGGGCGGAGGAAGTGGTCATTTGCAATGCAGTCTGCTGAAAATAATGGGAAGCTCCACTCTGCGTAGGTCAAAGTTGGAATTGCCAAAAAACACATTTTTAAGATACTCAGCACTAGAGATGCACGGTTTGCGGTCTCATCCGCGGAGTCCGCGGGTAAACCGCGGGTCGGGCGGTTGACATGACGAAAAAATTGATTTTAATTAGATTCGGGCGGGTGGCGGTTGAACCATTCGGAGACATTTGATATACATGGTTCTGGGATCGGTATCCTTTGCCATTCAAAGAGCCATTTAAGAACCGTGTCATAAAGCGAAGAAGTCAATAGGAGACTCTATTATTCTCTTGAATGACTGCCGGCAGTTACCCAGATATTAAATATTAGTGCGTGCTATGAAGCCATTGGTTTTTGTCGCCTTCTACATCATACACGATCTGCTTGTCAGTCCAGCATCATGTTGTGTGTGGCTTCCGCGGCAACACGCACACGACTGCAAGGCATACTGGGTGACACACAGTACACTAATGGTTGTGATATAAACAATTTTAACACTCTTAGTGATATGTGCCACGCTTTGAAGCCACACCAATTAAGAACGACAAACACATTTCGGGAGAACATCCTCACAGTGACACAACATAAACGCAACACAACAAATACCCAAAATCCTTTGTATTCATGACACTTCCTGACTATTTTATACAACCCAAACCCCGCCACATCCCCCCCCGTGCGTTAGTAAGGTGGGCGGGGTTGGGGGCGCGGGGGTGTAAAATATATTCAGGAGGTGTCATGAATACAAAGGATTATGGGTATTAGTTTTGTTGCGTTTATGTTGTGTTACTGTGAGGATGTTCTCCCGAAATGTGTTTGTCAATCTTGTATTTTGTGGCTTCATAGCGTGGCGCATATTAGTAAGTGTTAAAGTTGTTTATATCACAACCATCAGTGTACTCTGTATCACCCACTATGCCTTTCAATCTCATGCGTGTGATTGCGGAAACTGCACACAACATGTTGCTGGACCAACAATCGGTTCGTACATGTTGTTGAAGATGTCAAAGGCAATGGCTTCACAGCACGCCCATATTCTTGTCATCAGGATGAACGCTATTGAATAGTCGCGAAAACGTTAGCGGCTCCAATTGACTACTTTACTCTATGATACAATTTTAAATAGCTATGTGAGTGGTAAAGGTGGCCAACATCTGATGTAATTCAGCGGGCGGTTGGCGGGCGGGTACGGTCCCGATAAAATGTTGGTTCGGGTGGGCGGCGGGTGGATGACGATTTTGGAGACGCGGATGCGGATGATATAATTGCCTATCCGCACATCTCTACTCAGCACTCTAATGCTATCTGGAGGCTAAAGTGGATAGTGCAGCCTCCCAGTTTGTCACGTTTCATGTGTCAGGTAAACCGTGATGAATGAGGCCATTTTAATTATTTTCTTACTGTAACATTTACTAAACATCACATTATTATGTATTCACTTTAATTACTTGTATACATCAGTGTAGAAATTCTCACCAGCGGTTTGGCAAATGTGAACATAGATCAGGGGTGAACAAATTAAGAGCACGTGAGCCACATTGGTCCATTTAATGCAGCCCGCCAAATATTAAAACAGAATAGTAGTAATAATAATAATAATAATGGATTAGATTTATATCGCGCTTTTCTATTGTTAGATACTGAAAGCGCTCACAGAGAAGTGGGAACCCATCATTCATTCACACCTGGTGGTGGTAAGCTACATCAGTAGCCACAGCTGCCCTGGGGTAGACTAACGGAAGCCTGGCTGCCAGTTTGCGCCTACGGCCCCTCCGACCACCACCAATCATTCATTCATCATTCATTCACCAGTGTGAGCGGCACCGGGGGCAAGGGTGAAGTGTCCTGCCCAAGGACACAACGGCAGCGATTTGGATGTCAATAGGTGGGAAGCGAACCTGCAACCCTCAGGTTTCTGGCACGGCCGCTCTACCAACTACGCCATGCCGCCCCTAATTAATCAAAGATCTGTTTTTAAAAAATCCCACAGCAAAACTGATTCTAGACTTTGACACACCGGCAAAAAAGGGTGATCAACAACACTGCTGCCGCTAAAGGAGAGTGTAAGTGTTAGCGCTTTATTACCATTTTTATGTTTATTTGATGTTCTTATATGATATTGTTGAAAATAGATGTTTTATGATTAAAATAACCCATATTTGGGAGGCCTACTCTTAGTTCCAACAGATATATGCTTTGAAATGCATCATGTGCTCGCTCGCCAGGCCTGTCCGTCAAATTTAAAAAGCCAATGTGGCCCCTGAGCCAAAAAGTTTGCCCACCCCTGACCTAGATTGTGTGTGGGGGGGGGGCAGCAATTCATTGCTGATTTAGTGATCGTACATTAAAGTGCAGTTTGAATTTGAGGTACTGTAAAATAATGTGTACCACCAACACATAAATTATGTTTAATGATTATTTTATGGGGCTTCACGGTGGAAGAGTGGTTGGTGCGTCTGCCTCACAATACGAAGGTCCTGCAGTTCTGGGTTCAAATCCAGGCTGAGGATCTTTCTGTGTGGAGTTTGCATGTTCTCCCCGTGAATGCGTGGGTTCCCTCTGGGTACTCCGGCTTCCTCCCACTTCCAAAGACATGCACCTGGGGATAGGTTGATTGGCAACACTAAAATTGGCCGTAGTGTGTGAATGTGAATGTTGTCTGTCTATCTGTGTTGGCCCTGCGGTGAGGTGGCGACTTGTCCAGGGTGTACACCGCCTTCCGCCCGATTGTAGCTGAGATAGGCGCCAGCGCCCCCCCGCGACCCCAAAAGGGAATAAGCGGTAGAAAATGGATGGATGGATGGATTATTTTATGGAGATTTTTTTTCTCACCCCAAATTGGACCCCTACAATAGGAGCCCAGTCTGAGATCAACTTTTTTTTTTTTTTTTTTACTTCCAAGCGACAACCCTTTCCCCACCTTTTACGGAGCGTCTTAAGTGCCGACACATCACTTTTCCTGTTCTTTAAGCCTGTACGATGTTTGACTAATCTTGAATGGGTTATTGGTGAAAATGAAATTTCCTTGTACTTGTGCAATGACAATTAAGAGCATACCATACCATACTAGTTCAAAAACATGTTTTTATCTACAAACTCAAAAAGGATTTGAACAAAAAGTGTCGGGCTTCACGGTGGAAGAGGGGTTAGTGCGTCTGCCTCTCAATACGAAGGTCCTGCAGTACTGGGTTCAAATCCAGGCTGAGGATCTTTCTGTGTGGAGTTTGCATGTTCTCCCCGTGAATGCGTGGGTTCCCTCCGGGTACTCCGGCTTCCTCCCACTTCCAAAGACATGCACCTGGGGATAGGTTGATTGGCAACACTAAAATTGGCCGTAGTGTGTGAATGTGAATGTTGTCTGTCCATCTGTGTTGGCCCTGCGATGAGGTGGCGACTTGTCCAGGGTGTACCCCGCCTTCCGCCCGATTGTAGCTGAGATAGGTGCGACCCCAAAAGGGAATAAGCGGTAGAAAATGGATGGATGGATGGATTATTTTATGGAGATTTTTTTCTCACCCCAAATTCGACTCCCACAATAGGAGCCCAGTCTGAGATCAACTTTTTTTTTGTTTGTTTTACTTCCGAGCGTCAACCCTTTCCCCACCTTTTACGGAGCGCCTTAAGTGGCGACACATCACTTTTCCTGTTCTTTAAGCCTGTACGATGTTTGACTAATCTTGAATGGGTTATTGGTGAAAATGAAATTTCCTTGTACTTGTGCAATGACAATTAAGAGCATACCATACCAGTTCAAAAACATGTTTTTATCTACAAACTCAAAAAGGATTTGAACAAAAAGTGTATGCAGATTTTTTTTTACTACATGTTATCTATATCCCAGGAGTTGAATCGGAGCAAATATTTAGAAAAACAAGTTTTTCTTAAAGTATATGGTGTGTTTATTCTCCCAGTGAGAACCAATAAAGTCGATTCATCACAAAGACATTCTGTGAGGGCCTGCGAATCCACATTTAGGGCACGATTACTGGTGAGCTGCAGCAGTCAGTGAGACCAAAGTCGATGCTCCTTTTAAATTTAGTTTTTCAATGTATATCCTACTGTTGGCCATATTTCTTTATTTTATTCTTCTGGGCTGCATTTCCAGAGGGACAACACAGATTGAACATTGACGAGGATGGTCGCGCACACACACTTTCGCAGACACACACATGACCACGGTCAATAATGATGGATTGCTCCATGCAGGATTATACAAAGCACCTTTGCTTCCCTACTGTTTACTACTGTCATATCTTGTAACAGACATTACCGCCATGTTTGATCGAGGTAATATATGCTAACAGCTAAACACCGTGATCAAATTTAAATGAATAACAATCATATGATCGCCCAGCCCTATTGCCGTACTTGCCAACCCTCCCAGATTCAGCGCCTCTCCCGAAAACCTCCCGGGACAGCCTGTTTTCATGTCAGCTTTCCCACAATATAGACAGAGAGCCTGCCCAATGACGTTTTAACTGTAGAATGATCGAGGGCCAGTTCTTGGTTTCTTCTGAGGGTTTACACATATAAAACACTACACGGTCTAGCTCCATCCTATCTTGCCGATTGTATTGTACCATATGTCCCGGCAAGAAATCTGCATTCAAAGGACTCCGGCTTATTAGTGATTCCCAAAGCCCAAAAAAAGTCTGCGGGCTATAGAGCGTTTTCCGTTCGGGCTCCAGTACTCGAGATGCTACCTGAGTAGAAGCATTTAAGTCTCACCTTAATACTCATTTGTATACTCTAGCCTTTAAATAGACTCCCTGTTTAGACCAGTTGATCTGCCGTTTCTTTTCTTTTTTCTCCTATGTCCCACTCTCCCTTGTGGAGGGGGTCCGGTCCGATCCAGTGGCCATGTACTGCTTGCCTGTGTATCGGCTGGGGACATCTCTGGGCTGCTGATCTGCCTCCGCTTGGGATGTTTTCCTGCTGGCTCCGCTGTGAACGGGACTCTCGCTGTTGTGTCGGATCCGCTTTGGACTGGACTCTCGCGACTGTGTGGATCCACTATGGATTGAACTTTCACAGTATTATGTTAGACCCGCTCGACATCCATTGCTTTCCTCCTCTCCAAGGTTCTTATAGTCATCATTGTCACCGATGTCCCACTGGGTGTGAGTTTTCCTTGCCCTTATGTGGGCCTACTGAGGACGTCGTAGTGGTTTGTGTTGTGGCTTGTGCAGCCCTTTGAGACACTAGTGATTTAAGGCTATATAAGTAAACATTGATTGATTGATTGATTGATTGTTAGGCAGTTTCATTAACGTCCTCCCAGCGCAGTAACAACACACATCAACAGCAGTCACGTTTTCGTCTACCGTAAAGCAGTTCGTCTGCCGTAAACAGCAATGTTGTGACACTCTTAAACAGGACAATACTGCCATCTACTGTACATGCATATGTGACAGTAACATCTACGGCAGGGGTCACCAACCTTTTTGAAACCAAGAGCTACTAATAGCGTACTGATTTATGCGAAGGGCTACCAGTTTGATACACACTTAAATAAATTGCCAGAAACAGCTAATTTGCTCAATTTATCTTTAACCCTGTTATTATTAATAATTAATGACATTTATATTTGTGGAATCACTGATCATCTTGATGATTTCTCACAATAAATATATATTTTTGATGTCATGTTTTAAATAGGTTAAAATCCAATCTGCACTTTTCTAGCTGTAAATATACTCCTCCCCTCTTAACCATGCCCCCACCCCCCCCACCCCCCCACCTCCGGAAATCGGAGGTCTCAAGGTTGGCAAGTATGCCTATGCCTATTGCTGAAATGTTACTGACGTAACATGAATTGATTAACGTGAACCCCGACTTAAACAAGTTGAAAAACTTATTCGGGTGTTACCATTTAGTGGTCAATTGTACGGAATATGTACTGTGCTGTGCACTCTACTAATAAAAGTATCAATCAATCAATCAATCAATCAATCAATCAACGTCACGCGTCCTGCCCAATGAATACTGGTGGTGGTCAAGCTAGCTCTGTTCTCAATGGGGACTGGGCACCATTTAACCTTTCTCAAAGACAAAATGTCCTATTCTTGTTGTTTTAGGCTGTACAAAACAGCCGAAAAAGGATAAAAATGTCTTTAGAGTTCCTTAAGAGGTTATCAAAAAGGGCGGAAAAGTGAAAGTTTTGTGGAAATGACGACGAGAAAAGCAAGCAGCTCACACTCCAGTCCAAGGGAACAGAGTCGAAGAATGCATGAGTTTGCAGTAATCACTTTGTTAAAGGTTTGTTTGATATACTATTAACGGTTATTAGTTCCTGTTTACGTATTATCTGGATATCATTGGTATTTGTTAAACGTGTGCTACGGGTATTTCAAAAGGCACAGACTTGCCAAGTCTTCGGTAAATAAAAGAAATCAAATGTGAGCAAAACCTAAAAGAGTTACGTTTTTTTCCAAGATGGCGCTGCTGTAGTGGCTGCTGTAGGCAGGAGCTCTGTGCTCTTGTGTCATCCTTTTCTGTTTCCCTCTTGTTTTCATGTGGTATTATATTTTTTTGCATTTTGGTCCGGGACCCTTTGGGACTGTGTGACAAGGGGTGGCACTTTCGTGACCTCTGTGGTGTTTTTTTTGTGGACTTCTGGATCTGCCTCCCGGGAGCCTTTTGGCCATGGAGACCAGCTGCAGGGTCTCTGCTACACCAGTCTGTTTGGATGTACTGGAGGAGATGCGGATGAGGGGACAGGACTGTGGAGCTAGCACTGAGCTACTGGGACGGAGAGGCTTCGCGGTGTCTTGACTGGGTGAGCAGGTGTAGGACACCTCAGTCACCTTGGACGTATCCTCGCTCATCCATGCGGACTGGACACTGGCCGAGAGTGGAGTCGGCTGTCTTGGTTGCCTTGTTGGGTCTGCTTCTGTCTCTGGCCATGCTCCCTCCACCCCAGCAGACGATGGCGTGGAACACCGCAGAGGCCACCACAGTGGATATGTTTATTTTACTTTTTATTCATAGCTGTATGTAGAAGTGTCTGGTTGTATCTGCTGCTTTAATGTCTTTAATGTCCTCTGTGTTCTTTGATGTTTGATGTTTCCCTCTTACACACATGGAAGAGGGATGTGTACTATGGCTATGAGTTGTTGTTGTTTTTTTTTTTTGTTTGTTTTTTTTTTCCCCCTTGGCCTCAGTCTGCACCCCCACTCCAGGGCCTAGGCTAAGACCGATTTTTTAATTTTATTTTAATCTTCTATTTTTTTTCTTCCCACCCCCCTTGTTTACCTGTATGTCATCTTTTTTGTAAGGGGCGCTGGAAGCCGGCAGACCCGTCAGCGATCCTGTTCTGTCTCCCTGTAATGTTTGTCTGATCTTGAATGGGATTGTGCTGAAAATTGTAATTTTCCTGAAGGAACTCTCCTGACGGAATAAATAAAGTACTATCTATCCATCTATCTATCTATCTATGTTATTACCAAAGTCAGCAATATTTGGATTTATTTTAGGGTTTATAGTGCTTCTTCTACTGACCCCACTGCTGCTTCACCGTTTACCTCGCTGTTCCCCCTTGCGGGGTGGTGGGAGTACTGCATACATGAGCAACCCTAGTTTGAATGGTTTCATCAAGCCTCTTTGGGCGACGTTCAGTGGGCCAAATAAAAAGCTTTGGCTGGCCGACTGTAGCCCGCGGGCCGCCAGTTGAATCGATCTCGTATAGGCTTTGCAAAGGTGGTTGTGCAGTCTCTTACTCAGTGCTTGAATGCCGCAAGAGAACAATGGCGTAAAATAGACGAAGTTAAGCGCTCCTAACCTTGTTTTGTGTTCTGTTTACAGAGGCATTGCTGGGAAAAAATGTGGCACTATAATCGTGAAAGCCGAGGAGCTGAACAACTGCAGGGTAAGTGTCTGCATGTAATACGTCCCTGGATCTAGTCACTGTAAATTAATTTACCTGCTCGCCTCGTTCCTTCCTTGTGTGTTGGTTAGGAATCAGTCATGGTGCAGTTTTGTGGCAACAAGTTGGACAAGAAGGATTTTTTCGGCAAGTCCGACCCCTTCCTGGTCTTTTATAGGAGCAATGAAGATGGCACGTGAGTCGCTCTTCCCTTTTTTTTTCTAACCCCTGACTTCTTTCTGGGTTGCTTTAATCCTCCTCTGCATCCAGAGGAAATTGGTTTCATTGATTTTCTTTCAGATCAAACGGCGTGGGGTCTTTTTTAGAGTGTGTGTACACATCGGGCGGGGGTTGTTCGGGGATTGTGCAAGGCGGCAGGACGCTGGCGAGAAGCAGGCCGTGTTAAAGAAGTTAGCACCCCACTAATCTTTTATTCCCTCTTTCTTTCTCTCGCTATGCAGGTTCACCATCTGTCACAAGACCGAAGTAGTCAAGAACACATTGAACCCCGTGTGGCAGGCTTTTAAAATTCCTGTTCGGGCTCTCTGCAATGGGGATTATGACAGGTAGGACCATATTCCTCCGGCTTTAAAATGAGGGAAGGGGATGGTCTCTCCAAAAATGTGACATCTTGTCTTTTTCATGTGCTAAAAACAATGCAATTGTTCGGCGACGTAACACATAATAATGCAGTGTCTATCGGCCCCTCGGGAGTGCTGTCACATTCAACGCTGCATTGTAACTCCCGCAGACAATATTTGCATGCCAACATCTATTGGAAGTATAACAATAAGATCCTCGTTGCTTAATTAGGCAAATGTCAAGTGAATAAATTGCCGCCTTTACTCGATCTAAGCTGATATCCGATGACATTTAAAACAAGAAAATGCTCATCTTTCACCTATGAATTTGCACTTGGCCTTCAACTTACTTTGCGTATAATTGAATAACATCATTATCCTTAACAAGAACCAAGGCAATACTGCAGTACATTTGGGAGGTTTTACAGTTTAGGGACCAGAGAAACAACTACAATACATTTACTCATGTTATGGTGAATGAGTAGTTTTTTTTTCAGCATATTTATACTTTTTTATTAATTTTTTATTATCTTTCCCCATATTTTTCTTTAAGTATTGGCCGTTGACACATAATAAAAAACAAAATTTAAATTCTTACTTATCCATTAAAGTTGAAAAACACCTTCTTTGAGACTTGTACCACCGTTTCCTTTTTTGCATTACCCAGAAAACACAAAAATGTTGCTTCATGTACATTGAAAATATATTTTTTTTCCATTTCCTACTTCTTTTAGTACCCTTTCTTCCTCTGAGTTTTAGGCAAAAAAGGATATGTTCATTCAAAGTTCGATACAACACGGTCAGCAATATATGATATAATATTTTCCGATGTTATGATCGTGCCATGGATGCCAAATTTTTGCCCGTTTTTTTCCCACCAGAGTCAATCGCGTTGTTTTTCACCAGATTATCGCGTATTTGCAAACTCAAGGTTAGGTCTTGTGTTGTTTTGCTCTACGCTGCAGTTACACGTCTTCGTTGCTACACTAAAGCCTGGTGTATATGCGTCACCTATGTGCACCTCCCAAAAATCCTAGGTTTGCCTCGCCGTGCACAATGCTGGCCAAAATAATAAACACAATTATTTTTATCAATATATAAATCACAATTATTAACCACGATTATTTACTATGCTATGTAAAACATTTTTATTGTCCTTTCTATATTAAACAAACAGTATGTTAAATGGTCGTTCATTTCAAAATAAAATTTAGTTTCAAAAATACTTTGTCAGCTATAAGCTAATACTTACAAAAGACAGAGAGCTAACGAAATATATGCCGTTGCAGAGTGCGATCATAAAGTGCAAACAAGTGAACAAATTAGATTATACACAAAAGACAAATGCAAGGAACACAGTGTGCTACTCACAGTATATATGGGACATCCATTAATCCATCCATTTTTCCCCACTTGTGTCTTTGCTAAATAAAACGGTATTACATCCGTAATTGATGCGTGTGTTTGAGAAGTGGATGGATATGGGGTCCCTGGGTGCACTGTTGACTTTACATTGGACTGTACCGTCGGGGCTTTGGGCCGTTGGCCGTTAACTCTGTTTGGATTATTAGCTTCACGTCACGGGCAAACGATGGCAGTTGAGGAAAGAAGAGATATGTTTAATGCTTAACCTCTTAATAATTTGTTTAAATGTGCACACCAGCGCAGCTTTTCCATGCCACTCGTTTTGGCATTTGTCTATACTCTTTAGGGGCAGGAACGAGTGGGAGGATGTGTAGAGAACGGTGAGGCGTG
The DNA here is from genome assembly GCF_033978795.1 of Nerophis ophidion. Classification (NCBI taxonomy): domain Eukaryota; kingdom Metazoa; phylum Chordata; class Actinopteri; order Syngnathiformes; family Syngnathidae; genus Nerophis; species Nerophis ophidion. The sequence continues at coordinate 63,645,467 of NC_084620.1, forward strand.
CGGGCGTGTTCCGGCGTTAAAATGTGGGTCACTCTATGGAAAAGAAGGGCATCAATGTAATGCATTTTTTTTCCAAATCTTTTCGGGAGCTACAGGCGGCCAGCTGATCAAGTGTCAGTCACCCTTTCACTCCCTCTTAGTGCATACTTGCCAACCTTGAGACCTCCGAATCCGGGAGATGGGAGGGAGGCGGGGTTAAGGTGGGCGGGGTTGGGGAGGGCGGGGTTTGGTGGTAGCGGGTTTTTTCTGTTGTGTTTCTGTTCTGTTACAGTGCGGATGTCCTCCCGAAATGTGTTTGTCATTCTTGTTTGGTGTGGTTTCACAGTGTGGCGCATGTTTGTAACAGTTTTAAAGTTGTGTATACGGCCACCCTCAGTGTGACCTGTATGGCTGTTGACCAAGTATGTCATGCAGTCATTTATGTGTGTCTACATAAGCCGCGTACAACATGTGTGTGGTCCGGCACGCTGTTTGTATGGCGAAAAAGCGGACGCGACGACAGGTTGTAGAGGACGCTAAAGGCAGGGCTATCACCGCACGCCCTCTATATTGTTGTCCAGGTGAAAATCGGGAGAAAACCGGGAGAATGGTTCCCCCGGGAGAGTTTCGGGAGGAGCAGTGAAATTTGTGAGTCTCCCGGAAAAATCGGGAGGGTTGGCAAGTATGTCTTATTGGCTCTCACATGAGTCGACTGTCCGGTCGCCCCCTGGTGGTTGGCTGACTGTTGGTTGATATGCAGGGAGCTTCCTTTTCAAATGTTAATATCGCGACAATCACCCTCATTTAAAAGCCTGATCACGATAAAAAATCTAATATTTGCGAAGCCCAGCCGTGATTGGTCAGTTTTTGGCAAAGAGTGTCCCTGAACACAGGCGAGCAGACTTTGTGCTTGAAACACAAATTATTCTATGAAATAAAACAACAGTAATTAAACATTTGCATGAAAACTGATATTGTGTACTTAATATCTTGGTGCGCTCTAAAAATAGTTACTGAATGTGTGTTTTTCAGCTTATTGTGTTTTTGCCTCCAGTATAAGTCACAAAATGAAAGTAAACACACACACGCTTAACTTTAATTACAAACCTTGTGCTAACAAGTTAAATTCGACAAGTATTCTTACTCATGCACACGTGTCTTTTTTTCTCACACACAACATTTCTCATTTTACGTCAATAATCTTTCAGGCACGGTATATTTACAAGCATTTGTCAACTCTTAACATGACCTTAGGGTTAAACACCAGCATGTTGTTAATTTAAATAATTATTTAACAGTTTGGTTTATTTACAATTTCATGTTGGATCGCTTTTGTCCCGGTCGAATATTGTTGCAAATAATGATGTCCTCTGACGCGACTCATTCAGAAGTTGCACAGTCGTGACGTGAAGTGAATTATATTTATATAGCGCTTTTCTCGAGTGACTCAAAGCGCTTTACATAGTGAAACCCAATATCTAAGTTACATTTAAACCAGTGTGGATGGCACTGGGAGCAGGTGGGTAAAGCATCTTGCCCAAAGACACAACGGCAGTGACTAGGATATCTGAAGTTGGGATCTAACCTGGAACCCTCAAGTTTTGTTGCACAGCCGCTCTACCAACCGAGCTATACCGCCCCAGTCCATCTTCACAAAGGTTTATAAGGAAAACAACAGTTAAAAGTAACCTGATTGTTGTGAATTATTAGTTCCAGTATAGACAAAGATGTCGATGTTGTGGTTCAGTGGTTGTATATATAGTCACTCTTCACAGGAAGGAAATACACAATATCTAGTCTGCAGTCTTTTGACGAATGGTTAGTCTGCAAGCTACGCGTCCTTAGAGTACAGTCCAGCTTTTAGTTGTTTATGTTGTGCGCCGTTGGCGACACTTTAAGTTCCAGTTAGCTTCACGTTAGGCTATTGCCCTCTGTTTTTTGCGCCTCACATTCTTTGTATTCTAGGGGACACAACCGTCGCAGATATGCGACCAGATCGTAACACTCACGCTATAAATCTTACTAAAAGTCTCCAAAAAGAAAAACTAAAAATAAATAAGTAAATAAAAATATCGATCCATTGACGTCCAAACCTACTGGTCGATAGTGCTCGCCCCATCCTGTGTCATTAACACAAGCCACAATTCATGTCACGTCACGTCGAGGCACTATCAACCAAGTAGGTCTAGGCAGTGGAGCTACAGCCCAATGGGTTTTATGAAAAGAAAAGGGTAAAAAATAAGGATTTCTATTTAATGCGATCTCGGGAATGATACATTCAGTGTATTTCAACCCCCAAACTCAGTTCGTATTAGTTAGACCAGAAAAAACCTAGAGCAACAACATGCACACATGAACACATATTTAGGACATAAAAACTTGAGACATACAACAGGGGGAGAAGGGGCATCCGGCCCGAAGCTGCAGTCTTTAAGGACGCTGCTCTGTAAGCCATCACGCTGAAGCAGCAAAGGCAAGGGATTAGAGGTTGGGTGTATTTGTGCATATCTGTGTTGAAGCAGTCCATGAGGGCGTGTTTTGTCCATATGCCTGCAAGTCTCTTTGTTCGGACCAAAGAACAGTGTCAACACTCCAGGTGTCTTTGAAGAAAGGGGAAGAGATTTAAGAACGCCTTTCGCTTCCATGGTCTCACTGGGGTGTTTACAGCATGACCTTGCCAAGGCCAGTGTGGAGGCAGCCGAATTGTAGATAAGGATTGTTTTGTTTGATTGTTCGAGCAAACACATTCCACTGGTTTGTCTCCTCTCATTGTCCGTTCTTGCTGTCAAATTGCTCATAATTTTGCCTTAGAGTGGAAAGCTTCTCCAAGATGTTATTAAATTTGTGATACAATTCAGAAATTGCTAAAGTCTGAGTGCCCACAGCTTTATCCAACCCCTTTATCTCAAAGGCCAACCTTGTGATGAAACAGCTGCTATCGTCTCCCGGATTTCTCGATGGACCAGAGCAACGCTCAATCCAATCTGCAGATGAACTGGTATCACATTTTCGAATAGATAGACATCTTCAATGTCTTCGGCGGAAAGAATAGTCAGGCATGTATCATGTATCCAGCAGAAAATGTTCCATCAGGAAAAGCAAGTTCCTTCGAATCCTGACTTGAAGGACCAGTTTATCAAAAAAAAAGAAAAGCAAAAGAAAGGTTTAGGACAAGACGAGACAAAGAAGCAAAGCACGAGAAATAACGGAGAGACAGGGGAAGCGTCCGCCTTAATGAGAGCCTGAAGAAAAACACTAACCGTTTCGTTTAGTTATAATTTAGACTCTAGTATGCAGAGAAGAGGCATGTTGCATTCAAACAAAGCTTTAAATGACAACAATGCAAAAAGACATAAAGATAGGTTTTCAGAGGCATATTTATCCAGCCGGGGGTGTATTACCAAAATATAAGTTGTCAATCTATAGCAGGGGTCGGGAACCTTTTTGGCTGAGAGAGCCATGAAAGCCAAATATTTTAAAATGTATTTCCATTCGAGCCATACCATATTTTTTAACACCGAATACAAATGCGTGCATTTTTTAAGTAAGACCAATAATTTTTAGGGTATAATGATTCATTAATTATTTTTAATAACATTGTTTTTTCTTGAACAGGTGCAGTAGAAAACAGATGGATGGATTAAAATGCAAGAGAATGTTTTATATTTTGAACGTTATCTTTAACATCGTGACTACCAGTGGAATTATTCATTACTTATCGTGTTAAGCAATGTCAGCTAAGATTTATCTGAGAGCCAGATGTAGCCATCAAAAGAGCCACATCTGGCACTAGAGCCATAGGTCCCCTACCCATGATCTATAGCATGAAGGTGAAAACTTCAGAGGAGATTCTGGAAAAAGAGGGAAGTAGCAAAAAAATGACATATTTCTGCCGTTAAGCTCCACTCTAAATAGAGTGCTGATTAGCAATCAGAACCAGGTGTGGGTTGTAGCTCTCCCACCAAGTTCTAGGATGTAGGGAAACAAAAAACAAGGCTGCAGAAAAGAACAATTAAATCTGATGCCACTCAGCGTGTGACACTAACATCTCCATGGCAAAAACTAAATGCAGACAAAACAAAATATTTCCTAAGGACTAACTGTTCATCAAAAGTAAAGGAGGCGTTCCGTGGTCGCTATCCAGGGTGCTGAATCTAGCGACCATATTTTATTGTGGACTCAAGGCTTTTTGATTGATTGATTGATACTTTTATTAGTAGATTGCACAGTTCAGTTCATATTCCATACAATTGAGCACTAAATGGTAACACCCGATTAAGTTTTTCAACTTGTTTAAGTCGGGGTCTCTTTGTAATTGTTGCCCAGTGCACAAACAGGGTAAATAAAGCCAGAACATTTTAGAAATCCTCCAGGATTGTGCAAAAAAGCATTAATTCAAACAATCCACCTTCAAATGTGAAACTAAAATGTTATAAAAAAAACTCATTATGTAAGAATTGAAATCTGTCAAGCTGGTTTTATGTTTTTTATAAAACCATTGGATGGAGATTTTTATAAGCTGTAATCAAAATTATATCAAAATAAGTCTTGTTCTATCTTGAGTTGTTATTAGCGTATGTCATTTACTGTATTAGATGTGAAGTGAATTGTATTTATATAGCGCTTTTCTCTAGTGACTCAAAGCGCTTTTATATAGTGAAACCCGATATCTAAGTTACATTTAAACCAGTGTGGGTGGCACTGGGAGCAGGTGGGTAAAGTGTCTTGCCCAAGGACACAACGGCAGTGACTAAGATGGCGGAAGCGGGGATCGAACCTGCAACCCTAAAGTTTCTGGCACGGCCACTCAGTTTTCCCTTGTAAATCTAATTTCTGTCATAAACAAACCTTTACACGATAATCCATTTTTTGTAGTTTCACCTGTATAGACACAGTAAGTGAGGGTATTAGTTTATCAATAATCTGTGCTTCAATGTGCATGAAACTTCACAGATTTTGCATATGAAGACCTTTGCTTCACTCTTCCACTATAAATCTAATATATGACACACTTCTTAAAAGGACTAAAGCATAATAAGGCTACAATAGTAGCCTCTGTGTGTGCTCTTACTAGAGCTGAAGAGGAATGTGTCACGAAAAGATAACACACAAATGGTCCTCCGCTGTGTCCCACGTCCACCTGTATTACAATCGGGGCTTTTGGAGTTGTGATACAATAGGATTATTTGTGGAGCGCAGTCAAGCTTGGTCTTATTTAGGTGTAACTGGGGAAAGCCAAAGTGGAACGCACAGTGGGCACCCACAGGTGCACTGTGTGTTGTCTGTGGCACGAGATAAGGCCTGGCTTGAAAAGGAACATTTCTATTAGCCGCCGTTGTGTTGACTTGCGTGCTTCCCCTTAAAGGGGAACATTATCACAATTTCTGAAGGGTTAAAACCGATAAAAATCAGTTCCCTGTGGCTTATTTTATTTTTCAAAGTTTTTCTCGAAATTTTACCCATCACGCAATATCCCGAAAAACAGCTTCAAAGTGCCTGATTTTAACCGTCGTTATATCCACCCGTCCATTATCCTGTGACGTCACAGCGTGTCCACACAGAAACAAACATGGCGGATAGCACAGAAAGGTATAGCGATATTACCTCGGGATCAGACTCGGATTTCAGCAGCGTAAGCGATTCAACAGATTACGCATGTATTGAAACGGATGGTTGGAGTGTGGAGGCGGGTAGCCAAAACAAAATTGAAGAAGAAACTGAAGCTATTGAGCCATATCACGACAGACAGCGGCACGGGAGGAAGCGAAGACGAATTCGGCAATCGCCTTCTAACCAACGATTGGTATGTGTTTGTTTGGCATTAAATGTGGGTGGAGGGAAAGGCTGGATGCAAATATAACTACAAATGAGGCATAATGATGCAATATGTACATACAGCTAGCCTAAATAGCATGTTAGCATCGATTACCTTGCAGTCATGCCGTGACCAAATAGGTCTGATTAGCACACTCCAAATAAGTCTATAACATCAACAAAACTCACCTTTGTGCATTCATGCACAACCTTATAAGTTTGGGGACAAAATGAGAAAGAAAAAGAAGTGGCATAAATCATATCCAGGGGGTTTACCTCGCTTGTCTGCGGGAAGAGACTGCCGTCGTCCCTGAATAGCTGGCACTCGGGCAGATTCAGTGGTGGTCTATTTTCCAATATTGCAGATTTCGTTGACTTTATTGTTGGAAATGCATCTACTTTGAGTGTCGCAGAATATCCACACATTCTGTGGGAAAGCTGACTACCACCACCTCTACAAAAGATACAGACAAACCAAGTTTTGCTCATGTCCTCACTTATTTTTCTAGTAATGTTTAAGTTAATATTTGATTGAATTTTAAAAAATAAACAACTGCAGGGATTTTATATTAAAAGTGAAATAGCAGGAATTTGCCCAATTTGTTTGAAGCATTACTGTTGTAAGTTTGGAGTAATGTTTGTCAATAAAGGGGAACATTATCACCAGACCTTTTTAAGCGTCAATATATACCTTGATGTTGCAGAAAAAAGACCATATGTTTTTTTTAACCGATTTCCGAACTCTAAAAGGGTGAATTTGGCGATTTAAACGCCTTTCAATTGATAGCCTGTCGAGCGATGACCTTTCACCCGTGACGTGACAACATGAAGCAATCCGCCATTTTCTCAATCTTATTACTACACGCACCAAGTCAAATCAGCTCTGTTATTTTTCCGATATCCACACAAGAATGTCTGGATCAGCTCTGTTATTTTTCCGATATCCACACATTCTTGTGTGGATATCGGAAAAATAACAGAGCTGATTTGACTTGATGCGTGTAGTAATAAGATTGAGAAAATGGCGGATTGCTTCATGTTGTGACGTCACGGGTGAAAGGTCATCGCTCGACAGGCTATCAATTGAAAGGCGTTTAAATCGCCAAATTCACCCTTTTAGAGTTCGGAAATCGGTTAAAAAAAACATATGGTCTTTTTTTCTGCAACATCAAGGTATATTTTGACGCTTAAATAGGGGTGGTGATAATGTTCTTCTTTAATGACAAACATTACTCCAAACTTACAACAGTAATGCTTCCAACAAATTGGGCAAATTCCTGCTATTTCACTTTTAATATAAAATCCCTGCAGTTGTTTATTTTTTTAAATTTAATCAAATATTAACTTAGACATTACTAGAAAAATAAGTGAGGACATGAGCAAAACTTGGTTTGTATCTTTTGTAGAGGTGGTGGTAGTCAGCTTTCCCCCAGAGGCAGGTCTCATCTGTGTCAACATAGAAGAAGCCTGCTCCCTAACTTTATTACCTCCTTCCCTGTAATAATGCGCATCCTGTCGTCCGCCTACACCGAGCTCTGAGGGCCATTAATGCTGGTTTGGATTTACACTCCTTCCCTTTTATTGAAAGATGAGGGTGGCGTAAAAGTAGAATTCAGCTTTGGATTGTTAAATTCAATTTAATTTGTTTTGAAACACACATTATAGCAAGCATAACATTAAAGGGGAACTGCACCTTTTTTCTGTAATTTTGCCTATCATTCACAATCCCTATGCAAGACAAGAACACGTATGTTAATACGTCCTATTTCGTAAAATACAACAATTACGAGGTAGTTAACAAGGCAGCGAATCTGAGTACACTATTACACCCACAAAGCCCTCCAAAAAAACCAGCAACAATACTTTATTTACATTTTGTGACCTGAATATTAACCAAATATTAGCTATATTGTTATTATAAGCACTAACGCAGACAATCTATATTTAGCGGCACAATGATCACAGGTCGCTAACTAGCTTATGCTACTATATTAATATACTGAGCTGGTGAGCTGCTGCATTGTCTCTGAATTGGTAAAAGTTCATTTTAGATTTCAATGTTTGCCTCTCACCTGGATAGTCGAAGGCTGTGGCCATAAACCGAGAAGTTGGTCAACTTCGACATCCAACTTTAACTCGGAGATGGCGAGAAAGACACAAAAACATGCCCGTTAGCGGCACTTTATTTATTTATTTATTTATTATTGTATGTGTGACAAATAATTAATTCTTCATCTAAACGGGAAGATTTAAACATCCCATGAATTACCATGAATTGATTAACGTTTGTGGCTGAGATAGGCGCCAGCGCCCCCCGCGACCCCGAAAGGGAATAAGCGGTAGAAAATGGATGGATGGATGGATGATTAACGTGGAACCTGACTTAAACAAATTGAAAAACTTATTCGAGTGTTACTCTTTAATGGTCAATTGTATGGAATATGTACTGTACTGTGCAATCTACTAATAAAAGTCTCAATCAATCCACCCATCAATTGGCATCCGAGTGAGAGCAGACATTGTACAGTAAGTGATTGGTGTATTATGTTGGTAGTTTGTATATCTTGTTTAGTACTTAGCAATACTGCTACATGATGCTTATTGTTTCACTAAAGCTACATCTGTTTAGCACACAGCTTTTAAAACTTTTAGATCATCCTCCTTATATAGGCTCAGAAATATAAAGTTCTGATCATCTTTTCTCCCAAAGTAGTCTTCATTGTCTCTCAGAAAGTCTGCCATGATTAGTAGTGTTGTTGTTAAAGGGAAAAGTGTGGTTGGGATGCGTCTGTGTAATTAATATGCCGCGGTATGCTTAAAATGAGCAAAATACGTAAATATTAGATGTTATATGAATGTGCCTGTTACATGTGTACTTACAGCATGTATATAAAATGATGATGGAGGCTTTTGGATGTTTTTTTAGAGCACTCTATAGGCGGGATGGAGCAAGTCCTATTACTTCTATTGTTAGCTGACTTTTACTAGCATATGGACGGCGTGGCGCAGTGTGAGAGAGGCCGTGCGCAACCCGAGGGTCCCTGGTTCAATTCCCACCTAGTACCAACCTCGTCACGTCCGTTGTGTCCTGAGCAAGACACTTCACCCTTGCTCCTGATGGGTGCTGGTTGGCGCCTTGCATGGCAGCTCCCTCCATCAGTGTGTGAATGTGTGTGTGAATGGGTAAATGTGGAAGTTATGTCAAAGCGCTTTGAGTACCTTGAAGGTAGAAAAGCGCTATACAAGTACAACCCATTTATCATTTATTTATTTACCAGTTAGAATGCATAAAAAAGATACACGTGAATAATAGACACATTTTTTTAAAAGTACACTAATACTGTATATTACGGAATATAGAGTACACAGGGATATAAGCCGTACTCACACAATTTTAGGAATTTTTAGAATTTTGGGAAATGACAGAATTATTTTGTAAATGTTTGTTTGCAAATGGTGCCTGTAACACGGCAGTAAAACGTCTGATCAAACAAAAGGGAAGTCATCGTCATGGACCCACTAGCTGTCGAAAGCTAGCTCTCCAATCAGCTCAATAACTCCACGGTGGCATCTTGGTGAGTTTACTGAGGAGTTCGTGAAACAGAAAGTACATTTTCAACTCCCGGCACCTGCAGTGAGCGTTATAGCATAAACAATAACACACCATTTCAGCCTTCTACTTGGGTTTATCGAAAACTATTCAAAACACAACATTATGGCAATTAGCGGAAAATAAAAATCCATAAATTAGCTGCACCATTTTGTAGGCCGCAGGGTTTAAAGTGTGGGAAAATAGTTGCAGCTTATAGTCCGAAAGTTACGGTAAATGCGCGCCTGCCTCATGCAGGGTATTATTTAATTTTGCCATCTATCCTTGTAAACTGTAATAGCACACACAAACGGATGCTTTTCAAAATGAAGAGAACATATTACGCGGAGGCATCTGCAGACATACGCTGTTGTGGGATAAAGATAAGCTACAGAGTGGCTCTGCATGCGGCTTTGTTCCACCACCACATGAACAAAAGAAATTTGCATTTTTCCAGATCAAGTTTAGTCATGTGATACATGATGATGTATCAGTCCCATTTTTAATGTGACAGAAGAAATAAAATGTTCAGCTTTTGTTTTTTTTTGTATGTGTTCAATAATGCTGGCTGTTACATAACACTGGCATTGACACTGAGAAATGTATTTCCATGAAGATGAACATAACTTTGCTAACCCTCTTCTCACAGAACAATCAAGGTCGAGGTGTACGACTGGGACAGAGATGGCAGGTAAATCTTCTTCTGTTTTATTGCCTTCTTTCCCACAGTAATGTTTCCCTCCCAGAAGGATTACTCAGAGCGTTAATCGTGAATGTGCATGGAAATCTAATCACAGATGGATCATAGGGGTTGGAACAGCTGATTATTAAATTTTGGGAGGTGTCTGGCTTCAAGGATTTTCCTTGGAACAAATTTGTTGAGAGTTGGATCTGAACTAATTAAAGCATTGAGGCCGTTTGTGCAAAAGGGAAAGATAACAAAAGATGTTCTGTCTAATGATACAGGCGATTATGCACTTTTTGTGGCATATTACCTAATAAGCGAGATACAAACTCTATTAACTTACTCATTTGCTTCCTTTTATTTCCCCTAATAGGAAAATGATTCTGTTAAGGCAATATTTCCCCTCCTTTGGGAAAAATTACTATCTTTGGCTTCAGTTTGTGGAACAATTTCCCTTGTGGATGAAGAACGTTCGTCTAAGTCTAAGTTAGGCTCAAAGAAGATGAACACAATGAATGCACCCTGTCTTTTTTGTTTTTATACACTTTCACACATTTTTGTTACATAAAATTATGCTGACAATTTTCATTTCAAAAATTCAGTTTTTTTTTAATTCAGGGTTTTAAAATTCAGTGTAAAAAAAACTTCAGTGTATAAAAAATCAGTATAAAAATTCAGTGAAAAAAAAATGTCAGTGTATAAATATGTAGTGTGTAAAAAATTCCAGTGGAAAATAATTCGGCGTAAAAAAATTTTGTGGAAAAAATTACAGTGTATTAAAAATTTTGTGTGTTTGATGTCGAAAAATTTGCTGCTTCAAAAAGCAATATTTACTTACGGTAAATTAAGACTAAAGCAATCAATCCTCTCTCAGAACCAGCCAATGAGGTATCAAGTTTGAAGTCACGTGACAGAGGTCTTGAAAAACGGCATAAAAAAGGAACTTAACTGCGCTACCTTGGCTACCTTTCTTTCAATGAAATTGTCAGCATAATTTAATGCCCAAAAATTCTGACTAAAAAAATTAAGCTACATGAATTCCGTGTCTAAAAAAAAGCTTTTGTAAAAAAGAAACAAATTAACCTCCGTATTATTAGGGCTTTCAAATTTAACACAATAAAAACACATTAACTATACTTTCCTTTAGCGGCTCTCATTTTGTTTGCAGGCCATCAATGCACATTCGTCCTGACTCCTTTTTGACCCTCGTAGCGTGGGGGAAATATAATGGTGTCAGTTGCTGTTGAGCCACAAGCTCGGAAATAGCATGCAGAAATGCACAAAGAAAAGGGGACATTATAGAAATCTGAGATCCAAAGCCATGGTGATTTGTTCTACCAACAGAAAAAAATGTGTCTTTTGTTTTCTAATCTCCGAATGCCACAATGCAACATCATTGGAGGGAACGCCTGCTGACGCGCTGTGCTGCTTTAGAGAGGAAGAGCTTTACTTCCTTGTTTGGATTACGGTTAAAGTGCATTCATAATACAAAATGTAGATTTTTACTGTGACTCATTTATTAACATGTCATTAAAGCTCAACGGAAATAAAAGATGGTAAGCAGGACGTAAAAAGGGGACTTTTTTGTTGCAAAATGTCTTTAAAACATGTCAAGGCACCTCAAACCCATTACACTTTTAAGGTTTCAAAATAAAAGCGCCACGCTTTTACATCCGGTTTAACTACTTTAAAAAAATTAAAATGTTGTGATTATCCTAACTTACAATCATGCTTTGTCAAAGATGATTTGTAAAGTAATCTCTGATATTCGCCCCTTAATAATTGTTAGTTAGTACATCTTTTGAGGAATATGGGGGGAATGTTTCTGTCTGGCTGAAATGTTATGTCATTTCTGTTATAACACATTCTGGTTGATAAGCAGGCTGAATACTACAATTTAATATTAAATAGAGAAGATTAAAACAATGTAATGCAGATATAAGAATATAATTAACTTGTACAACATGTACCGTATTTTTCGGAGTATAAGTCGCTCCGGAGTATAAGTCGCACCTGCCGAAAATGCATAATAAAGAAGGAAAAAAACATATATATAAGTCGAACTGGAGTATAAGTCGCATTTTTGAGGGACATTTTTTTGATAAAACCCAACACCAAGAATAGACATTTGAAAGGCAATTTAAAACAAATAAAGAATAGTGAACAACAGGCTTAATAAGTATACGTTATATGAGGCATAAATAACCAACTGAGAAGGTGCCTGGTATGTTAACGTAACATATTATGGTAATTATCATTCAAATAACTATAACATATAGAACAGGGGTGCCCGTTACGTCGATCGCGATCGACTGGTCGATCTCGGAGGGTGAGTCTGTCGATCTCAAGCCAGGCATTAAAAAATAGCCATAAAAATGAGCAATCATCAATCATACCAAGACTTCACTTTCGTCAGTTGTTTGACATTCTCGGCACCCGAGGATCTTGTGAGATGACGCTGGCTGCTGCGAGCTCATATTTAAGAAAAAAATCACTAACAGGGCGGACGCAGAGAAACACATTTTATTTCTAGAGACTCCGTACCTACTGTCAAAACTTTAAAGACTGACTGCACAGTTCCTGTCTTCACCATAAAAGACCTGTTTCATCCTGCCTGTGCTAACAAAATAAGAGTCTCAGAAAGCTAGCTTGCACAAGCTAGCAAGCTACGGAGTTTGATGCCAATGTATTTCTCCCCCCGCCCCTCAGCGACCACTTTCTCACTTGCTTGCCCACCCGCACACTCACTGACGTCACTCACCTGCTGCCAGACATTAAAGGGCCACACACATATGCTACTCTCATAACAAAGTGTTTAGAAACGAGTATGCAAGTTGGACAAATGAGATGCCAAATCCAACCACTTTCATGTGGTACTGGACTGAAAAGAGGACTTTTTTTTTCCCCTCCATTTGAAAATGCGGACGTTATCAGCACCACTGTCTAATTCCAATCAATGCAAGTCATCAGAATCAAATACACCAACTTATATTCTTCTCTTCATGAAAGAAAGGAATCTATGTGTGTTAAACATGCTTGTATTATCATTAAACACCATTAACTTGTTAACAAAAATGTCTCTTTCATAAATAAATAAATATAAATTATAAATAGGAATTAGGTAGATCTCCTCGACTTGGTCAATTGAAAAATAGCTCGCCTGCAGAAAAAGTGTGAGCGCCCCTGATATAGAACATGCTATACGTTTACCAAACAATCTGTCACTCCTAACCGCTAAATCCAATGAAATCTTATACGTCCAGTCTCTTACGTGAATGAGCTAAATAATATTATTTGATATTTTATGGTAATGAGTTAATAATTTTACACATAAGTCACTCCTGAGTATAAGTCGCACCTGCCGAAAATGCATAATAAAGAAGGAAAAAAACATATATATAAGTCGAACTGGAGTATAAGTCGCATTTTTGAGGGAAATTTTTTGGATAAAACCCAACACCAAGAGTAGACATTTGAAAGGCAATTTAAAACAAATAAAGAATAGTCATCAACAGGCTGAATAAGTGTACCTTATATGACTCATAAATAACCAACTGAGAAGGTGCCTGGTAACATATTATGGTAAGAGTCATTCAAATAACTATAACATATAAAACATGCTGTACGTTTACCAAACAATCTGTCACTCCTAATCGCTAAATCCAATGAAATCTTATACGTCTAGTCCAGGGGCGCTCACACTTTTTCTGCAGGCGAGCTACTTTTCAATTGACCAAGTCGAGGAGATCTACCTCATTCCTATTTATAATTTATATTTATTTATTTATGAAATAGACAGACATTTTTGTTAACAAGTTAATGGTGTTTAATGATAATACAAGCATGTTTAACACACATAGATTCCTTTCTTTCATGAAGAGAAGAATATAAGTTGGTGTATTTGATTCTGATGACTTGCATCGATTGGAATTAGACAGTGGTGCTGATAACGTCCACATTTTCAAATGGAGGAAAAAAAAAGTCCTCCTTTCTGTCCAATACCACATGAAAGTGGTTGGATTTGGCATCTCATTTGTCCAACTTGCACACTCGTTTTTAAACACTTTGTTATGAGAGTAGCATATGTGTGTGGCCCTTTAATGTCTGGCAGCAGGTGAGTGACGTCAGTGAGTGTGCGGGTGGGCAAGCAAGTGAGAAAGCGGTCGCTGAGGGCGGGGGAGAAATACATTGGCATCAAACTCCGTAGCTTGCTAGCTTTCTGAGACTCTTATTTTGTTAGCACAGGCAGGATGAAACAGGTCTTTTATGGTGAAGACAGGAACTGTGCAGTCGGTCTTTAGAGTTTTGACAGTAGGTACGGAGTCTCTAGAAATAAAATGTGTTTCTCTGCGTCCGCCCTGTTAGTGATTTTTTTCTTAAATATGAGCTTGCAGCAGCCAGCGTCATCTCACAAGATCCTCGGGTGCCGAGAATGTCAAACAACTGACGAAAGTGAAGTCTTGGTATGATTGATGATTGCTCATTTTTATGTATATTTTTTAATGCCTGGCTTGAGATCGACTGCGAGATCGACCAGTCGATCGCGATCGATGTAATGGGCACCCCTGGTCTAGTCTCTTACGTGAATGAGCTAAATAATAATATTTGATATTTTACGGTAATGAGTTAATGATTTTACACATAAGTCACTCCTGAGTATAAGTCGCACCTGCCGAAAATGCATAATTAAGAAGGAAAAAAACATATATATAAGTCGAACTGGAGTATAAGTCGCATTTTTGAGGGGACTTTTTTTGATAAAACCCAACACCAAGAATAGACATTTGAAAGGCAATTTAAAATAAATAAAGAATAGTGAACAACAGGCTGAATAAGTGTACGTTATATGACTCATAAATAACCAACTGAGAAGGTGCCTGGTATGTTAACATAACATATTATGGTAAGAGTCATTCAAATAACTATAACATATAAAACATGCTGTACGTTTACCAAACAATCCGTCACTCCTAACCGCTAAATCCAATGAAATCTTATACGTCTAGTCTCTTACGTGAATGAGCTAAATAATATTATTTGATATTTTACGGTAATGAGTTAATAATTTTACACATAAGTCGCTCCTGAGTATAAGTCGCACCCCTGGCGAAACTGCGACTTATAGTCCGAAAATACGGTAATGTACAAAATATCAGAAGCATTCAAAATATCAGAAGCATTCACACACCCTCAGTGTGTGAATGTGTGTGTGAATGGGCGAATGTGGAAAATACTGTCAAAGCGCTTTGGGCTCCTTAAAAAGGGGTAGAAAAGTGCTATACAAGTACAACCCATTTACCATTTATTCAGGTAGAAATATCACAGATTACATTACCAAGCATCTTTGACAATCAAAGCATGATCGTAACAATCCACATTTTGTGTTATTAATATGTGAAACTGCTATCTAAACATAGTGTAGCTCCTCCTCTGCATACAAGTACTCCTACAGCAGGAATACAACTTTTATATTCCTCCAAAATACTAAATCTGGCATAACACCAACGCACTGCTAGTCATTTTTTGTATCCTCTTTATACATGTGTTTATGTCATTTTTGTGTTGAGCTGTTTAAAAAAGCTAAACATTTAAAATATCTTTCATTAAAGGAAACTCATTTTGAGTTATCTATGAACAAAATGCGATTAAATATTTAATTAATTGACAGCCCAATTTTGAATTATTGGTGTCATGAAGTACCAGCCTGGACAGAGAAAGAGCGAGAGAGTGGTAGAGAATATGTGCGCGCAAGGCAAACACGTCCAGTCGACTTTCAGTTTCGATTCCTGCCAATGCAAGGCAAACCAAGGAGGACAAAAGCAGATGAGGTTGTCCATTTTAATGATTCCTCCAAGCTTTAGATAGCTCGGTTCTCTCTCTCCATGGCTGCTATCGCTATTATGTGTACCTGATTTGTAGAATAAATGGTTAAACTTCAATTCTAGTCACCTTTTATCATTTTAAACGGCTTTAGAACAACAAAATATGGGTGTTAATAGTAGTCTGGTACTTGTTAAACACAGGATTTGTGCAAATTATTAGTGACTGCGAGAAGATGTAGGATTCCAGTACACATGTAACTATGATGAGCAGTTTCCAAATAAACCTGAACTACTTTGGTAGTAACAGCACTTTTTAGTTTCAAAAGCCAATTCCCCATAATGAAGCTGATGCTAGGTTGTCAGTTTGTATGAAAAAAGCTTGCAGGGTTGTCAAAAAACTGAAAGCCTAATGATGAGTTTGGCTGACAGATATAAAGGAGGCCCTTCCCATTCACTGACATTTGTCATGCTGCAGATTAACAGAGTTATTCCTTTTTAGTATTTAAACTTCAGCACCGCTTCTCAAGGGAGCGCAGTGACATTTTAGAAGTTCAATAGAAAAGTGAATGCTCGACAAAGTCATGACAATGCTTTATGAATAAAAATAAGTGTTGTAAAACAGGTCATCTGCAGAAGACCTTGTATGTTTATATCGCTTTTAAACTTTGTTTAGGGTTTGTTTGGATGAGCTCTATATTTAATCATGTTACTGGTACTTGCAGTCACGACTTTATTGGAGAGTTCAGCACCAGCTACAGAGAATTATCCAGAGGGCAGAGCCAGTTCAATGTCTATGAGGTGAGTGCCATTTATTAATTACAAACGTTGAAAATAGTTTTTTTTTTTTAATGTATTCTGCATTTGCTTATTACGAAATCAAGTTCTACTGCTGAAATGTTAAAGGGGAACATTATCACAATTTCAAAAGGGTTAAAAACAATAAAAATCAGTTGCCAGTGGCTTGTTGTATTTTTTGAATTTTTTTTCAAAATGTTACCGGTCTCGGAATATCCCTGAATAAAGCTTTAAACAGCCTTATTTTCGCTCTCTGCAAAGACACTGGCCATTTCCCTGTGACGTCATACAGTGCTGCCAATGTAAACAAACAATGGGAATACCACAGCAAGATATAGCGACATTAGCTCGGATTCAAACTCGGATTTCAGCGATTTAAGCGATTCAACAGATTACGCATGTATTGAAACAGATGGTTGGAGTATGAAAGTATTGAAGAAGAAACTGAAGCTATTGAGCGAATAGCTATTGACGCTATTAATAGCCATAGCATGGCCGAATAGCTGCGTTAGCATCGCCGGTAAAATGTGCGGACCAAACGATCAGGACTTTCGCATCTTTTGACACTGGAGCAACTTAAATCCGTCGATTGGTAAGTGTTTTTTTCGCATTAAATGTGGGTGGAAGGAAACGTAATATAGTTGCAAATGCAACTATATTATCCATACATCTCTGTGCCATGTCTGCTTTAGCACCGCCGGTAAATATCATGTTAGCATCGATTAGCGTAGCATTTTAGCATCGATTAGCTGGCAGTCAACATAAACAAAACTCACCTTTGTGATTTCGTTGACTATCGTTGCAAATGCATTTGCAGGTTATCCATACATCTCTGTGCCATGTCTGCCTTAGCATCGCCAGTAAAATGTGGAGACACTCCAGCACATTCAATGGGGGTCTGGCGGCAGACACTTTCACATCTTCGGGCCAGTGGTGCAACTTGAATCCCTCCTTGTTAGTGTTGTTACACCCTCCGACAACACACCGTCGAGGCATGATGTCTCCAAGGTTCCAAAAAATAGTCAAAAAAACGGAAAATAACAGAGCTGAGACCCGGTGTTTGTAATGTGTTGAAAATGGAAATGGCGGGTGTGTTACCTCGGCGACGTCACATTCTGACGTCATCGCCTCCAGCGCGATAAACAGAAAGGCGTTTAATTCGCCAAAATTCACCCATTTAGAGTTCGGAAATCGGTTAAAAAAATACATGGTCTTTTTTCTGCACCATCAAGGTATAGACGCTTACATAGGTCTGGTGATAATGTTCCCCTTTAAACTGTGTGCTTTCTTGTGGTATGGTACCCGTGTCAGGACCCAAAATACTGTACACTTGGGGCCTGATCTACCAAAGATTTGCGTGTACTAAATAAAACACATGCAAACTTGATATTCAACACACAAAGCTGATCCACTAAACTTGTTCAAAGTAGAGCAGAGTAAGGAGCGCAATCCATTTAGCGTCTTTGTCTTCATTAATGATCAGATTGTATATGCTGACCATTACAACGGCCACAGTTCTGAGAGAAGATATATATTATATGAATACATTATACTGCACGCACAATGTAAATTATCTACATTAATCACCTTTTCGCAAGCACTATTTTGCGTCTTATTTAGCAGGTCTGATAAGTAAGTACATGTCAGCTGACACTTTTTTGCACACAGCTGTGAGAAGGAGTGCTCTTATTGCAAAGACAGACGATGGACAGAGAATCTTCCGTTTTATGTGTGTGTGTGTGTGTGTGTGTGTGTGTGTGTGTGTGTGTGTGTGTGTGTGTGTGTGTGTGTGTGTGTGTGTGTGTGTGTGTGTGTGTGTGTGTGTGTGTGTGTGTGTGTGTGTGTGTGTGTGTGTGTGTGTGTGTGTGAACATTTTTGGTCCGTCAGAGGTAAAAAAAAAAAAAATACTAAACATATCGTCTATTCAGAAATTTCCTTTTATATTTCATAGCTTCTGTTCCTGGATGACTTAAAGGGGATTGCACTTTTTTGGGAATTATGACTATCTTTCACAATCTTTATGAGAGAAAAGAACACACATTTTTATTTATTTTTAAGTTTTTTTTAAAGAGGGCGAAAAAAACATTGTCAACGTTGTAGCTTTCAAAGCCCTCTAAATCAACTTCAAAACCCTCCAACGTTTTACGTATTTACACAGAAGTCTATATATATTGTAGTAAAAGACACGTTCATAACAATATGTAATATGTTCAATATTTACCGTATTTTGGTCAATTTAATCATTGCTAAGGCTGATTTCTTCGGCGAATTAATTTCCATTTCCATAGCAGCGCACGTCTGACTTTTGGCAACAACTGTGTCCCCTACTTCCGAAATCAAACACGACTGTGTTTTCGAATCATGGTAAACTTGGTAATAGACAAGGAAGATGGATAATATTGGACAAATGAGGATTCACAACCTTATCTTTTTGAAGCTGAATATACTGTTGCACGAAGGAAGAGTGAGACGTTGGAGCAGAGAGAAGCCTGAAGAGTGAGGTCGGTGTGACACGAATCTGTAAATGTGGAATTTAAAGCCAAGCTATTTCGACATAAATGGAGTGCTTAGCCAAATAAACCAGAAAAAACGTCCTCGGCCAGCTGTACTATACAGCTATACCAAACATCGAGTGAGTCACACTTTAATATCGGTCATGATACACGCAGCACATCATGTGTGTTATTAAAACTACATTACATACGCTGTCTACCTAGCTTTGTACAAACAAAACATGAAATAAGACTTTTACAGATACTGTAATATGATTGTTCATCTTTTTCAGTCACTACAGATTAGTGTCTTATCGCATTGTGTTGTGTATTACAAACTCAAACGCGATTCGGGTGCTGACGTAGAAGCTAGCTTATCTCTTTACATAGCTAGCTTTTATGGCTAAGACTGAAGCATTCTGATGTGTTACTACGATAGAAAAATAGTTCCTTAGTGTTTGCTCTTACAATAGCAATGTTGCTGAAGCTTGGTTATCATACAGGTTATTATATGAAGTATTGTTGACGTTTTTGAATGCATTTTCAGAGTGATTTAGAGGTAGAATTGATTGCTCCCTTTAGCTGCATTGCTTGAACGAGAAGGAGACGCTTTTTACAAGTTCGAATGATTGTGAACGATAGGCAAAATTCCAATAAAGTGTTCCCCTTTATGAGGCTGATTAACACAATTTCAATTGATGGGTTTTAGTTTCTTTTGGCCTTTTATTTTATATGTTCTCCGTTTTTTAGGATACTTATTGTTACAATAAATCTCCTATATGAAAAGACGTCTTTCATTTATGCATTTTCTTGCATTGCAATTCAGAAAAGGTGTTACAGATTGTAGATGTGTGCTGCTGGTTGAAAACATTGCGCAAAATAGAAATATGCAGTAAATGATGGAGTGTCTCGGTGGCGAAACGTAAACTTTCACCACTTTTCAATTTGCACATGCAGGCTTAGTATGTCACACGTAGCACGCCCACTAATAATACCTGCAATTTATTGTTTGCACATGCTGTTTAGCCTCTGCTATTTGGATCATGGTAAATCCGGCTCTTGGTGTAGTTCACTTAGCGTTCACCCAACAGATCTGCAAAAATATACTCAATTTTGTGTGCTGTTTAGCTTCTGGTATTTGGATCATGGTATATCAGGCTCTTGGTGTAGTTCACTTAGCGTTCACCCTACAGATCTGCAAAAATATACTCAATTTTGTTTGTTGACCCTTGTACACTTTGCCACTATCCAGGTACGCATTTTTTTTTATTTCAATTTTAGGATTGTAGATCAGTCTCTGAAACCTGGATTATGCGCTTGTCGAAGCACGGTGGTTGGAAACAATGTTTAGATCAGGGGTGCCCAAACTTTTTGGACACCCTTATTATGTACGTTATAGCAGTGGTCCCGCACAAGAAATTGAAAAAAAAAAAATGTATATATATATATATATATATATATATATATATATATATATATATATATATACATATATATTTTTTTTAATTTTCTTTATTTTTTTTAATTATTAAATCAACATAAAAAACACAATATATACATTGTATATCACAATAGATCAATACAGTCTGCAGGGATACGGTCCGTAACTCTCTTACTCAGTACTCAGTGGCCTAGTGGTTAGAGTGTCCGCCCTGAGATCGGTAGGTTGTGAGTTCAAATCCCGGCCGAGTCATACCAAAGACAATAAAAATGGGACTCATTCCTTTCCTGCTTAGCACTCAGCATCAAGGGTTGGAATTAGGGGTTAAAGCACCAAAAATGATTCCTGGGCGCGGTACCGCTGCTGCCCACTGCTCCCCTCACCTCCCAGGAGGTGATCAAGGGTGATGGGTCAAATGCAGAGAATAATTTTTCCACACCAAGAGTGTGTGTGACAATCATTGGTACTTTAACTTAAGCACACACGATTCTATTTATTTATGATATTCGAGTATACCTTCTCACACAGTTAATTATAGCTGTGGGCATTACACTACATGCGTTTCCCCCTTTTTCTTGTCTCGCCTTCTCGCAGGGGCACAAACGAGCGCACCTTCTTACATACGTCACATACTGTCGCGTGTGCAACGTCACACACCCTCTCCGAGCAGAGAGGTAGCTTTGTGGGTAACATTAGCTGTGATGCTAACGGATCTGTGCAGGTGGTAATATGAGAGAGAGAAGGTGCGAATCTGGTAACTAATGAAGGAAGAATTAATTCCCATGAAAAACAGCATGGGGTCAATCGTCTGGCGGTGGTTTGGCTTCAAGCGGGAATATGTTCAACAATTATGCGGAAAAAGCGTTGCTAAAAAAAAGTAGCTGCACTGCTAATTTGTAGCATCATTTGAAAAGTCACCCGCTAGAGAAGGAAGAGTGTTTGAAACTGCATGTCAACATGTATAAATGGTTGATTTATATAGGCTAGTAAGGTAATGTGTTGTACCTGACAAGTTTCGGCTACCTTGCTTCTGCAGCCTTCATCAGAGGTGTCACGTGATGAATGCTACAGAAGCAAGGTAGCTGAAATTTGTTAGGTACAACACTTTACCTTACTAGACTAGATAAATCAACCATTTATAAATATAGGTCAGCAGGCTAAATGAACCTCTTCAACATTGCATGTCAACATGTCCGTTCGGTGCCACACCAACAAAACGCTGAAGCAACTTTTTTCACATCAACACCGTATGAAAAAAAAATCAGAAGGAGATAACGTCTGCAGGAATCTACCACAGAACTATTATGCTGCTCATTTTTATTTGACAGTTTTTGAAATATCTTGGGGGCTTCACGGTGGGAGAGGGGTTAGTGCGTCTGCCTCACAATACGAAGGTCCTGCAGTCCTGGGTTCAAATCCAGGCTCGGGATCTTTCTGTGTGGAGTTTGCATGTTCTCCCCGTGAATGCGTGGGTTCCCTCCGGGTACTCCGGCTTCCTCCCACTTCCAAAGACATGCACCTGGGGATAGGTTGATTGGCAACACTAAATTGGCCCTAGTGTGTGAATGTGAGTGTGAATGTTGTCTGTCTATCTGTGTTGGCCCTGCGATGAGGTGGCGACTTGTCCAGGGTGTACCCCGCCTTACGCCCGATTGTAGCTGAGATAGGTGCCAGCGCCCCCCGTGACCTCAAAAGGGAATAAGCGGTAGAAAATGGATGGGTGGATGAAATATCTTGTGTGACATCATGCACAAAAGTGCACTTTATTTGTTTTTAACTATTGTAGTGGAGTTATTTACAAAAAGTGCACTTTAATTTAGTGTTTTGATATGTCATCATAGTGACATCATGCACAAAAGTTTGTTTTAATTGCTTGTTTTAAAATTTCGGACAATCTTGCCGTTTCTGTTTTGAAATGACATGAATGTTTGTGCCACTGCTTAATAACTGTTTAATAAATACAGTTTTGCTACATTGACTTACTTGGGATTTCCCTCTCTGCATGAAAGTTTAAAATGAGCATATATCAATGCAGTATGAAGAAGATTTTTTTTAATGTAGACACATAGAATCATCATACTGGAGTGTTCATTGAAGGCTAAGGCAAAATATCGCAATGTATATCGTGTATTGTGACATGGCCCAAAAATATCGAGATATTTATAAAAGGCCATATCGCTCAGCCCTACAACCTGACAAAGAGCTACAAAAGTAGGGATGCCCAAAGTGTGACAGCATATTTTTTTTTAATTGGAAAGAAATAAAGAAAAAAGGTATAAAGTAACAAGAAAGAGCTGAAATGTTATTAACATATTTGCATAAAGCTATTGTTTTTAAACTAATGTAGTGTTTTGTTATTTTTATAAAATTAAAAAAATATGTATAGTTATCAACATGGCCGCTCGTTGTGGGGGATTTAGGTCTTTTTTTTTTTAAAGGATGGTAGACACTAGTATTTTGGTCAGTAAAGAACATTTGCTTTAAGTAATTGGGCAGTATACAGTGGAACCTCGAGTCACAAACCTAATTGGTTCTTGAACATGTTTCGTAAAGAAACAATGTAAACATGAATGATTGGTTCTAGCCTGGACAAATGGCTCCATTTGAGTAAAAGAATGCACTTTGAAGACACTTTAAAGGCCTACTGAAATGAGATTTTCTTATTTAAACGGGGATAGCAGGTCCATTCTATGTGTCATACTTGATCATTTCGCGATATTGCCATATTTTTGCTGAAAGGATATAGTAGAGAACATTGACGATAAAGTTCGCAACTTTAGGTCGCTAATAAAAAAGCCTTGCCTTTACCGGAAGTAGCAGACGATGTGCGCGTCACGTCACGGGTTGTGGGGCTCCTCACATCCTCACATTGTTCATAATCATAGCCAGCAGCAGCTAGAGCTATTCGGACCGAGAAAGCGACAATTTTCCCATCAATTTGAGCGAGGATGAACGATTCGTGGATGAGGAAATTAAGAGTGAAGGCCTAGAAAAAAAGCAAAGAAAAAAAAGGCGAGGGCAGTGAGAGCGATTTAGATGTTTTTAGACACATTTACTAGGATAATTATGGGAAATCCCTTATCTGCTTATTGTGTTGCTAGTGTTTTAGTGAGTTAAATAGTACCTGATATTCGGATGGGTGTAGCCACGGGTGTGTTGACTCCAGAGTCTCTGAGAGAAGTCTCGGCAGCTGCAGGAGGACGCTGGCCCCGCTGATCACCGGTAAGAGCCGACTTATTACCACAATTTTCTCACCGAAAACTGCCGGTTGACATGTAGTCGGGATCCATGTTCGCTTGACCGCTCTGATCCATACTAAAGCTTCACCTCTGGGAATTTTAAACAAGGAAACACTGTGTGTTTGTGTGGCTAAAGGCTAAATAAAAGCTTCTCACCTCCATCTTTCTACTTTGACTTCTCCATTATTAATTGAACAAATTGCACAAGATTCAGCAACACAGATGTCCAAAATACTGTGTAATTGCGCGATAAAAAGAGACGACTTTTAGCCGTAAGTGGTGCTGCGCTAATATGTCCCCTCCAACCAATAACGTCACAAACACGCGTCGTCATTGCGTCATCATTCCGCGACGTTTTCAACAGGAAACTCTGCGGGAAATTTAAAATTGTAATTTAGTAAACTAAACCGGCCGTATTGGCATGTGTTGCAATGTTAATATTTCATCATTGATATATAAACTATCAGACTGCGTGGTCGGTAGTGGTGGGTTTCAGTAGGCCTTTAAGTTCCTATTGCAAATCTTTTCTTCTCTCCAGGCTGGCTTGTTGGCTTTTTAGAAACAATACTGAGTGAGCAAAGTAGACAAAAGTTGGTAAATGGCGAGAAAGTAAAGAGAAAAGTTGAAACACTGAGAAGTGACGCCGCCTCTCCAAAATGGCTTCGCCCCATGTGTACTGACTGCACAGGAAGTGAGGTCATCAAAATGCCAGCGCCCTAAGGCTTCCACTGGCACACAAAAAAAATAGTGTTCAAACACTGACATGTGTTTTGCACACAGAAAAGTTTTTAAAATATGCTTTTGAAGAGCTCCCTTGTCACACACGTGGAAAAGACACATCACTTCCAGCACATTTTCTCATACAAATTTGTCATTTTAACAATGATTTTTGGGTTGATGTAGCCTTCACATTTAAAAATGACATGAAAGTTCCCCTGTTTGCTGGGCAAAATTGTTGGGATGAACAATTGGTTCCATCTGTTGGTAAAATGGCCGTGCCAGCAACTTGAGGGTTCCAGGTTCGATCCCCGCTTCCGCCATCCTAGTCACTGCCTTTGTGTCCTTGGGCAAGACACTTCACCCACCTTCTCCCAGTGCCACCCACACTAGTTTAAATGTAACTTAGAAATTGGGTTTCACTGTGTAAAAGCGCTTTGAGTCACTAGAGAAAAGCGCTATATAAATATAATTCACTTCACAACCATACTAAAACTAAACTGTGAAGTGAAGTGAATTATATTTATATAGCGCTTTTTCCTCAAGTGACTCAAAGCGCTTTACATAGTGAAACCCAATATCTAAGTTACAATTAAACCAGTGAGGGTGGCACTGGGAGCAGGTGGGTAAAGTGTCTTGCCCAAGGACACAACGGCATTGACTATGATGGTGGAAGCGGGGATCGAACCTGCAACCCCCAAGTTGCTGGCACGGCGGCTCTACCAACCGAGCTACACCGTCCTAAACTAAGACATCAGAGTTCTTGTTAGTCGAAGCAAAGGTGACAAACACCCTGGCAGGTAAATTGAGGTGTAACTAAAACAAATGCTTAAGATTAGGAATGGAAATATATAATGTGACAGTTTGAAAACTGAATATCAGAACACACACACACACACACACACACACACACACACACACACACACACACACATGCGCGCGCTGACAGTTATGATGGATCACCGGCTTATCTTCTCCCAGGAAGAGGCCAACATTTGTGATGAGCTGGGTATCACTTTGAGAGGAGAGCACACAGGGGGACTGTCATTTTGGAGCAGCTGTTGTTTGCCTAATGTCTCTCAGAGGGTTGCACTCGCAAAGGCGTGTGTGTGTGAATACGCTTTCTGAATGTGTATTTAAAGTTTTTCCTCTTAAAGTCAACTCTGCGCAAAGTCTTGTTATCACTGCGCCTCCGCCCTCCGGTTGTAAACAGCCTGAGCGTGTGTGTCTCAATGTGAAGCAAGGAGAAAAGCATAAATCCTCAACTCTCCACATGTTCTTTCCCCGAGGCCCCCGCTCTCCTTTTAACCTTGCCACCATATTAATCAGACCGTAAAACACTTTAAAAGCAGCATTTAGAAATGAAGTGGACTTTCTAGTCTATTTCACTATTTCTATTTGGAACACACATTGACTTTGATCATGCCACTTTGCGCTTTAAAGAGGACGTGCACTTTAAAAACATGACGAGAGGGACAAATGGTAGAAAACGGATGAACGGATAACGACGGATGTATTTTTTTTAATGCGTTCTAAATATTAAAGGGGAACATTATCACAATTTCAAAAGGGTTAAAAACAATAAAAATCAGTTCCCAGTGGCTTGTTGTATTTTTTGAAGTTTTTTTCAAAATTTTACCGGTCTCGGAATATCCCTAAATAAAGCTTTAAAGTGCCTTATTTTCGGCTCTCTGCGAAGACACTGGCCATTTCCCTGTGACTTCACACAGTGCTGCCAATGTAAACAAACAATGGGAATAGCACAGCAAGATATAGCGACATTAGCTCAGATTCTAACTCTGATTTCAGCGACTTAAGCGATTCAACAGATTACGCATGTATTGAAACAGATAGTTGGGAGTATGGAAATATTGAAGAAGAAACTGAAGCTATTGAGCGAATAGCTATTGACGCTATTCATAGTCATAGCCTGGCCGAATAGCTGTGTTAGCATCGCCGGTAAAATGTGCGGACCAAACGATCAGGACTTTCGCATCTTTTGACACTGGCGCAACTTAAATCCGTCGATTGGTAAGTGTTTGTTTTCCGCATTAAATGTGGGTGGAAGGAAACGTAATATAGTTGCAAATGCATCTGCAGGTTATCCAAACATCTCTGTTCCATGTCTGCTTTAGCACCGCCGGTAAATAGCATGTTAGCATCGATTAGCGTAGCATTTTAGCATCGATTAGCTGGCAGTCAACATCAACAAAACTCACCTTTGTGATTTCGTTGACTATCGTTGCAAATGCATCTGCAGGTTATCCATACATCTCTGTGCCATGTCTGCCTTAGCATCGCCGGTAAAATGTGGAGACACTCCAGCACATTCAATGGGGGTCTGGCGGCAGACACTTTGGCATTTTCGGGCCAGTGGTGCAACTTGAATCCCTCCCTGTTAGTGTTGTTACACCCTCCGACAACACACCGACGAGGCATGATGTCTCCAAGGTTCCAAAAAATAGTCAAAAAAACGGAAAATAACAGAGCTGAGACCCGGTGTTTGTAATGTGTTGAAAATGAAAATGGCGGCTGTGTTACCTCGGCGACGTCACATTCTGACGTCATCGCCTCCAGCGCGATAAACAGAAAGGCGTTTAAT
Organism: Nerophis ophidion; assembly: GCF_033978795.1. Classification (NCBI taxonomy): domain Eukaryota; kingdom Metazoa; phylum Chordata; class Actinopteri; order Syngnathiformes; family Syngnathidae; genus Nerophis; species Nerophis ophidion. The sequence goes on from NC_084620.1 coordinate 63,672,642, forward strand.
TCGCCAAAATTCGCCCATTTCGAGTTTGGAAATCGGTTAAAAAAATAGGTGGTCTTTTTTCTGCACCATCAAGGTATATTTTGACGCTTACATAGTTCTGGTGATAATGTTCCCCTTTAAATAAATGCGATGAAAATTCCGCTTACAATGAAGCCTTGAGAGCCCCTCTATTCTGCCTATAAAACCCTTAAAATAAATCCAGACACCTCCATTAATGTTTTATATACACTGTAACTATATATGTAATTAAGTAAGGGCAACATTATTAATAACATTTAATATTTACGTATTTTGATCATTTTAAGCATTTGCGGCGCATTTATTTAAAAAACGCATCACAACCTTGGCTTTTTTTTTCTTCATCACTGATTAAAGCTCACTGCAGACTTTATGAGAGCTCACAAACTCAATAAAATGCCACTTACTGCACAAGGTCTGCTGTCATTAGGATGCCGACTGCTAGAACGTTTATATATTCCCATTTAGATGAAGAATGACTAATAATCCTCGCATAGAAAACTGTGGGTCTTTTTGTGTCGTTCTCGCCATTCCTGGGTATAAATTGGATGTGAAAGTGCAACAACTTGTTGGAATACGTCCTCAGCCTTCTTCTGTCAAAGAAAATTCATGATTCATGATCGACAATAAACTTCCAAGGAGCAGGGAAGCGAGAAAGCTGCCGTGATCCGTGGCCCGGATCATGTTTTGGTATTTTCGGTTAGTTTTGTACTCCCTTAGTTCCTGATTTGTGCACCCTTGAGTTTGTTTTAGTTACCATGGTTGCTTCTTATTTTCACCTGCCTCTGATTGGTGTTCGGGACGCTCAGCTGTTCTCCGAGCACTAATCAGAGGCATTATTTAAGCCTGCCTTTGCCAATCAATCACCCTGGCTTCCCTGTTTGCTTATGCTACAGAGTATTCTTTGTCTTTTTGTCTATGCTAAGTTTTAGCCTTAGCTTCGAGTGCGATCGGCACATTTTTCCTCTGGCTTGTTTTCAGATTTGGTACTTGTTTGAGTTCTACAAAAAAATCATGTTCTTACCCGCACGTCCTGTCCGTCTGCATCCCGGGGGAATGAACCTCGCAGCAAGCTGGGACCCCTTCGTACGTGACAAAAGTAGCAGCCCACTCGATGATGTAAACATAGGCACACACGGAAATAATCACAGTGCAGCTATAAATAGTTTGTCTGCATTAGCACTTATAATAACAATAACACTAACATTTTAATATTTAGGTCACAAAATGTAAATGTTGTTTGTTGTTTTTTTAATGTTTTTTTATTGGGTTTTAGGGGCGTAACAGAGAACTTTTAATTGGCTGCGCTGCAAGCAGACTTTTATTTACGTTTATTTACGAGTTAGAATGAATTATTTAAAGAATCCATCCGTCGTCATATCTTTCACAATGATTGTGAACGACAGGCATTTTTCCCATAAAAAGTGCAGTCTCCCTTAAGAGGTGATAATGAGTCATGGTTATTTCCCCCCTATGTCACAGTTTACAAAAATACTTGACACAAATGGAGGGTAAGTTTTTGGCCATTTTTTACAATCCTTTTGTAAGACAAGAAAACATGATTTTCTTTTTTATGCATTATAAATCACAAATAAACGCTAACAAAATTCAGCTTACAATGGAGGCAATGGTAGTCGTTCTATTCCGCCTATAAAGCGCTCATGAAAAAAAACAAAAAACCTCCATGCTTGTTTTACATACATGCTGTGAGTATATATGTAATCTAATAACATTCATAATAACATGTATTATTTATGTATTTGCCGTATTTTAAACATCTAGCTGCACATTAATTTCATGGCATATCACAGTGGTTTTCAACCTTTTTTCAGTGATGTACCCCCTGTGAACATTTTTTTAATTCAAGTACCCCCTAATCAGAGCAAAGCATTTTTGGTTGGAAAAAAATAGATAAAGAAGTAAAATACAGCACTATGTCATCAGTTTCTGATTCATTAAATTGTATAACAGTGCAAAATATTGCTCTTTTGTAGTGGTCTTTCTTGAACTACTTGAAAAAAATAAACAAGTGATTCAATTAATAATAAAGGTTTCTACGCATAAAAGTAATCATCAACTTAAACTGCCCTCTTTGGGGATTGTAATAGAGATCCGTCTGGATTCATGAACTTAATTCTAAACATTTCTTCACAAAAAAAAGAAATCTTTAACATCAATATTTATGGAACATGTCCACAAAAAATCTAGCTATCAACACTGAATATTGCATTGTTGCATTTCTTTTCACTATTTTGTTGAAGTATTATTCAATAAATATATTTATAATGGATTTTTGAATTGTTGCTATGTTTAGAATATGTTTTAAAAATCTCACGTACACCTTGGCATTCCTTCAAGTACCCCCATTTGAGAACCACTGGCATATCACAACGTTTGCTTTTACCTTCAACAACAACAATAACAGTACTTGATTGATTGATTGAAACTTTTTTTAGTAAATTGCACAGTTCAGTACATATTCCATACAATTGACCACTAAATGGTAACACCCGAATAAGTTTTTCAACTTGTGTAATTCAGGGTCCACGTTAATCAATTCATGGTACTAATCATGGCAGACTTTGTCAGAGACCACATGGACTACTTTGGGACAAATGATGATCCAGAAACGTATATTTATATATTTGAGCCTGAATATCAAAAGAATGAGCCACACGTGTTAGAAGCTGTGTGCTAAGAAGCACATGTAGCAGTATTGCTAAGTTTTAAAGGAAATATACAAACTACCAACATAATAAAACAATCACTTACTGTACAATGTCTGCTCACATTGGGATGCCAACTGATGGGATTTTTATCATAATTCTCACACAGTTTAAAGAGAAACGAAATGCCTCAATTAAGCGTCTTTTAATGTGTTTCTTGCCATCTCTGGGTCTAAGTTAAATGTCAAAGTTGACCAACTTCTTGGTTTGTGTCCACATCCGTCTACTATCCAGGTAAGAGGCACGATTTATAAGTTTTATCATCTAGAATTAACTTTTACCAACTCCAAGGCGATGCAGCAACTCACTGGCTAAATATGTCGATATGCCAGCATAAGCTAGTTGGCAATCTGTGATCACGGCACTGCTTGAAATAGTTTGTCGGTTAACATTCAGGTCATTAAATGTGAAATGGAGTCGTGTTGGCAGTTTGTAGAGGGCTTTATGAGCGCAATAGAGTACTCCTATTAGCTGTGTTGCTAGTCACCCGTTACAGGCGCGCCTTCTCTTTAAAGTTTACCAGAACACAAGGAACCTGTACAAAGCACATCTACAGCGCACACAAGTTAAATTCAATTCAATTCAATTAAAAAAAATGTCTTCCTGTGGGGCAATTCAAGGCAGGTAGAGCAGCAAATAGCAAATCGACAGTGTAAACTTCAAGCTTTTAGCAGCTGTAAACACGGACTATAAAAACTGAAACGACCCACAGATAGTGAAGCGAAAATAAAAATGGATGAAAGACCCAATCACAGGAAAATGGAAGAAAGCAAAGATAAAGTAGGAAATAAATAGCAAATACAAATACATTTCATCACCGAATGGGTGCGAATTAGGTGTGCAACAATTAAGACAAATGTTGACAAAAAAAAATGTTGTCAATAGTCGTGACGTCATCAATCAATCAATCAATGTTTACTTATATAGCCCTAAATCACTAGTGTCTCAAAGGGCTGCAAGAACCACTACGACATCCTCGGTAGGCCCACATAAGGGCAAGGAAAACTCACACCCAGTGGGACATCGGTGACAATAATGACCCAGTGGGACATCGGTGACAATGATGACTATGAGAACCTTGGAGAGGAGGAAAGCAATGGATGTCGAGCGGGTCTAACATGATACTGTGAAAGTTCAACATGATACTGTGAAAGTTCAATCCATAATGGATCCAACACAGTCGCGAGAGTCCAGTCCAAAGCGGATCCAACACAGCAGCGAGAGTCCCGTTCACAGCGGAGCCAGCAGGAAACCATCCCAAGCGGAGGCGGATCAGCAGCGCAGAGATGTCCCCAGCTGATACACAGGCAAGCAGTACATGGCCACCGGATCGGACCGGACCCCCTCCACAAGGGAGAGTGGGACATCGGACCGGACCCCCTCCACAAGGGAGAGTGGGACATAGAAGAAAAAGAAAAGAAACGGCAGATCAACTGGTCTAGAAAGGGAGTCTATTTAAAGGCTAGAGTATACAAATGAGTTTTAAGGTGAGACTTAAATGCTTCTACTGAGGTGGCATCTCGAACTGTTACCGGGAGGGCATTCCAGAGTACTGGAGCCCGAACGGAAAACGCTCTATAGCCCGCAGACTTTTTTTGGGCTTTGGGAATCACTAATAAGCCGGAGTCCTTCGAACGCAGATTTCTTGCCGGGACATATGGTACAAACTCCTGTTTTTCCGGGCAGAAGCGTATCGGTTCTGCCACTCGCAAAAACATCGCCAGTGAAAACTTTTGAAAGTTTGAGAACATTTCCTATTATTCTTATTAAAAACATGAGTACCTTGCTCATTTAGCAAAACGGACCTTGTTTTTATGGTAGTGCATGATGTCGGACGTCTAGAGGGCGGCTGCAGTAACAAGCGTGAGACACAGTTGGGTGAAAAATAACTTAACTATCATTTTTAGACAAAGTCGACATTAATTCAAGTACTTTTTCAAGCAGCGGATATTTGGAATGTCGTAAAAAAAGGCACTTTAACAAGCACACACATACATACAGACACCAATGCGGAGCTATCATAATATTAAGCAAACAATCTAATAAATCAGGGGTAGGGAACCTATGGCTCTAGAGTCAGATGTGGCTCTTTTGATGACTGCATCTGGCTCTCAGATACATCTTAGCTGACATTGCTTAACACGATAAGTAATGAATAATTCCGCTGGTAATCAGTGTCAAAAATAACGTTCAAAATATAAAACATTCTCATGCATTTTCATCCATCCATCCGGTTCCTACCGCACCTGTTCAAGAAGTTGCATTAATGGTAAGAAGTATTTCATTTATTGTTGGTAAGACTCAGAATAACAATGTTATTAAAAAGACTTATTAAACTCTAAAAATGTTGGTCTTTTTTAAAAATGCACGTATATAGTTGTATTCTGTGTTTAAAAAAATATATATATATATATGACTCTCACGGAAATACTTTTAAAAATATTTGGCTTGTATGGCTCCCTCAGCCAAAAAGGTTCCCGACCCCTGTAATAAATAGTCAACATTTTAAGAGTTAATCAAAGATAGAATTCTACACTATGAGTCTATTAGAGTGAGAAAAATTCCAGGAATTAATCAATATACCAGTGTGCTGCTTTTTAAACATCACAAAAGGCTTTTCTTTTACAGGAAGTTAGACTTTGTGTTTGGTTGTTTTTCATTTCTTCAATAGTAACTATTTTTTTTCAACACATAAACAAGGTTAATTGTTTACGTATTTCTCTTTAATGAATAAACATTTGAATAAATAATGTAATTTTTTGTAACAGCTGAATGAGCAGCCTAGTTACAGTATTAATGAATATATATGAATTAATTAGTCATCTTTGTTGTTCGAAAGCACATGCTTAAAACAACTTAAATTAGAGCCATCAAATATGTGTACGCTTTATTATCCGACTAATCGTTAAGATAATCTTTGACCAATAGTCGTTCGTTGCAGCCCTCACTGCAAAATGCCATCCATCCATCCCATTTTTTACCGCTCGTCCCTCTCGGGGTCGCGGGGGTGGCTGGTGCCTATCCCAGCTGCATTCGGGCGGAAGGCGAGGTACAGCCTGGAAAAGTCACCACCTCATCGCAAGGCCAACACAGATAGAAAGACACATGGAAAAAACAAATTCAAGCACAAGTCAGGAATATTCTCGGTGCAGTGAAATTAGTGGCATTTAGACATGGATACGTAATGGATGCTGAGAGTTAAGAAGCAGCACAGCTTTAAGCACAAAAGTTGACCTTCTTTTACTTCTGCAGGCTGGGCAGAAAAGCTGGCAGCCTAATGGTAGCCACTCAAATTTGGGGAACAGAGCATGCGATGGGTCTTGTATAATACGGTAAGATGATCACAAACTGACAGCAGTGATCTAAGAGGCAGGCTGTGTCATTAAGACTTATTGAGGGGAACAAGCTGGTGATTGAAACTGCGATGAAGGTGTAGAACGGAGGATAATTAAAGAAGTAGTAGAAAAGTTTTTCAATGGACACATAGCATATTAAGGTCTGGAGCAGCAAATCCTTGTGGAAGCTCACCGGAATGTGGAGCGGAGATTGCCAGAAAGTACTTTGAGGCCAGGTTTTATTCTGACAGCAACAGAGAGTAAATTCCCCGGCTATCTGTTAAGAAGAGGGAAAAGTATCGGCTGGGGACATCTCTGCGCTGCTGATCCGCCTCCGCTTGGGATGGTTTCCTGCTGGCTCCGCTGTGAACGGGACTCTCGCTGCTGTGTTGGATCCGCTTTGGACTGGACTCTCGCGACTGTGTTGGATCCATTATGGATTGAACTTTCACAGTATCATGTTGAACTTTCACAGTATCATGTTAGACCCGCTCGACATCCATTGCTTTCCTCCTCTCCAAGGTTCTCATAGTCATCATTGTCACCGACGTCCCACTGGGTCATTATTGTCACCGATGTCCCACTGGGTGTGAGTTTTCCTTGCCCTTATGTGGGCCTACCGAGGATGTCGTAGTGGTTTGTGCAGCCCTTTGAGACACTAGTGATTTAGGGCTATATAAGTAAACATTGATTGATTGATTGAGAGGAGGCAGACTGTTTGGACGTCGGTGGAAGGAATTCCCAAAGTCCGCCAGCCATTATTTCAAAATCGAGCCATGGCATTGGCCAAGGTGTGGAGGAAGATCTGCTTCCACACTTTGATGCAGAACATCCTGAAGGAATCATCAGCCTCCATCCTCCATTTCATGTGGATTATTTTTCTTAGAAATTTTTTGGGAGCACTTTATTATTTTTTGTTGTTTGGCATGTTGGAGAACCTTTTTTGGACCACCCTTGATTTTCTAGACCAGGTGTCTGCAACCTTTACCACCCAAAGAGCCATTTCGACCCGTTTCACAAAATAAAGAAAACAATGGGAGCCACAAAAGTCTTTTGAAATTTAAAATGAAATAACACTGCATACAGTTTTTTTTTGTTTTTTTTGCTTCGTGCTATGTATTAACCAGGGGTCTCAGACTCGCGACCCGCACCTTAATATGAAAATTTAATGTTAGTTCTTCCCGCGAGTTTTAACTTAATGCCGTTTGACAGCATCACACTTGCCAACCCTCCCAAACTTTCCGGGAGACCCCCGAATTTCACAGCAACTATTCTGGCGAATGTCTGCCTATTTTCGCCCTTCAACATTAATACGGGTGTGCTATGAAGGCACTGCCTTTACCACCCTCTTCAAAATGTACAAATATCTAGCACAGTTCAGCCACGAGTCGTATGTGGACTTAGACGACTGCAATGCATACTTGTCCAACAGCCATACAGGTTACAGTGACAGTTGTGATATACCGGTAAACAACTTTAACACTTTTACTAATATGCGCCACACTGTGAACCCACACCAAACAAGAATGACAAACACATTTCTGGAGAACGTCCTCACTGTAACACAACATAAACACGATAGAACAAATACCCAGAGTCCCGTGCATCCTTAACTCTTCCGGGCTACATTACATTATACGTTATAAACCACCGCTAGCACCCCCCCCCGTGCGTCGGTTGAGGTGGGCGGGGTTTCATTCTAGCGGGGGTGTATAATGTAGCCTGGCAGAGTTAGGGATGCATGGCATTCTGGGTATTTGTTCTATTGTGTTTATGTTGTGCTACAATTCGGATGTTCTCCCGAAATGTGTTTGTCATTCTTGTTTGGTGTGTGTTCACAATGTGGCGCATATTAGTAAGAGTGTTAAATTTGTTTATATCTCAACTCTCAGTGTAACCTGTATGGCTGTTGACTAAGTATGCCTTGCAGTCACTGTCTTGTACCAACAGAGGCTGCATGCTACATGTGACCGGCTGGCACGCATACAACATTGTGTGAAAGCGGGCGCGACTACAAGTTTTAGAGGACTGTAAAAGCTTTACCATCAGGGCACGCTCTCTCTATTATCGACTAAGTGAAAATCGGAGAATATTGGCACCGAGTGATTTTTGAGAGAGGCTTTAAACTCCAGAAATCTCTCGGGATAATCGGGAAGGTCGGAAATTATGCAGCTGAGCCACATTAGAGTGATAAAAGAGCCGCATGCGGCTCCGGAGCCGCGGGTTGCCGACCCCTGTTCTAGCCTGACTAACTTAGTGACTGTGAAATTCTCGGCCATAATTATGACCTAAAGAAAAAAGGAATTGTGTTCGCGTGACATATTTTTATTGCTTTGTAACTTTTGTATACGTCTCCTATTGGCTTTATAATTATTGCAGGAACTAATATTTAGGGTGGGGGTCAGGAACCTTTTTGGCTGAGAGAGCCATGAAAGCCCATCCATCCATCCATCCATTTTCTACCGCTTATTCCCTTTCGGGGTCGCAGGGGGCGCTGGCGCCTATCTCAGCTACAATCGGGCCATGAAAGCCAAATATTTTAAAATGTATTTCCATGAGAGCCATGTGATATTTTTTAACACTGAATACAACTAAATGCGTGTTTTTTTTTTTAAGTAAGACCAACATTTTAGACTATAATAAGTCTCTTATTATTTTTAATAACATTGTTATTCTGAAGCTAACAGATAATAAATAAAATACGTCTTACCATTAATGCGAATTCTTGAACAGGTGCGGTAGAAAATGGATTAATGGATTAAAATGCATGGGAATGTTTTATATTCTGAAAATTTTTTTAACACTGTGATTACCAGCGGAATTATTCATTACTTATCGTGTTAAGCAATGTCAGCTAAGATTTAGTTGAGAGCTAGATGCAGTAGATGGACGGATGGATGGATGGATGGATGGATGGATAGATAGATAGATAGATAGATAGATAGATAGATCTTTATTGGTTCCCTACCCATTATTTAGTGGGTTCTGTGGAGAAAATTTGATTAATATTTTGAGGAGCAATGTATGGGGAGGTGTGTGTGCAAGGTTGCAACCACAACATTTTCCCACTGTGGTACAAATAAAGTCTATTTTACCCTACCCTACACTACCCTAGAACAGACAACTGGACCACACAGACCATTAGAATGTGTTTGTTCGCGCTACCCAAAACAATCCTTATCAACAATCCGGCTCCCTCTGCATGCTGTAAACACCCCAGTGAGACCATTGCAGCGAAAGACGCTCTTAAATCTTTTCCCCGTTCTTCAAAGACACCTGTAATGTTGACTCTGATTTGCGACACCGAACGGAGCAACTTACAGGCCTATGGACAAAACACGCACCAATGGACTACTTCTACACAGATATGCACACATACACTCCACCCCTTATCCCATTCCTTTGCAGCTTAAACCCCACGGGGTGATGATGCCTTACGGAACAGCGCCCTGATGTTTTTGTATGTTGTAAATATATGTGCTTATTGTTGCTCAAGTTTTTTTGGGGGGGGGTCTCAAACAGAGCTACCCCTTAGGAGCTTAGTTTTAGTTTTTGTTTTTTTCTCCTCTCTCCTCTTCCCCCCATATTTACCTTTTTACCTACCCTTGTGGCAACCCATCAGTCTTTCTATTCTGTATACAACTTTGATCTACGAAATTAATTGGTACTTTAACATGGTTCAGCAACTGCAACGTTCGTATAGTGAAGCATTAAAATCCATTCAATTCAATGTAAACATAAATAATTGGTTCTAGCATCAACAAAAGCCCCTATTTTAGTAAAACACTTTGTGTGTGTGTTTGTGTATGTATATATATATGTATATATATATATATATATATATATATATTAGAGCTGCGACTCTTTGTGCGTCCCACGATTCAATTCAATATCTATTCTTGGGGTCGCGCTTCGATTATATATCGATTTTTTTTTATTCAACGCGATTTTCGATTCAACAACGATATTTTTACGATTCAAAACGATTCTGTGTTCATTCAATACATAGGATTTCAGCAGGCTCTACCCCAGTCTGCTGACATGCTAGCAGAGTAGTAGATTTTTAAAAAAAAAAGCTTTTATAATTGTAAAGGACAATGTTTTATCAACTGATTGCAATAATGTAAATTTGTTTTAACTAATAAATGAACCAAAAATATGACTTATTTTATCTTTGTGAAAACATTGGACACAGTGTGTTGTCAAGCTTATGAGATGCGATGCAAGTGTAAGCCACTGTGACTCTATTTTTCTTTTTTTTTTTTTATAAATGTCTAATGATAATGTCAATGAGGGATTTTTAATCACTGCTATGCTGAAATTATAACTAATATTGATACTGTTGTTGATAATATTCATTTTTGTTTCACTACTTTTGGTTTGTTCTGTGTCGTGTTTGTGTCTCCTCTCAATTGCTCTGTTTATTGCAGTTCTGAGTGTTGCTGGGTCAGGTTTGGTTTTGGAATTGGATTGCATTGTTATGGTACTGCTGTGTAGTGGTTTGTTGGATTGATTAAAAAAAAAAATCGATTTAAAAAGAAATGAGAATCGATTCTGAATCGCACAAGTATTCGAATCGATTTTTTCCCACACCCCTAATATATATATATATATATATATATATATATATATATATATATATATATATATATATATATATATATATATATATATATATATATATATATCAAAATGGTAGCCCCCTTAAGTATTCCAGCGGCAGACAAAATGAATGACTGAATGAACAGATAAATTAAACGTTCACACAGTGAGTCATGGTCCGCAAACAGAGGTATACGAGTAAGCTTGTTTCGGTTCTCCAAAGTACATAGAATACATAGAAAAAAAGTTTAGACCCTGGTTGAGCGCACCGAAACAAGCTTGCTAGTTTGCTAACCATCTAGCTAGCTTACTTGTTGTCACCTCCGTTCGCTCTCCGAGCCACAACGTTGACGGCTGATCATATTTGGATAATTAAACTCTGAACACTGTTAGTTCTGAGCCAGTTGTAGTTGTAGATACTTTTTTTGTAGCCAGCGAGCAGGTATAGTTAACGTGACGAATTGTAAACAGAGTTCACGACACCGGAAGTTTATTGACCGAGGGGGCGTGGTGAAGTTAAAGTTAAAGTACCAATGATTGTCACACACTAGGTGTGGTGAAATTTGTCCTCTGCCTTTGACCCATCCCCTTGATGGCCCCTTGGGAAGTAAGGGGAGCAGTGGGCAGCAGCGGTGCCCGCTGCTCCCCTCATTAATGGTGATTTAACCCCCAATTCCAACCCTTGATGCTGAGTGCCAAGCAGGGAGGCAATGGGTCCCATTTTTTTTTTTAGTCTTTGGTATGACTCGTCCGGGATTTGAACTCCCAACCTACCGATCTCAGGGCGGACACTCTAATCACTAGGACACTGAGTAGGTGGGATACAGGATAGAGTTGTTTGCTGAGTTCTTTGCATGCATGTTATATAATTTTTTACTTTATATTTTCAATGATAATAATTAAGGCCGTGAATCTTTGGGCACCTCACGATTCCGATTCAATTCTATTGTTGGGGGTAACGATTCGATTCAAAATCGATTCTTGATTAAAAACGATTCTCGGTTCAAAATCAATACTTTTTTAAAAACATTGGGTTCTATGATTCACTACATTCCTTTATACAATAGATCAACAGCTCTGATTTCTAGTTAACAAAAAAAATACAATTTTACCCAAACATTTAATGAAGTCAAATACAAATAAGGCAACAAGAGGAATACCCAACATTTCTATTTTCTAAAACAAATTTCTACAGCAGATATGATAATCTTTATCAACAATATGATTTGCCCGAGTGGCTGGACAGGACGGATTTGAAATAAAATAAAAAAAAATTTTTTAATTGCTTTTTTTTTTTTTTTTTTTTTCAATTTAAGAATTGTTACAAATAACAATCACAATTCATTATAATAATATTGTTAGTATATTATCTACTACTGAAACAAAAAAATGATGTGGTACATTACATGGGACATGTACTGTAAGTGTTTAAAATACAGCCAAAAGAGGTTGGTAAATGATAATAAATCAAAAAATACAAAATATTATAGGAATGCACCCAGTTGCAGGAACTGTAGTCTTAATTTTATAAATTTAATTTCTGCGTTTGAATGGCAGCTTTTTATTGCTGGTAAAAATGTTCCTTTTTTTTTTAAATTTCTTGTTTTTTCCCAGAAGAGTGCTCACAAACCTGGAAATAGGAGATTAGACAGGATTTGGATTGCCGTACTTTACCGCTCTATAATCTTATTCTACACAGTTATACACCACCTCATTACTACCGCCATATCTAAAGCAAAGGATTGTTTTTAATAAATAATAATTGAAAAAAATAAAAAGTAGACAAGTTCTAAGAATTTCCTTCAACAGGGACCAAAAGGAAGGACAAATGCACTACATAGAGGTGTACCTAATACCATGTTTACGCCCAGCAATGTGTGACAACCTTGTAACGAATGATAGATAAGATATTGAATAATTTGCATTGTGTTTGTTTAAGGTGATTAATACGAAGAAGAAAGAAAAAAAGAAAAAATATCTAAACTCTGGAACGGTAAGAGGCTAAACCTAATTCAGTTAAACACTTGAAAGTCATTTTCATTGACCCACATGGACTCATTCCCCCCCCCTCTCTCTGTCTCCCTAAGGTAACACTGTTGTCGTTCCTGGTGGACATCGAAGTCACCTTCCTGGACTACATTAAAGGAGGGTATGTCGTTGACCGCTTGTTTATTTAAAGGAAAACTGTCAAATGGGGGTTGTGGCCCTTTTTTAATGCTGCTGGGTGTCCGGGTCCTTGTGTTACGGTGGCCGACAGAGCTCAACACAATTTCAAATGCAGAAAAAAAAAAAGTGTACCGTCGCGTAAAGCGGAAGCACAGTTGCAAGTAGCCGTAGTGCAGATCTGAACACATGACGGCGGGCACAACTGTCACGGAAATGCGGTTGCAGTGTCTAACCAACGTGGTGACACCAGAGCGGTGGGAAGTTTGAAGATGGCTGAGTTTAATCGGGTAAGTGAAACATTGTTGCTTGTTTATATTTATTTACAGTACCGTATATCTACATGAAACCAAAGTGTAGTATCAGGTTGTTACGAAGCTAGCTTTATAGTAGCATTAGTCCTTAGTCAATCACATGAATGTAAGTTCATGGATTTTTGCGAATCTAGCACAGGGTCAAACAACCCAGTTCGTACTGTTAGGAGAATATTTTCTCACCTTTTGAGCAAAATGAAATGCCTTAAAGGCCTACTGAAACCCACTACTACCCACCACGCAGTCTGATAGTTTATATATCAATGATGAAATATTAACATTGCAACACATGCCAATACGGCCGGTTTAGTTTACTAAATTGCAATTTTTAATTTCCCGGGAGTTTCGTCTTGAAAACGTTGTGTAATGATGACGTGTACGCAAGACGTCACGGGTTTTTAGGAAATATGAGCTCTGCACACACACACAGCTAAAAGTTGTCTGCTTTAACCGCATAATTACACAGTATTTTGGAGATCTGTGATGCTGAATTTTTTGCAATTTGTTCAATTAATATTGGAGAAGTCAAAGTAGAAAGATGGAGTTGGGAAGCTTTAGCCTTTAGCCACACAAACACACGGTGATTCCTTGTTTAAAGTTCCTGGAGGTGAAACTTTACTATGGATCAGAGCGCGGTCAAGCGAACATGAATCTCGACGAAATTTCAACCAGCAGGTTTCGGTGAGAAAATTGTGGTAAAAAGTAGCCTCTTACCGGAAATCAGCTGAGCTTGTGCCGTCCATAGCTGCCGTCGACTCCCCTGAGACACTGGCGTAAAAGACACCCATGGACACACACCTCCGACTATCAGGTACTGTTAAACTCACTAAAACACTAGCAACACAATAGAAAGATGAGGGATTTTCCAGAATTATCCTAGTAAATGTGTCTAAAAACAAATTAATCCGTCCCAATGCAATCACGTTTTGTTTTTTGTTAACTTGGGTTTTTTTTTCTCTCTATTCCATCGCTACCAATAATCCTCAAACACGAATCTTTCATCCTCGCTCAAATTAATGGGGAAATTGTTGTTTTCTCGTTCCGAATAGCACTTTTTGTTGGAGGCTCCCGTTAAAATCAATGTGAATATGTGAGGAGCCCCCACACTTGTGACGTCATCGTCTGCGACTTCCGGTAAAGGCAGGGCTTTTTTGTCAGCACCGAAAGTTGCAAACTTTATCGTGGATGTTCTCTACTAAATCCTTTCAGCAAAAATATGGCAATATCGCGAAATGATCAAGTATGACACATAGAATGGACCTGCTATCCCCGTTTAAATAAGAAAATCTCATTTCAGTAGGCCTTTAAACCAGGGGTGTCAAACTCATTTTAGATCGGGGGCCACATGGAGAAAAATCTACTCCCAAGTGGGCCGGACAACTTCAGATTGTTTTCTTTGTTTAAAAACGGAACAAGCACATTCTGATAATGTCTAACTCATAATGTTTTTTTTTTTTTTTTTTACACTTCCAAGTTGCTGTTAAATAGAATTGTATCTTTATTTGTAGTTATTTATACTTTCGGAATAAATTATCGGATAATATTCATCAGTCAACTCATTGGTGTTCATTTTCAATCTATACAAAATACATGATGTTGTTTATATAGTTTGCTCATTTTCCTCGACTGGTGCACTAACATCATGTGGTTTATTTTGCACATATCATCATGTAAGATACATCCATCCATCCATCCATCATCTTCCGCTTATCCGAGGTCGGGTCGCGGGGGCAACAGTCTAAGCAGGGAAGCCCAGACTTCCCTCTCCCCAGCCACTTCGTCCAGCTCTTCCCGGGGGATCCCGAGGCGTTCCCAGGCCAGCCGGGAGACATAGTCTTCCCAACGTGTCCTGGGTCTTCCCCGTGGCCTCCTACCCGCTGGACGTGCCCTAAACACCTCCCTAGGGAAGCGTTCGGGTGGCATCCTGACCAGATGCCCGAACCACCTCATCTGGCTCCTCTCGATGTGAAGGAGCAGCGGCTTTACTTTGAGTTCCTCCCGGATGGCAGAGCTTCTCACCCTATCTCTAAGGGAGAGCCCCGCCACACGGCGGAGGAAACTCATTTCGGCCGCTTGTACCCGTGATCTTATCCTTTCGGTCATGACCCAAAGCTCATGACCATAGGTGAGGATGGGAACGTAGATCGACCGGTAAATTGAGAGCTTTGCCTTCCGGCTCAGCTCCTTCTTCACCACAACGGATCGATACAACGTCCGCATTACTGAAGACGCCGCAGATACAAATAATTGCTATTGTGATATCTCGTGGACACATTTACAACAGCTGTTTCTTTCATTCCGAAATTTCGGCTCATTTTTATACATAGCAAATTCTTCCACGGGCCGGATGAAACCTGTTTGTGTCGTAGGTTCGACACCCCTGCCTTAAACGTAACGAGCTTTGGTTTTACTCGAAGATGAAAACAATGATGAGTGTTTCCCATGCTTGTGTTGACATTTACTGTCCTGTCTGCCTTGATAGCTGAGGGGATTGTAATCCAGAGTAAGGTTACATTTCATATAAAAATGTTTACATTTAATATATTTTTTCCCTGTTCCTTCGATAGGTCATAAGAAATATCAACAATTACCGATATTGACTGATATAAAACAGTTATATGGTGATACAGTTTTCAGCCATATCACCCAACCTTTGATCACACACCTGTTGTGCATGTTTCCATTCAACTATTTAATGGATAACAGAAAGTTGTGCAGAAAGGACTGGAACTTTTAATAGGTTAAAAAACATCAAAGTAAATTCTTCTGTAAAAGGTATAGTGCATTTGAGAATTGAGAGTAATGCACACGCATACTGTGCTTCAACTTATATAGCTAGCACATTCACGTTTCTCCTTCTCATGGAAAGGGAGGTACCCTACAATATTTGACCAGAATTTTAATTACAGAACATAAACTTGTACTACAATTGATCAAAATAACAATAGCTTAATTGCTCATACTGCCACCATACACACTAATGCTTTACTCTTTGCTATATATTAACCAAGACGCCTTTTCCTTTGGTGCCTGAATCCTTTTCAGGGGCGGTGATGGTTGGCGTTTTGATAAAACTACTATGAACTGTACAAAAAAAAAACATGACATGTCAGTCCATGTGTACACTTTCCTAAAACAGGACAGAGACGCGGGATTCCCAGCACCAAGAAAATGGCGCCAGAGAGGCAATCTCGTGAAATCCGCAGAAGCATTTGGTACACATGACGAACAGCTCACTGGTTTTGAAGAAGAGACAAAGAGGCAGAAGGTGGAAATCCATCGACAGGATGCCTTCAATGTATAGTCTGTAACGAAGGGATGTCTTCTACCTTGAGTTCTTGACCCGTAATTTAAGAGTTTGTTGCATTTTTTTAACCTAATAAATCTGAGATATTTATTATGAAAACTGGTGCTCTATGTATGCCAGACTGTACATTATTTTCAATTCAGCGTGCATTCACAATTGGCTCCGCAAAATAATATTCTAAGCTCTGGCGGCCACCGCACTGTCTGGTTAATGACCCGCATCATGACGATAAAAACGTGGCTGTGTGACTGAAAAGGCAGAGTAACCCAACTGATGTGTGTTCCCTCGTGTGCTCTTGTGTGTCAACACTCGCCCGTGCGACCTTGTGTGTCTCTGTGCACATGTTCCGCCTGTACATATGACTATGTGCTACCGAGTGAAGCAAAATTACTCGCCTACAATGTCATAAGGGGGCTGGGGGGGGAAACACAAATTTAGTCCCCTTGTTTCAGCTTGAAGCTTATTGGAAAACCTGAAACACTATCTGAATACAAGGTATCGGGAGTCCTTGTGGTCGGTCCTTTTGTGGTTATGACATATAGAACAGGCCAAAAGTTTGGACACACCTCCTCATTCAATGCGTTTACTTTATTTTCATGACTATTTACATTGTAAATTGTTACTGAAGGCATCAAAACTATGAATGAACACATGTGGAGTTATGTACTTATCTGTGTTGGCCCTAAGATGAGATGGTGACTTGTTCAGGGTATACCCCGCCTTCCATTCAAATGCAGCTGAGATGGGCTCCAGCACCCCCCCGCGACCCCGAAAGGGACAAGCGGTAGAAAATGGATGGACTAAGACAGACACTAGAAAACATGTTTGCACAATAGCAAATGCCAACAACGCTGGCTTGATTACAGTTCGATAGCACGTACAATATGCATGAAAATATTCCTACAGACGTCACACATGGAACAGTTTAGCAAGTAAGATTCATTTTAGTTATATTGTAAAACTTACAAATGTTGCTTGGAGTGATGAGTGAAGAATCAATACAAGTAGCAATGTTATGGACAATTAGACGACGAGTACTTCCGGTTTAAAGCTTTCGATATCAGGAAACTATTTCCCCTTGTGTCTTTGCACGTGATTAATGAAAACTACTTGCTTTATGGCCGACAGCGAAGAAAAATCCATAAGTTAGCCACACCGTTTTATATGTTGCTGGGTTCAAAGGAAAAAAAGTAGTTGCTTATAGTCTGGAATTTACGGTACATTATTTTTTGTGGAAGTCTTGTGGGGAGTGCTCAGAGAGTATGGGGTATCGGACTGTCTTATTGTGGCGGTCCGCTCCCTGTATGATCAGTGTCAGAGCTTGGTCCGCATTGCTGGCAGTAAGTCGAACACATTTCCAGTGAGGGTTGGACTCCGCCAAGGCTGTCCTTTGTCACCGATTCTGTTCATAACTTTTATGGACAGAATTTCTAGGCGCAGTCAAGGCGTTGAGGGGATCTGGTTTGGTGACCGCGGGATTAGGTCTCTGCTTTTTGCAGATGATGTGGTCCTGATGGCTTCATCTGGCCGGGATCTTCAGCTCTCGCTGGATCGGTTCGCAGCCGAGTGTGAAGCGACCGGAATGAGAATCAGCACCTCCAAGTCCGAGTCCATGGTTCTCGCCCGGAAAAGGGTGGAGTGCCATCTCCGGGTTGGGGAGGAGACCCTGCCCCAAGTGGAGGAGTTCAAGTAACTAGGAGTCTTGTTCACGAGTGAGGGAAAAGTGGATCGTGAGATCGACAGGCGGATCGGTGCGTCGTCTTCAGTAATGCGGACGTTGTACCGATCCGTTGTGGTGAAGAAGGAGCTGAGCCGGAAGGCAAAGCTCTCAATTTACCGGTCGATCTACGTTCCCATCCTCACCTATGGTCATGAGCTTTGGGTCATGACCGAAAGGATAGGATCACGGGTACAAGCGGCCGAAATGAGTTTCCTCCGCCGTGTGGCGGGGCTCTCCCTTAGAGATAGGGTGAGAAGCTCTGTCATCCGGGAGGAACTCAAAGTAAAGCCGCTGCTCCTTCACATCGAGAGGAGCCAGATGAGGTGGTTCGGGCATCTGGTCAGGATGCCACCCGAACGCCTCCTTAGGGAGGTGTTTAGGGCACGTCCAACCGGTAGGAGGCCACGGGGAAGACCCAGGATACGTTGGGAAGACTATGTCTCCCGGCTGGCCTGGGAACGCCTCGGGATCCCCCGGGAAGAGCTAGACGAAGTGTCTGGGGAGAGGGAAGTCTGGGTTTCCCTGCTTAGGCTGTTGCCCCCGCGACCCGACCTCGGATAAGCGGAAGATGATGGATGGATGGATGGATATTTTTTGTGGGCTTTTTCTATCCCCACGTTAACCACATAATTTCCCCATAGTGGTACAAATAGTCTATCCTATCCTAGTATCGACGGTCTATAAAAATACCAAATTTGATAACCATCCCTACTTGTGACTATACATTGTGTTTTGCACTAGCCATAGCCAAAGCTTCTACTGTAGCCTTCTGATTGCTACTTTGAGGTTCTCATGAAAACAGCAGATCAATATTCCATTGATTGACATGGTCGCTTGTGAATGCCACATCAAGTCGACATAAAGGGAGACTAATGAGTTGTTCCTTTTCAGTCCACCCCTGCGATGCACGTGTGCCGGAACGTGGTCCTGCAGCATTGTTGCAAACAATATTGCATTTTCTCAACGCGCCCGTTTTTTTTTTCGTGAGAGTCAGCCGCATGCTCGCGTGGCTAAATAAAGTGCCGAGTGGTGTATCGCTGCTTGAGACCTAAATGGACCGTAATGGTCCGGTTGCAGTCGTAAGCACATAATGGGCCCCCAAACATGGCCACGCTTGCATACACAAATACTCCTAAATCACTCAAGCAAATGCCCTGAAATCCCTTGTGTGTGTGTGTGTGTGTGTGTGTGTGTGTGTGTGTGTGTGTGTGTGTGTGTGTTGTGTGTGTGTGTGTGTGTGTGTGTGTGTGTGCGTGTGCGTGTGTGTGCGCGTGCGTGTGCGTTTCTATTTTAATTTCTTCTATCTCGTCTTTCCTCCCCACTGCTCACTTATCCCCTGATTGGCAGCTCTTTTGGGAGCCTCAACCCAATCAGCTAATTGTCCATTTGGACCTAATCAGGAGCATGATCGGTTGACTGCATTAGCATAAATAACTGATCCAAGAGAGGCTCCATCTCAATCCGGAGCATCGCTGGCGCTCATTCTTTTCATCGCGCCCGATAAAGCGAGGGTACCACCCATGGTTCCCCCACAAAAGGAGCCTCCATTCAGGAGGTGGCGGATAAAAATGAGCAGTTGTTGGCGATATCTGTCATTTGGAGTCGTGTGTTTGATGGCCGCCCTGTCGCTCACAGTGACAGATATTGTCTCCTCCTATTTCGGCTGGCGAATCGACTATTGAAACCAGAATAGAAGCAGGAGGAAAGCGCGCTCGTATTGAAAACCATTGTGAGGAGATGTCATTTCAGAGGCGGCACAAAGGTTTGAAAAGCGTTCAACCAGGGAAAATGAGATCTTTATGCCGTGGCCCCTGTCAAAAATGGAATATGAGATGTGTACCTTCTCCATCCTCATGTGACCAATTGGACACTTGCCCAGCTGCGACATCTGTTTGCCAATCATCAGGATGGACCACGTGGCACAAATTCTGGTCACTGAGTGTTAAAGGCCTACTGAAATGAGATGTACCTATTTAATCGGGGATAGCAGGTCCATTTTATGTGTCATAATAGATCATTTCGCAATATTGCCATATTTTTGCTGAAATAATTTAGTAGAGAACATCGACGATAAAGTTCGCAACTTTTGGTCGCTAATAAAAAAGCCTTGCCTTTACCGGAAGTAGCAGACGATGTGCGCGTGACGTCACCGGTGTGAGGGCTCCTCACATCCTCACATTGTTTACAATCGCAGCCACCAGCAGCTAGAGCGATTCGGACCGAGAAAGCGATAATTTCCCCATTAATTTGAGCCAGGATGAAAGATTCGTGGATGAGGATATTGAGAGTGAAGGACTAGAAAAAAAAAAGGCGAGGACAGTGGGAGTGATTCAGATGTTATCAGACACATTTACTAGGATAATTCTGGAAAATCCCTTATCTGCTTATGTTGTTACTAGTGTTTTAGTGAGATTATATGGTACCTGAAAGTCGGAGGGGTGTGGCCACGGGTGTGGTGACTGCCAGTGTCTCCGGTGGAAGGAGGTAATAGTCCGCAGCTGCTGCAGGAGGACGCAAGCTCCGCTCATAACTACGGTAAAAGCCGACTTATTACCACAATTTTCTCACCGAAACCTGCCGGTTGACATGTGACATGTTCGCTTGACCGCTCTGTTCCATACTAAAGCTTCACCTTCGGGAATTTTAAACAAGGAAACACCGGCTGTGTTTGTGTGGCTAAAGGCAGCCGCAATACACCGCTTCCCACCGACATCTTTCTTATTTGACTTCTCCATTATTAATTGAACAAATTGCAAAAGATTCAGCAACACAGATGTCCAACACATGCTGTTGGTGAAAAGCGGTGGATTGCAGCTGTCTTTAGCAACCGAAACACAGCCGGTGTTTCTTTGTTTGTTGTGAAGTATTAACACAGAGCGGTCAAGCGAACATGTTTCTCTACGTCAACCAGCAAGTTTTTGGATGGGGAAATTGTGATATTACATCGGCTCTTACCGAAGATTTGAGTGGATTACGCGACCTCATCCTGCAGTTCAAAAACGCAGCTGTGATCTTGGCTCCTCGGCTTCTCTCAGAGACACTGGCGTTCACCGCAGCCATCCGACTTTCAAGTATGATTTTATAACCTCACTAAAATACTATTAACAAAATAAGCAGATAAGGGATTTTCCACAATTATCCTAGTAAATGTGTCTAATTACATCTGAAACGCTCCCACTGCCGTCGCCAGGAGCCGTCACCTTTTTATTTATTCTTTTTTTTTTTTTTTTTTTAAGTGCTTCACTCTAACTTTCCTCATCCACGAATGTTTCATCCTAACTCAAATTAATGGGGAAATCGTTGCTTTCTCGGTCCGAATTGCTCTTGCTGCTGGTGGCTATGATTGTAAACAATGTGAGGATGTGAGGAGCCCTCACACCTGTGACGTCACGTGCACATCGTCTGCTACTTCCGGTACAGGCAAGGCTTTTTTATTAGCGACCAAAAGTTGCTACCTTTATCGTTGATGTTCTCTACTAAATCCTTTCAGCAAAAATTTGGCAATATCGCGAAATGATCAAGTATGACACATAGAATGGACCTGCTATCCCCGTTTAAATAAGAAAATCTCATTTCAGTAGGCCTTTAAGTTGAGGTGCCGCTGTACACGCCTGAAATAACAGAAACAATGATTTTGAATGAACATAATTGTTGTACAGACTAAAAGGGTCTGAAGTTGACATGTTAAGTTGCCTCGCAAAGGGAAAAGTTGTGACGCTAAATTCAAAGTGATGCTGTTTGTAGGCCACTCATGCATGAGTCTAAGAAGAAAGCAGACACGTTGTAAAACCTTTTTTCCCCTCATTTGGACTACAAACACTACCAGTTTTGAATTCCGATCTGTAATTAAAGACATTTCTCCACAAGCAAGGTGAATGCGTCTTATTAGAAGTATGCTTGAACAGATGAAAATAGGCACTTTCGCAGAGTGCTGTTGCCAAGCAACCAAATTAGTGGGCCTGCCCGCCCAGGAGCACTGCAGGTGTTCCAAGCATGTAAGCCTTGTTTTTAATCCAAATGCAATGTTCCTTTCAGGTGTGCCTAATTACTGTTTTGTTTTTACAAATTATGGAATGCGCTATCTGCAATTTTTTGTCCAAGCAACTTACTTATTTCCTGGAAATCTTTATCTTACATGTTAGACCCATTTTCTAACCTTCCAAGTTCAAAATTGGCATTCAAGGATGCGACTATGATATACTTTGCCTTATTTTGAGTTTTGTCTGACTTCACAGCCTAAAGTAGGCGATCATAATTAATATCGAAGGTGTGCAAAAGACTCGGGCTACCATTAGATGTTTTTTTATTGACTACTTAGGAGAGCATAGACATCTCCCAAGGTTAAAGAAATATATTGCGTTGTGTATTCGTGTTCAATGTGTCCGTCTGTGTGTTATTTAGCAAGCTACATCCTGGTTCATTGTGATGTTATGATTCTGGGATATGGGCTGTTCATTTGATGACCTAGTGAGTCACAGAATAATAGCATACTATAATAAGTATTACTGTAGTAGCCTCTTTATCCAGAGCTTCACTAAAATGTTATTGAAGTTTTCCCACCCAACTGCAACGGAATGGAAAGTAGTTGTGTATTTTTAGTTAACAGTAATCACAGTTGTTTTTGTGTGTCTATTTACGTAATCAAAGTGAATGCTTTTGCACAGTAACATATATGTTAATATTGGCCCAATTTATTTTCAAAACGATTTGTAGTAAAATTTGAGTACAACAAGAATTTCGTTCTGGAGATTCAAATTTGTATGATGTATTAAATGTATTTTATTCCCCCCCAAAAAAGGACATTGAAATTATATTTAGCATTTAAATTTAGAAGCATTTTCTTATTTTACGAAGTATTTTCAAACAGGAATTTTTTTTTTTTAATTCAAATGCAATATTTTAAAACCTAATTTGGATTATGTTCTTTTAATAAATATTTTATCATCTACATATTTTCATTTTATTTTAAATACATATTTACATATTTATTTATTTTAAAAATGTATTTAAATGCAATATATATGTATTTTCGGGATGTTCTATATAGCATTTAAATTTAGAAGCATGTTATTTTACAAAGTATTTTTAAATAAGAAAATATTTCTAAAATTCAAATGCAATACTGTATAACCTTATTTGGATTTTATTTTCCTTTGAACAAAATATATTATTTTATTATGTATTTATTATTTATACATTTAAAACATGTATTTAAATTGCAATATATATGTATTTAAAATATAGAAGCATGTTACTATTTTAAGTAGGTAAATTCAAATGCAATTTTACCAAAAATAATTTGAATTTTATTTTCCTCTTATTACATTAAATGTATTTTATTAATTTTTTATTTATTTATTTAAATACATATTTACATATATGTATTTCAAATACAATATTTATATATATATATATATATATGACATTTTCAGTATTGCATTTAATTTTAGAAGTATTTATCTATTTTAAATATTTTTTTAATAAGAAAATGCTTTTAAAATTCCAATGCAATTTTAACAAAATTATTTTGGATTTTATTTACGGATAAATAAATTAAATGTATTGTGGTTCTATTCTTTATTTTTAATTTAAATACATATGTATATATTTTAATTTTGTATTTAATGCAATATATGTATTTTTTTAAAAAGTCAATACTGCATTTAAAATTCAAACCATTTACTTATTTTAAATACCAAAATGCTTCTAAAAAATTCAAATGCAATCTTACCAAAAATATTTAGGATTTTGCTTTCCTATGAATAAATTAAATGTATTTTAGAATGTATCTGTTATTTATTTTATTTTAAATACATATTTATGTATTTTTTAAATATGTATTCAAAATCTATTTTTACAAATTTTCAATATTGCATTTAAATTTAGAAGCATTTACTTACTTCAATCAAGTACTTTCAAATTAGAAAATGCTTCTAAAATTCAATTGCAACATTATCAAAAATAATTTATTTTATTTTCCCATTTATTTTTTTATTCATTATTTATTTGATTTCAATTCCATATTTGGATATTTTTTTGAACATGTATTTAAAATGCAATATAATGTTTATTTTAATGTTTTATTTTTGTCTTAGTTCGTGTTTTTATTAGCTGGCCTAACATTTTCCTAGACCATGAATCTGAAATTACTTTTTGCTCCGGCAGTGCCAACGTGATGAAAAAAAAAAAAGAAAAAAGATACCGAATACCGTCAAGTACTCCTATGGTAACATAAGACGGCATTATTCCCATACCACCATTCTATTCCTATCTGTATCCATCTCATCCTTCCCCCCCGAGTGTCCAGTGACACTGGCTGATATCTTGTCGAGCCCCCACTTCATACGCCCTGCTGATATCACAAATAGGATGGAGCTGGTGACCACGTCCAACGGCGACATTGCATGACATTGTGTTATGAATGGCAACAAAAGCAGTGCAGGATGTACCTTTTCGGCACATATTTCCCTAACAATTAGAGCTAACAGCAACAGGAAGAACCATCAGACTAATTGAGTTCAAGACTTCTGTTTGCATGCAGAGAGAAGGGGATTGAGACCCCGGTTGATTAATGAATCATATCCCTGCCTTTTGTCTTCCAAGGACCCAGATTAACTTCACAGTGGCCATTGACTTCACGGCCTCCAACGGTGAGTCTTTTTAGCAGCACACACACACGCATTTGGACGACCTGCATGAGGACGTGAAAGTGGAATCATTTATTCAAATGTATGATGCAGGTGTGACTTGAGTGTTTGCTGATGGCTCTCTGCAGCGCAAGTGACTGCTTGAAGTGTGCCAACATATTATTGAAATCTCAGTTTCTGGCCAATATCCTGTTTGCTTCAGGATAGTAATACTTTAGGACCCCAAAAGGCAAAAGCACTCAAATGAACATGTGTTTATGTCATTACTTGCAACCATCTTTTACTTCAAAAGCAAAATAGGTCAAATTGTGTGGAATTTATTGTTGGAGTGAAGTGCAATCCAATACAGGCAATGTTGAGTCAGTCTCAATTAGAAGAACACAGGTAAAGCCAATACCTCCAAGCAGTAGTATTTTACACAATATACCCTAGGACAGGGGTCGGGAACCTTTTTGGCTGAGGGAGCCATATAAGCCAAATATTTTTAAAAGTATTTCCGTGAGAGCCGTATATATATATATATATCCATCCATCCATTTTCTACCGCTTATTCCCTTTTGGGGTCGCGGGGGTGCTGGCGCCTATCTCAGCTACAATCGGGCGGAAGGCGGGGTACACCCTGGACAAGTCGCCACCTCATCGCAGGGCCAACACAGATAGACAGACAACATTCACACTCACATTCAAACACTAGGGCCAATTTTAGTGTTGCCAATCAACCTATCCCCAGGTGCATGTCTTTGGAAGTGGGAGGAAGCCGGAGTACCCGGAGGGAACCCACGCATTCACGGGGAGAACATGCAAACTCCACACAGAAAGATCCCGAGCCTGGATTTGAACCCAGGACTGCAGGAACTTCGTATTGTGAGGCAGACGCACTAACCCCTCTGCCACCGTGAAGCCCTATATATATATATATATATATATATATATATATATATATATATATATATATATATATATATATATATATATATATATATATATATATATATATATATATATATATATATATATTTTCTACCGGACCTGTTCAAGAAGTCGCATTAATGGTAAGAAGTATTTTATTTACTGTTGTTTAGCTTCAGAATAAAAATTTTATTAAAAAGAATACTTGGCTTATTATTCTCTAAATATTTTTGGTCTTACTTAAAAATACACGCATTTAGTTGTAGTCAGTGTTAAAAATATATATATATATATATATACCGCATTTAGTTGTAGTCAGTGTTAAAATATATATATATATATATATATATACATATATACCGCATTTAGTTGTAGTCAGTGTTAAAATATACATATATATATATATATATATATATACGTATATATATATATGTATATATATATATATATGTATATATGTATATACTGTCTGATTCCAATCAATGCAAGTCATCAGAATCAGGTAATACACCAACTTATATTCTTGTCTTTGTGAAAGAAAGACATCTATATGTGTTACACATGCTTGTATTCTCATTAAACACATTTAACTTGTTTACAAAAATGTCTCTTTCATAAATAAATAAATATAAATGATATATATAAATGAGGTAGATCCCCTCGAGTTGGTCAATTGAAAAGTAGCTCGCCTGCAGAAAAAGTGTGGGCACCCCTGGTGTAGACCTTAGAACCAAACAAAAGTTTGAAGGCAGCCTAGAAGGCGGGTGCTGGTGTCCTCGTCTAAACTGCAAAGTAAATACTACTAATTACATACTTTTTTCTCGTCTAGGTGATTGCATTTAGTTGTAGTCAGTGTTAAAATATATATATATATATATATATATATATATATATATATATATATATATATATATATATATATATATATATATATATATATATATATATAGTTCAAGACTTCTGTTTGCATGCAGAGAGAAGGGGATTGAGACCCCGGTTGATTAATGAATCAACCGTGCATTTTTAAGTAAGACCAAAAATTTTTAGAGAATAATAAGCCTTGTATTCTTTTTAATAAAATTGTTATTCTGAAGCTAAACAACAGTAAATAAAATACTTCTTAGCATTAATGCGACTTCTTGAACAGGTGCGGTAGAAACCGGATCATCATCAGCCGTTGTCAGTCCACTGCTGGACGAAAGCCTCAGCATTTTTCTGCCATTTGGCGTACTTTTCATGCTGGTTATTAGCCTACACCTTCCACGCTGGCTTGGTACGGGTTGGAAGGGGTATTTTATATCAGTGATCCTTCTCCTAGACTAATTGCCTTACTGGGGTGATGAACTTAGTCTGTCCTGTTGGTTGTC
Source organism: Nerophis ophidion (assembly GCF_033978795.1). Lineage (NCBI taxonomy): Eukaryota > Metazoa > Chordata > Actinopteri > Syngnathiformes > Syngnathidae > Nerophis > Nerophis ophidion. The sequence continues at coordinate 63,699,750 of NC_084620.1, forward strand.
CGCGCCCCATTTACCCAGGGACCTGCTCAGCTTTATGGCGCTTACCACCCGCCAGTCACAAGAGAAGGTGCAAACGGTCCTTTGTGTGCATTTTATAGACGTTAGTTGGGACTCACCAACCCCACACACAACCTCCCATCTCATGCCTGGATGTAGTTTAACGTCATACCCAGGACACAGAAACCGGATAAATGTACGAAAATACATGAGATTGTTTTATATTTTTAACGTTATTTTTAAAGGCCTACTGAAACCCACTACTACCGACCACGCAGTCTGATAGTTTATATATCAATGATGAAATGTTAACATTGCAACACATGCCAATACGGCCTTTTTAGTTTACTAAATTGTAATTTTTAATTTCTCCCAAAGTGTCCTGTTGAAAACGTCGCGGAATGATGACGCGTACGCGTGACGTCACGGAGTGTTAGGAAATATTAGCGCTGCGCACACACACAGCTAAAAGTCGTCTGCTTTAAACGCATAATTACACAGTATTTTGGACATCTGTGTTGCTGAATCTTTTGCAATTTGTTCAATTATTAATGGAGAAGTAGAAAGATGGAGTTGGGAAGCTTTAGCCACACAAACACACACTGTTTCCTTGTTTAAAATTCCCGGAGGTGAAACTTTCCTATGGATCAGAGCGGTCAAGCGAACATGGATCCCGACTACATGTCAACCAGCAGTTTTCGGTGAAAAAATTGTGGTAAAAAGTCGCCACTTACCGGAGATCAGCTGAGCTTGTGCTGTCCGTACAGCTGCCGTCGACTTCCATCAGACACTGGCGTCAACACACCCGTGGATACACCCTTCCGACTATCAGGTACTATTAAACTCACTAAAACACTAGCAACACAATAGAAAGATAAGGGATTTCTCAGAATTATCCGAGTAAATGTGTCTAAAAACATTTGAATCTGTCCCAATGCAATCCTGTTTTTTTTTTGTATGTTTTTTTCTAGTCCATCGCTATCAATATCCTCAAACACGAATCTTTCATCCTCGCTCAAATTAATGGGGAAATTGTCGTTTTCTCGGTCCGAATAGCTCTTTTTGTTGGAGGCTCCCATTAAAAACAATGTGAGGATCTGAGGAGCCATCAACGGGTGACGTCATCGTCTGTGACTTCCGGTAAAGGCAGGGCTTTTCTGTTAGCGACCAAAAGTTGCAACCTTTTTCGTCGATGTTCTCTACTAAATCCTTTCAGCAAAAACATGGCAATATAGCGAAATGATCAAGTATGACACATAGAATGGACCTGCTATCCCCGTTTAAATCTCATTTCAGTAGGCCTTTAACACTGTGATTACCAGCGGAGTTATTCATTACTTATTGTGTTAAGCAATGTCAGCTAAGATTTATCTGAGAGCCAGGTGCAGTCATCAAAAGAGCCACATCTGACTCTAGAGCCATAGCTTCCCTACCCCTGCCCTACAACGCTGCCTTTGGAATATTAACTTTATTTTTTTTTCTGCTATAGTCACTCAAAGGAATTTCAGGTCCTTATGTAACCTTGTGAGATTTTGTAGCATATAGTGCCTTAAATTACAGTCTGTATCCAACTTCAGGGATAGGTATAAGTACATCAACTTACAAGTTTAATTGGTTCTGTGACGGAGCTCTTAATTCAAAACACTTGTATCTCAAATCAGGAAAATGTGTCTGAAGTTGCTGCCTTAGGAAAATGGTGATCAAACAACTGATACTGAAAAACAAAATGTAAAAAAGAAAAGGTCACATATTTTTTGTAATTACGGTATTTATCTGCGATGAGGTGGCGACTTGTCCAGAGTGTATGCCGTCTTCCGCCCGATTGTAGCTGAGATAGGCACCAGCGCCCCCCGTGACCCCAAAAGGGAATAAGCGGTAGAAAATGGATGGTATTTATCTAAAGAATAAATAACATTTACATTTGTTTATTTTGAGTCCAAAATTATCACAAGAACAGGCCTTTGTTGTCGATATCACACGTGTCAAACTCAGCGCCGGGGGCAAAATCTGGCCCGCAACATCATTTAATTGTGGCCTGCCACATCATTTTATTGTGTACCACCAATTCATTTTAATTTGGCCCCCCCACGTCATTTTAAGTGGCCGCCCACATCACTTTAAGGTGTCCCGCCACAAAATTTTAAGGTGCCCCACCATATAATTTTATAGAGGCTCGCCATATAATTTTATTGTGGACCACCACTTCATTTTGACGTGGCCCGTTCCATAAATTTAAGTGGCCCTCACATCACTTTAAGGTGCCCAGCCACTTCATTCTAAAGTGGGCTGCCATTTTATTTTATTGTGGCTCGCCATATTATTTATTGTGGCCGGTCCCATAATTTTAAGTGGCCCCTCACATTACTTAAAGGTGCCCCGTCGCATCATTCTAAAGTGGCCGCCACATATCATTTTATAGTTGACCACCACTTCATTTTGACATGGCCTGTCCCATAATTTTAAGTAAATGGTAAATGGGTTATATTTGTATAGGACTTTTCTACCTTCAAAGTACTCAGAGCGCTTTTATACTATTTCCACATTCACCTATTCACACACACATTCACACACTGATGGCGGGAGCTGCCATGCAAGGCCCTAACCACGACCCATCAGGAGCAAGGGTGAAGTGTCTTGCTCAAGGACACAAGGGACGTGACGAGGTTGGTAGAAGGTGGAGATTGAACCAGGAACCCTCAGGTTGCTGGCACGGCCACTCTCCCAACCGCGCCACCTTGTCCCTCACATCACTTTGAGGTGCCTCGCCACATCATTCTAACATGACCCACCATATCATTTTATCGTGGCTGGCCATATAATTTTATAGTGGCCCACCACGTCATTTTGATTTGGCCCATCCCATAATTTAAGTGGCCCCTCACATCCATTTAAGGTGCCCCGCCACATCATTCTAAAGTGGCTTGCCATATAATTTCATCGTGGTTCGCCATATCATTTTATTTTGGACCATTACTTCATTTTGATGTGGCCCGTCCCATAAATTACATTTTAATGTGCCGAGCCACTTCATTTAAAGCGGTCTGCTAGGTCAATTTATAGTCTGCCAGGTCACATTTATGTTGCCCACCATGTAATTTAAAATGATATGGCGGACTACGTTAAATGATGTGGTGGACCACCTAAAATTATGTAGTGGGCCACTTTAAATTACAAGACGGGCCATATTAAAATGAAGTGTCGGCTCTCAATAAAATGATACAATTAGATGGCGGACTGCTTAAAATGATGTGGCGGGCCACGATAAAATGGCGTGATGGGCCACATCAAAATTTTGGGACAGGCCATTTTAAAATGAAGTGTCAGTTCTCAATAAAATGGAGTGGTGAAGCAGATTTGGCCCACGGCCCTTGAAGTTGACACCTGTGATTTAAAGGAACACTGCACATTAAAGGCCTACTGAAACCCACTACTACCAACCACGCAGTCTGATAGTTTATATATCAATGATGAAATATTAACATTGCAACACATGCCAATACGGCCTTTTTAGTTTACTAAATTGCAATTTTACATTTCGCGCGAAGCAACCTGTTGAAAACGTCGCGGTATGATGACGCGTGCGCGTGACGTCACGGATTGTAGCGGACCTTTTGATCCAGCTCCGATCCCAGCTATAAGTCATCTGCTTTAATCGCATAATTACACAGTATTGTGGACATCTGTGTTGCTGAATCTTTTGCAATTTGTCCAATTAATAATGGAGACGTCAAAGAAGAAAGATGTAGGTGGGAAGCGGTGTACTGCGGCCGCCTTTAGCAAAACAAACACAGCCGGTGTTTCCTCGTTTACATTCGGCTCTTACCGTAGACATGAGCGGAGAGTTTGCGTCGTTCCTCCTGCAGCTGTGGACTCTCTTGCCTCCTCCCACCGGCCACCACCGACCGTCGGATGCTTACACCGTGGAGGGAAAAAAAAAAATCTCAGCCCGGGCTGCCTTGCCTCTTCGAGGAACGTGGCTTCCCTTGGAGACAATGGCGGTCGCCACACCCCTCCGACTTTCAGGTACACGTACGACCATATAATCTCACTAAAACACTAGTAACACAATAAGCAGATAAGGGATTTTCCAGAATTATCCTAGTAAATGTGTCTAAAGAGATCTGAATCGCTCCCACTACCCTTGTCCTTTTTTTTTTTTTTTTCTCCAATCCTTCACTCTCACTTACCTCATCCACAAATCTTTCATCCTCGCTCAAATTAATGGGGAAATCGTCGCTTTCTCGGTCCGAATCGCTCTCGCTGCTGGTGGCCATGATTGTAAACAATGTGAGGATGTGAGGAGCTCCACAACCCGTGACGTCACGTGCACATCGTCTGCTACTTCCGGTACAGGCAAGGCTTTTTTATCAGCGACCAAAAGTTGTGAACTTTATCATCGATGTTCTCTACTAAATCCTTTCAGCAAAAATATGGCAATATCGCGAAATGATCAAGTATGACACAATAAATGGACCTGCCATCTCTGTTTAAGTAAGAAAATCTCATTTCGGTAGGCCTTTAATGAACACAACACAAGATGACAGATTATAGCAAAGATGCTAATTTCCGTCCTGAGACCCTAACCATTAAAAACAGCACAGTACATCCATCCGTCTGTTTTCTACCGCCTGTCCTTCTCAATATGTTAGAGACGGATAAAAACAGACTCTTATAGCAGCCGTTTTAAAAACGGTTATGTGATGTGTGTAAATACCTGTTTAAAGTGTGACTTGTGTCTCGCCGACAGGTAACCCCGCCCAGCCCACCTCTCTCCACTACATGAGCCCCTACCAGCTCAACGCCTACGCCATGGCCCTGAAAGCAGTCGGGGAGATCATTCAGGACTACGACAGTGACAAAATGTTCCCGGCGCTCGGCTTCGGCGCCAAGTTGCCGCCTGATGGACGCATTTCGCATGAGTTTGCGTTGGTGAGAACCAATCGAAGAAAGGATTTATTTTTTTTATTTTTTTTAAGCCTCCCAATGCATCTTTGTTCTGTCTCCACCTCGCTAATGCAGAACGGAAACCCTCAGAATCCATACTGCGCAGGAATAGAAGGCGTGATGGAAGCCTACTACCAGAGTTTAAAGTCAGTTCAACTCTACGGGCCCACCAACTTCTCCCCAGTGGTCAACCACGTCGCCAGGTATCACACAAAAGCTACCCTTCACACTGCACTCGCTGTGCAAACCCCAGCGTGTGACAAAAGGAACAGCGAGTACATTTCAGGCTCAATGTGTTTCCTCTAATAAGCTCTTTGCACTCAGGCGTTGCCAGGTAGCTATGGTGAGCGAGAAATGAGAAAACGCAAACGTAGGGTACTTTTGATTGCCAGTTTGTGTCTGAATGCGTCATTTCTGCTGGAAGAAAGACAGGCAATCACCTAGACGAGAAAAAAGTATGTAATTAGTGGTATTTACTTTGCGGTTTAGATGAGGACACCAGCACCCGCCTTCTAGGCTGCCTTCAAACTTTTGTTTGGTTCTAAGGTCTACACCAGGGGTGCCCACACTTTTTCTGCAGGCGAGCTACTTTTCAATTGACCAACTCGAGGGGATCTACCTCATTTATATATATCATTTATATTTATTTATTTATGAAAGAGACATTTTTGTAAACACGTTAAATGTGTTTAATGATAATACAAGCATGTGTAACACATATAGATGTCTTTCTTTCACAAAGACAAGAATATAAGTTGGTGTATTACCTGATTCTGATGACTTGCATTGATTGGAATCAGACAGTAATGATGATAACGCCCACATTTTCAAATGGAGGAGAAAAAAGTTGTCCTTTCTGTACAATACCACATGAAAGTGGTTGGTTTTTGGCATCTAATTCATCCAGCTTCCATACACTTTACAAGAAAAACATTGGCGGCAAATTCCGTAGCTTGCTTGATTGACATTCACGGCACCCGAGGGTCTTGTGAGATGACGCTGGCTGCTGCCAGTTCATTATTATGAAAAAATGACAGAGAGGAAGGCGAGAAACACTTTTTATTTCAACAGACTTTCGCGCCGTCCCTTCCGTCAAAACTCTAAAGGCCGACTGCACATTTCCTATCTTCACAATAAAAGCCCTGCTTCATGCTGCCTGCGCTAACAAAATAAGAGTCTCGGAAAGCTGGCGTGCACAAGTGATGTGCACGCCAGCTTTCTGAGGGATCGCTTGTGCACGCCAGTTTTCCGAGACTCTGTATTTAGTTAGCGCAGGCAGCATGAAGCAGGGCTTTTATTGTGAAGATCGATCTGGATTCATCAAATTACTTCTAAACATTTCTTCACAAAAAAGAAATCTTTAACATCAATATTCATGGAACATGTCCACAAAAATGAATATTGCATTGTTGCATTTCTTTTCACAGTTTATGAACTTACACTCATATTTTGTTGAAGTATTATTCAATAAGTATACTTATAAAGGATTTTTGAATTGTTACTATTTTTAGAATATTTTTTAAAAAGTCTCACGTACCCCTTGGCATACCTTCAAGTACCCCCAGGGGTACACGTACCCCCATTTGAGAACCACTGCCTTAAAGCACAATGATGAAAAATCGTCCAAAATGTATGACACCAATAAATGTAAGGATTTCTGCATCTCATTAACAAACATTTTATCACATTGTAATTGACACAAAAGCACACACTCTATGGCGTGTGCTGTTTTTCTAAATGTAAAAGGTAAAAAGAAAACTGAATTAAAAGCAATTAAAATGGAAAAACTGTTAGTTTTTTTTATATTGCTATTGTTACTTAAATGTATTGTTATTGCTATTTTTTTTTTGTTTTTACTTGTGGTTTATGCGTTACCAATTTATATCCAGATTTTTCTGGGGGAACTATATTTAAAGTAGATTTTTGGCGGCACAAAAATTAAATGATGAATAGTCGTGGTGTTGATCATGATTACAATATCAATGAAAATAATCGTGATTGTTTTATTGCCATAATCGTCCAGCCCTATTAGCCACTTATTTTAAAGAAATTGCATGTAGTATTCAATACCACAAATTCATAATCTTAATCAGAACAATAAGACAAAATTCGGGCTTCACGGTGGCAGAGGGGTTAGTGCGTGTGCCTCACAATACGAAGGTCCTGCAGTCCTGGGTTCAAATCCAGGCTCGGGATCTTTCTGTGTGGAGTTTGCATGTTCTCCCCGTGAATGCGTGGGTTCCCTCCGGGTACTCCGGCTTCCTCCCACTTCCAAAGACATGCACCTGGGGATATGTTGCTGTCTATCTGTGTTGGCCCTACGATGAGGTGGCAACTTGTCCAGGGTGTACCCCGCCTTCCGCCCGATTGTAGCCGAGATAGGCGCCAGCGCCCCCCGTGACCCCAAAAGGGAACAAGCGGTAGAAAATGGATGGATGGAAGAGCAAATTCTAGATTTAGTAAGATAAGTGTCATTAAATTGTGTTTTTACACTTTTTGTTGTATAATCTGTTATTAAAGTTTTGAAAGTATCGAACCGGGACTTAAAATCCACGGCCGAAAAATCGAGATCGGAGGCCAAAAATTTTCAGATGTTTGAGTTCAAACCTGACCAAACTAGCGCAGCAAAGACACCAGTACCTTTTGACTGAACCAAGCATGACAAGTGTGAACTTGATTTCATTACATGCTTTGGTATCATTTTATCCATATAATTTTATCACACATTTTTTGTATCTTTTTAATTCAGGTAGTCAGAGATTGCAGATGGAAATGAGCTATTTAGCTATAATCTGGTGCAGAACATATCTGTCTTTGAGCTTAATGTTTATTTGCATTGTCCCTTCAAATAAAAACTAAACTTAAACCAAACTAAACTGTTGGTCTGTCGCATGTACGGTACTGTGCCGCCTGTCTTGGCCTGCAGGTGCAATAAGGTGAAGTGTTGCAGAGGCGGTTTAAAACCTCGCCGCGCGTGTAAACACACGCCGTAAGTCAGTTTGTCGCTCGCAGGGGAGCGAAAGGTCATATTAGCACAGAGGAAGCCTTATTGAGCTGGGGATGTGCACAATTGACACAGAGTTAGTAGTTGGACTTGAGGGAAGCTTTTGACGGATTAACTGTGGAGGACGGGGGGATGGAGGGTTGGAACACATGACATTTACTCAATTCTAATTTCAGAATAGCTGCTGTGATGAAAAGTTTCATACTGAGAGTTTCTATCTGCATCAATCAACATTTATGTATATAATGGGAGATGAAATAAAGCTTAGGTGTAATAAGCAATTAACTTTTTCTAATATCGTCCAAGGTACTACAAATAATAGAAAATTAACGATAATAATAATACAGTCGTGGTGTCAAAAATCGATTTTCGACTTAATCATAATTTTTATTTCTAACAATTAGAGATGCGCGGGTAGGCAAGTATATCATCCGCAACCGCTTCACCAAAGTCGTCATCCACCCGCCGACCACCCGAACCAACATTCTATCAGGACCTTACCCGCCCGCTACCCGCCCGCTGAAATACTTTAGAGGTCAGCCGCCTTTAACATTCAAATAGCTATTTAAACCTGTTTCACAGTGTAATGAAGTCAATTGGAGCCGCTTACGTTCTCGCGACTATCCAATAGCGTTCATCTTGATGACAATATGAGCGGGCTGTGAAGCCATTGCCTTAGACATCTTCAACAACATGTACGAACCGATTGTTGGTCCAGCAACATGTTGTGTGCAGCTTCCGCAATTACACGCACACGACTGCAAGGCATACTGGGTGACACAGAGTACACTAATGGTTGTGATAAAAACAACTTTAACACCTACTAATATGCGCCACGCTATGAAGCCACACAATACAAGATGGACAAACACATTTCGGGAGAACATCCTCACAGTAACACAACATAAACGCAACACAACAAATACACACAATCCTTTGTATCCGTGATACATCCTGAATATATTTTACACCCCCGCCTCCCCAACCCCGCCCACCTTACCAACGCACGTGGAGGGAGGGGGGTGGCGGGGTTTGCTGCTAGCGGGGTGTATAAAATAGTCAGGAAGTGTCATGAATAAAAAGGATTATGGGTATTTGTTGTGTTGCGTTTATGTTGTGTTACTGAGAGGATTTTCTCCCGAAATGTGTTTGTCGTTCTTAATTGGTGTGGCTTCACAGCGTGGCGCATATTACTAAGAGTGTTAAAATTGTTTATATCACAACCATTAGTGCACTCTGTGTCACCCAGTATGCCTTGCAGTCGTGTGCGTGTTGCCGCGGAAGCCACACACAACATGTTGCTGGACTGACGATCAAATCGTACATGTTTATAGAAGGCGACAAAGCCAATGGTTTCATATCACGCCCTAATACTTATAATCTGGGTGACTGCCGGCAGTCGTTCAAGAGAATGATAGCGTCTCCTATCGTCTTCTTCGCTTTGTGACACGGGTCTTAAATAGCTCTTTGATTGGCAGAGGATACCTATCACAGAACCATGTATATCAAATATTTCCGGATGGTTCAACCGCCACCCGCCCGAATCTAATTAAAATCAATTTTTCTTCATGTCAACCGCCCGACCCGCGGTTTACCCGCGGACTCCGCGGATGAGAATGCAAACTGCGCATCTCTACTAACAATTCAATCATTAAATCAATCAATGTTTATTTAGATAGCCCTAAATCACAAGTGTCTCAAAGGGATGCGCAAACCACAACGACATCCTCGGTAGAGCCCACATAAAGGCAAGGAAAAACTCACCCCAATGGGACGTCAATAATAATGATGATGATGATGAGAAACCTTGGAGAGGACCGCATATTTGGGCAACCCCCCCGAGGGGACCGAAAGCAATGGATGTCGAGCGGATCTAACATGATATTGTGAAAGTCCAATCCATTGTGGATCTAAGATAACCGTGAGAACCCAGACCAAAAGGGATCCAATATATTAGCGAGAGTCCCGTCCAAAGTGGAGCCAGCAGGAAACCATCCCAAGCGGAGGCGGACCAGCAGCGCAGAGATGTCCCCAACCGATATACAGGCGAGCGGTCCATCCTGGGTCCCGACTCTGGACAGCCAGTACTTCATCCATGGCCACCGGACGGTCCGGTCCGTTTTTTTTTATTTATTAAAAGAAATCAACAATTGATTTAATAATTTATTTTATTTATTTTTTCAAATCAGTCCAGTCCAGCCACTAAGGCAAATCATATTGTACTTTAGAAAAGAGACGTGTTGGATAATTCTCTTTTTACCTTATTTGTATTTGACTATATTGAATAGAATAGAATACACTAGAAAGTACTTTATTCATCCCTGGGGAAAATTCAGCACCACAGTTCGCTCACAATAGACAATAATAATAATAAATAATACATAACATCCATCCATCCATCCATTTTCTACCGCTTATTCCCTTTTTGGGGTCGCGGGGGGCGCTGGCGCCTATCTCAGCTACAATCGGGCGGAAGGCGGGGTACACCCTGGACAAGTCGCCACCTCATCGCAGGGCCAACACAGACAGACAGACAACATTCATACTCACATTCACACACTAGGGCCAATTTAGTGTAATATATAACATATATTATATATAATATATGTTATATATTCTACATTAAATTGGCAGTGCTAGAAAAGTGAGTATGACCATGTTTGTCTGTCTGTCTGTGTTGGCCCTGCGATCGACCTGGTGGCGACTTGTCAGGGTGCCTATCACATCGCCTTCCGCCCGATTGTAGCTGAGATAGGCGCCAGCACCCCCCGTGATCCCAAAAGGGAATAGGCGGTAGAAAATGGATGGATGGATGTTTGGGTATAATTTATTTTATTTTTTGTAACAAAACAATTTTTCTTTTGAGTAATATAGAAATGTATTGGAGCTGTATTGGCCCCCAATGTTATTAAAAAAGTTGTGATTTTTAATCAAATTGTTACCATCCACCCCACCACCCCCAACCCCCCCTAATAATTAATACTGTAAATATTGTATTATTTTTGGTGTTACATTTTGACATGTCTGTTGTCCTCTAGAAAAAAGACAGCTTGTTTTATATTGTAGTATAATAATATAAGGCTTATATTCAGGCGCTAAACATTTACAAGGTGATTGAAAAATAACTTCTTTTTTTTTTTTTATTATCTTTTCAAATCATTTACTGTACTTGTAATTTTTTTCGCATTTTTTTGCGCTTGCTCTTTAATGTAATGTATGTTTTTTTGTGCTGTCAAATGATCAAACTCTCTTATTAGATCAATCATAGTTGAATTCGGATCAATTATTGAATAGTCTGAGGTTAATATTTGCTTGCGTGGTTTAAATCCATTTAAAAAAAAGACCCCAATATTTGTACACAAACATTTTTGGAAAGTTTTAATTGAATGCACGTCATTTATTTGCTCAAATCCTGCTAACAGTGTCATCTAAAGTCCAGTCAGGGTACATTTAGAAGGGAACTTTACTAGTCGGAGTCTCCTCACGCATATCTGCACTGACGTATGCACTGACCTGGTCACTGACCGTATAACAGTGGTTCTCTATCATTTTCTGTCACGCCCCCCCCCCAAGGGACATAATTTTTTTCCAGGCCCCCCGAAGTTAATGTTTATTTTATTTTCTGTCTGTGTCAAAATAGTACTTTACTAACACTGAAGATGCTATAGCGCCTTTCACACCCCCCTTTAACGCGACACCTCAGAGTTACCCCCCAGGGGGGCCCGCCTCATTGTTTAAGAAGCACTGCATTAAACGGGCTGTTTGGAACTTGCTCAGGAAGGAATTTTTCTAGTGGACAGAATTTTTTCACCACTCCCCTTGAAGTGAATGTTTATTTATTACCCAGACGTCTCAAGATATACGCTATTATGCTTTTGCCGCTCACGCCCCCCCCCCACCCCCACCCCACCACACCCCCCAAGGGGGTGCCGACCCCAATATTTGAGAAGCACTGCCGTATAAAAACCTTTGCCGCTTTTCAAGTAACCACCTGAGTTTAAGGTAAAGGACCAAGTGGGTCAAAATAAATTGTGTGATTAATCTGCGTATACCAAGGGTCACCAACGCAGGACCAGATGAGTCGCCCGCTGGCCTGTTCTAAAAATAGCTTAAATAGCAGCACTTACCAGTGAGCTGCCTCTATTTTTTAAATTTGATTTATTTACTAGCAAGCTGGTCTCGCTTTGCTCGACATTTTTTAATTCTAAGAGAGACAAAACTCAAATAGAATTTGAAAATCCAAGAAAATATTTTAAAGACTTGGTCTTCACTTGTTTAAATGAATTCATTTATTTTTTTTCACTTTGCTTGTTACAACTTTCAGAAAGATAATTTTAGAGAAAAAATGCAACCTTAAAAATGATTTTAGGATTTTTAAACACATATACCTTTTTACCTTTTAAATTCCTTCCGCTTCTTTCCTGACAATTTAAATCAATGTTCAAGTAAAGAATAATAAATACATTTTAATTTAATTCTTCATTTTAGTTTCTGTTTTTTCGACTAAGAATATTTGTAAAATATTTCTTCAAACTTTTGATTAAAATTCCCCCCCAAAATTCTGGCAAATCTAGAAAATATGTAGAATCAAATTTGAATCTTATTTCAAAGTCTTTTGAATTTCTTTTAAAATTTTTGTTCTGGAAAATCTTGTAACAAATATTGATTTGTCTTTGTTAGAAATATAGCTTGGTCCAATTTGTTATATATTCTAACAAACTGCAGATTGGATTTTAACCTATTTAAAACATGTCATCAAAAATATATATTTTTTGTGAGAAATCATTTAGATGATCAGTGTTTCCACAAAGATAAATATAATTAATTATTATCAATAACATAGAGTTTAAGGTAAATTGGCTATTTCTGGCAATTTATTTAAGTGTGTATCAAACTGGTAGCCACTTCGCATTAATCAGTACCCAAGAAGTAGCTCTTGGTTTCAAAAAGGTTGGTGACCCCTGACATATACTCATGACTAATGCAATAATGTTTTAGTGATTGATCACGAGTTAACTCGTTATTTTAGACAACCTTGTTATTTGGGACATTGGTTACAGGATAAAGTCTACGCTACCAAACCTAAAATTTTGGAAGAACATGAAGAGCAAATATGAGAAGATATATCTGCTATCCAACACAGGAGAGAGCTCGACACGATAATGTTCAGAAAACCTCATGTTGAACCGCATATCAATTTTTTGTTAAAAAAAAGTTTATTTACTAGGTTTTTTAAACAGGGAGTTACTTTTCATTCACACTGCATTAATGCAAACTTAGCAGGGGCTGATAAATGACTTTTGTTAACCAAGGCATTTTTCCTGTCAAACACATACACACACCAGTTCCCTAGAACGATGTTGCTAACAACAAATATTTGATCAGTTAAAAAATTTGATTTTATAGTTTTCTCCAAATTGAAAACATGTTTTATTACTTCAATATGGCCTGGGAAACGTCATGAGTTAATAAGTAGGGAAACCTGCCTGTAGGGAGGTTGCATTTATTTTAAAAGATAGACCTTGATGCTGCCATTAAGCGGATTTAAGTAATTTAGGTCAACTACCTTCCATTATGCCCTTTATTATGCCCTGAAAGTAACCATACAAAACATTTACTTATATGACCCAATGCAAATAACCTTCCCTAGTAATGGTGAGAAAAATAAATACAATAAAAAATCCAACCACACGCATAACATCAATTGCTTACTGAACTTTGTGGATATCATGAAAAAATGTCCAAAAAAAATCAAAGCTACACCCATTCAATTTTATCACCAAACAAGATGGGGAAAAATGCTAAACACCCCCGACACATATCCATGTTTGGCCCAATTTAGCTGCTTAATTAATATTTTTGATTGATTACAAAACTTTAAGGAGGTTGTTACTGAACTTAAACAAGGTAGGAGTCAAACTTTTACATAGTCTCAACATCCAATTATATTCATTATTATTGATGCATCCATTATATTAATACAATATGTACGCATATATGTATAAGCTAAATATTTATATATATATATATATATATATATATATATATATATATATATATACATATACATATACATATATATATACGTATATATATATATATATATGTATATATATATATATATGTGTATATATATATGTATAGCTATATGTGGGGCGGTATAGCTCGGTTGGTAGAGTGGCCGTGCCAGGAACTTGAGGGTTGCAGGTTCGATTCCCGCTTCCGCCATCCTAGTCACTACCGTTGTGTCCTTGGGCAAGACACTTTACCCACGTGCTCCCAATACCACCCACACTGGTTTAAATGTAACTTAGATATTGGGTGTCACTATGTAAAACGCTTTGAGTCATTAGAGAAAAGCGCTATATAAATATAATTCACTTCACTTCACTATATATATATGTATACATATATGTATATATGATATTATATAATGCAGAATGTATATATATATATATATATATATATATATATATATATATACATATCCATAATTTTCCTGTGCAATAGAGGTCCTGTCTGAAGCGTAAATGTACTTTGCCTATAGTAAAAATATAACAGCTTTGATGGTTTTTGTGTGTGTCTTCACACAGATATGCCGCATCGATTAAGGATGGATCGCAGTACTTTGTGCTCCTCATCATCACTGATGGCGTCATCTCAGACATGGCCCAGACCAAGGAGTCTATTGTCAACGTGAGGACATTATCTAATGTTGATGTACTCCGCCTTGTATCTCTAAACCCAGGGTGTCCAAAATGTTTCCAGCGAGGGATGCATGAATAAAAATTTAAGGATGCGGAGGCCACTTTGGTACATTTTGTACATTAAAGATACTAAAACCAATACAATACATGCTAATCAATACACGCTACGCTATCTGAACATCATAGTCATACAACTTGATACTTGACACACGCTAACTCTTAGCCTGATAACATTTTTAGCCAATTTTACAGCCAAATACTTCATAGGCATTGGCATATAACTTGGTGCTTGACACATGCTAACTTTTAGCAAAACTTAGCATTCTAGCATGCTCTTTTTTTTTGGCAGATTTCACACTTAAACACTTTGGAGTCATATAACTTGGTACTTGACAAATGCTTACTTTTAACCTGCTAACTTTTTTAGCAAATATTACCGCCAAATTACCTCAGAGGCATATAACCTGGTACTTGACACATGTTTTTTTTGAGCAAAACTTAGCATTCGAGCATGCTAACTTGTTTGGCCAATTTTACAGCCGAACACTTTAGAGCAGGAGTGTCCAAAGTGTGGCCCGCAGGTCATTTTTTAACGGCCCCACGGCACATTTTAAAAATAATACGGAAAAAAATTAAAAACATAAAAAGTGGTATAATAGAGATAACAGGTGAAATGTAACAATGTTGCAATGTTTACTCTAATAACGCAAAGCTGCCATGCAGGCTGTTTCTTTCTTTAAAAAAAAAATTTGTGAATCAAAATCAATTATGAATTATTGACGAATTCAAGACTCCAATTACGTCACATTAAATATTCCACTTTGAGATATTTTGGGGGGCAAATGTTCAATATTTTGTGTTTGCCATATAAAAAACTGAGCTGTTTTTTTTTAAAGAATGGCCTAAAACGAACAAACAAAAAACATAAACTACAAAAAAATCTTATAAATGACAGATGGATCTGAAGTTGATCTCAAGACCAGTGTGTTAAAAGTAAACAGTAAAAAAAAACAAAATCATAATTTATTCTTTAACGCTTTAATGAATAGGACCCTTTTGGATCAGTGTGTTTTATTTTTAAGTGTCATTGCACAAAAGATAATAGTGAATTAAAATCAATGGTGTTAAGAGTTGTTGACCTTTTTACGGCTCCAATCATTATATAATCTCAAAGATTCTACTTGAAAATCTATTTGGTGAAAATTTTGCATATTTTGTGTTTTTTTTCCATAAAAAACATGGTTTTCTTTGACAATAAAAACATACAACTTAAATCTTTAAAAATGTCATATTGACAGATAGACCTAATGTTGATCTAGAGATTTAAAACTTGAATAATAATAAAAATAATAATACTGAATAATGACACATTTTTAACATTTTATTTTTTACCAAAACCCTTTGGGGTCCCGGGGATCAAACCTGAGTGGAGGCCTAAATGTATATTTTTTTATACATATATTGTATTGGTTTTTAAAATAAATGGCCCGCAGTGGAAAAAGTTTGGACACCCCTGCTTTAGAGCCATGTAACTTGGTACCTGATATATGCTAACTTTTAGCATGCTAACTTTGATTGATTGAAACTTTTATTAGTAGATTGCACAGTACAGTACATATTACGTACAATTGACCAATTAATGGTAACACCCGAATACGTTTTTCAACTTGTTTAGGTCGGGGTCAGCGTAAATTAATTCATGGTAAACCTTAGAGGCCTACTGAAACCTACTACTATCGACCACGCAGTCTAAAAGTTTATATATCAATGATAAATTCTTAACATTGCAACACATGCCAATACGGCCGGTTTAGTTTACTAAATTGCAATTTTAAATTTTGCGCGGAAGTATCATGCTAAAACATCGCGGTATGATGACGCGTGCGCGTTACATCACGCATTGTGGAGGACATTTTGGTCCCACTCCGTTCACAGCTATAAGTCTTCTCTTTTCATCGCATAATTCCGCAGTATTATGGACTCTGTGTTGCGGAATCTTTTGCAATTTGTTCAATTAATAATGGAGACCTCAAAGAAGAAAGATGTGGGTGGGAAGTGGTGTATTGCGGCCGCCTTTAGCAACACAAACACAGCCGGTGTTTCCTTGTTTCCTTGTTTACATTCCCGAAAGATAACAGTGAAGCTTTACTATGGAACAGACCGGTCAAACGAAAATGTTTCCCCACCACATGTCAACCGGCAGGTTTCGGTGAGAAAATGGTGGTAATAAGTCAGCTCTTACCGTAGACATGAGCGGAGAGCTTGCGTCATTCCTCCTGCACCTGTCAAAGAGGCAACTGCGGACTCTCTTGCCTCCTCACACCGGCCGCCCCCGACCGTCAGATGCTTCCATCGTGGAGGAGGGGAAAAAAATAAAAATTTCAGCCCGGCCGCCTTCGCCTCGTCGAGAAACGTGGCTTCCCTCGGAGACACTGGCGGTCACCGCACCCGTGGCCACACCCCTACGACTTTAATGTTGCACAGGAACGACCATACAAACTCACTAAAACACTAGTAACACAATAAGCAGATAAGGGATTTTCCAGAATTATCCTAGTAAATTTATCTAATAACATCTGACTCGCTCTGCCGTCTATTTTTTTTTCTTTCTTTCTTCCTTCTAGTCCTTCACTCTCACTTTCCTCATCCACGAATCTTTCATCCTCGCTCAAATTAATGGGGTAATCGTCGCTTTCTCGGTCCGAATCGCTCTCACTGCTGGTGGCCATGATTATAAACAATATGTGGATGTGAGGAGCTCCACAACTCGTGACGTCACGCGCACATCGTCTGCTACTCCCGGTACAGGCAAGGCTTTTTTATTAGCGACCAAAAGTTGCAAACTTTATCGTCGATGTTCTCTACTAAATCCTTTCAGCAAAAATATGGCAATATCGCGAAATGATCAAGTATGACACATAGAATGGACCTGCTATCCCCGTTTAAATAAGAAAATCTCATTTCAGTAGGCTTTTAACTGGTACGCTTCCTACTCATATACTGGACACATTCTAACATTAGCATGGAAGTTCGGCTTTAGCATCCACACGCATATTGTCCCAAAATTGCATATTCAATTTTTTTTGTGTTATGTTGCAATCCGGAATGTTTTTATTTTGTCTTCGAAAATCTGTCATGGGCCATTTGAAAACAACTTTGGACACGCCTGCTAGAAATAATGGTACTTTGTACTTGTACACGCTTTTAATAATGCAATAGGAGATCAGATCAGATGAATTCAATGTTATTATGCCATACAAGATGTTACCGTAAATAACGTGACTTTTGCTTGCTTGCATGCGGGTCGCTCGGGTATAAAGAAATGTGCGACGTCAATGTAAATGAGCCCAGATGGCACACGATGGTCGGGCGACTGCGGGGTCACTTTCGGAATATTTCCATAACTCCCTGTGTTGCTCTTACATAAAAATCAAATTAGTCAACCTTCAAAGGCTTTTTCCTTGCTATTCCAACTCAGGAAAGAGGCGCTCTTTTTTTTTTTTTTTTTTCTTCCTGTTTGCCTTCAACTGGGACGTAATTCGCCCTCTGTCCGTCCCCTCCATCACTGTCAAGTCAAAAGTGTGTTCCTGAGGGAAGGCAAGCATGCGTATGGAATACAAAAAAAGAGCCTTTAAACTATTTTTTTTTTAAGTCGGTGATCCTTGTCGGCGGCAAGCAAGTGAGACGGTAAGAAGAAGAATAAATGTACAGGAAAGGCAGAGGGCAGCAGAGACTGAGGGATGACCTTTTTAGAAGAGCGACACAAAATATGACATCATCTATCGCTCAGAGGCCTGATGTCAAGACATTGCTCAAAAACACTCCGGCTTATTACTATTCATGCACGTTTGTGTTCATCGCTGGGATTTATGGAGGCTTCCTCTTCACATGCAGGCTTCCTGTCTGCCCATGTCAATCATCATCGTGGGGGTGGGGCCTGCGGAATTTGACGGTAAGCAGACACCAGCACGACCAGGTTTTGCTCTCCTCGTGAATCTATTTAATTCTCCTTCATTCTATTGTCCTCAGCTATGATTGAGTTGGACGGCGATGAGGTCAGAATCTCATCCAGAGGAAGATATGCGGAGAGGGATATTGTTCAGGTGCGTATTACCTCATGGGTTAATTCATGACTAGTTGTTATGCTTCAGGTTTGTGATGGGGTTGTACGGTATACTGGTACTAGTCATTCATAATCAGTACTATACAGCCTCTGAAAAATACCGGTTCCCCTACTTCAGGGGTGTCCAAACTTTTTCCACAGGGAAAAGTTTAAGCATGCGGGGGCCATTTTGATATTTTTCATTTTCAAACCATAACAAAATATGTTTTTTTTTTTTTATTATTCTTAGAGCTCCTGGGGAGCATAGAGGGTCTCAGTCACTAAAATGTTAAAAATAAGTCAAATTATAATTTTTTTTTTTATTTAATGCTTACAGTAAAACCCCATATCAACTTGAGGTTGATATAAAGTAAAACAAATAAGGTTTTGTGCCTTTTCTGTCAAAGACAACTTTGTTTTTTGTAGTAAAACTGAAATATGCTGTATTTAGATAGATAGGTAGATAGATAGTACTTTATTGATTCCTTCAGGAGAGTTCCTTTATTCAGCAATTAAAGCCCTCAAATATAAATAATGCAAGACACCATTGATTTTAATTATTTAATATTTTTGAGTAATCACAGTGAAAAGTTAAATAAAATCCTACTAAATATATTTGAGATCCGAAAGGTTCCCCACTCATAAAGTGATGCATTTTTATTTATTTATTTTTTTTTTACTTTTAACACTTAAATTTCAAAATCAACTTCTGATATATCTGTCAATTTTAAGTTTGAACTATTATTTTGTTTGTTTTATGCTCTTTTGTCAAAACTTTGATGTTTTTATATGGCAAACACACAACATATGCAACATTTTTTCCACATAAAACATTTTAAAGTGATAATTTTTAAGTAATAATTCATTACAACATAGATGTTTTTGTCCTTTTTTTTTTTTGGGAGCAATGTTAAAAAAAGAAAAGAAAGACAAAAGGGGAAAAAAAACTGCCTGCATGTCAGCTTTGGGTCAACATTGCCACTTTTTCTCCTTAGATTACACCTTTTTTATTTATTTTTGCAATACTATCAATTTTGCAATTTTTGCAGAATGTGTGGCGGGCCGGTAAACGATTAGCTGCGGGCCGCAAATGGCCCCCGGGCTGCACTTTGGACACACCTGCCCTATTTAAAAGCAGACACGGCATTTTGAGACAAAAGGGAGAATGGGCACATTGTGGCTTGAAAACTAAGGATAAAGGTGAAGTTATAACACCGAAATGCAGCTCTAAAAAAGGTGCTTTAAATATGGCTAGCTAGCTAACACCCATCCGCAATCTGCAGTGTTTTAGCTACTTCTAAATCACTAATCCTCGCCTCCATGGCGACAAATAAAGTAAGTTTCTCACAAGTATCATCTTTGCAGGACGAGAAATATCCAAACATGCTTCACTACACACCGTAGGAGGATAAAAAAGCTCCCCGCTAAAAGGCTAGCGCTCCTTAATGTAAACAAATGCCTTGGTTGGATCTACACCTGACATCCACTGTAATGAAAGCAAGTACAAGAGCGTATCTAGTCGATACCGCTATGATTACATCGATATGTTTTATCATCACAAAGTATTTTTTCCTTTAAAAAAAAATTATATTATGATTATAAAGTCAGGAAATACATTCCTGAACACATAGGGGATTTTAAATATGACTAATGTATGGTCCTATAACTACTTGGTATCGGATCGATGCCCTAATTTGTGGAGTGCTGTAACCGGCTGATCCGTCGGCGGTCTCGTCTTGTCCCCCCCCCTGTAACATGTGTCTGCTCTTAGCGGGACTGTGCCGAAAATGTAATTTCAGTTCTGATGTGTCTTGTACATGTTGGAATAGACAAATAAAAATGATTCTGATTCTGATCATCTAAAACTAATGTAAAGTATCAAACAACAAAAGAATAAGTGTTTATTACATTATAACAGAAGTGTAAATAGAGCATGTTGAAACAGAAAATAGCCAGATATTAACAGTAAATGAACAAGTAGATTAATAATATTTTTTTACAGTTTGTCCCTTATAATTTTGACAAAATAAATGAAAAAGAAATGTGCAAATATTTTTATAATGTATGCTTCAAAATAAACCCCAACAGGACGTTAGAGAGTACTTTTACTGGGTTTTGAGTAAATATATGCCGTACCTTTTAACAATACTTGCTTGACATTCTGATTAAAACAAAAAAAGTATGTAAAAATATTGGGGTCTTTTTTTTAATTATTTTCCATAATGTAAGCAAGTTATTTATTTTGATTAATCCAAATTCTTACATGTGATTAATCAGATTAAAAAACATACAATTTGACAGCACTATTTTTGTAGTTTGCTTTAATGTTAATCGGGATACAATGTTATGCAGAAGCATACTTATAACAATTTTATAGACAAATTATATTATGTATAGTTGCGGCAGAGAGTGGAGAGTGTCTTCCTCGGAGGGGTCGCAACAGAAAATAGTTATTACAGAAGCACTGTAATAACTGTAATGTATTCTGAAAATGTGGCCTCCAGATAAATTTGGTTGACTGGCTCCAGTTTATTTGTTATTGCATATATATGGAAATTCTGTTCAGTTAATTTATTCATTTCATTCATAAAAAATAAAGCAAATAAATAAACTAAAAATTAAAAACAATCGACATAAAATTTAAGCAAATTGTGATGGAAAAGGTGCAGAAAGAAGTTAAAAGCATATTAAATCTGATAATAATTGACTTTTAGTGTTGGCGACTACAAAGCCATATTTTCATTTTACAAAACTTATACCAATAATGAAGAAATACTTTTATTCATTCATATTTTCATCCTCATGATTTTTTTGTATTTTTTTATAAAGAAAAATATTTACATTGTTTTATTTTACTATCAAGTTTGTTCCATAAACTAACACCTCTGATTGAAATGTTAATTCCATTGTCACTCTTCTAAATGTAGATTTATTAAAGATCTCAAATGGAGGCCAATTGAATATACCGGCTTACGTGCTCAATGCTGCGAGCCATATATTTGTCAACCTTTTAAATTATAGCTGAAAGGCTACATAATGATGGTGTATACCAGTGTTTTTCAACCACTGTGCCGCGGCACACTAGTTTGCCGTGAGATACGATCTGGTGTGCCGTGGGAGATTATCTAATTTCACCTATTTGGGGTAAAAAATGTTTTTTGCAAACCAGTAATTGTAGTCTGCAAATGATGTGTTGTTGTTGAGTGTCGGTGTTGTCTCGAATAACCGTGTAATACTCTCCCGTATCAGTAGGTGGCAGCCGGTAGCTAATTGTTTTGTAGATATTGGAACCAGCAGGAGGCAGTGTGCAGGTAAAAAAAGGTATTTAATGCTTAAACAAAAAAATAAACAAAAGGTGAATGCCCCTCAGAAAGGGCAATGAAGCTTTGGGAAGGCTATGCGGAACAAAACTAAAACTGAACTACAAATTAAGCAAAACCAGAATGCTGGACGACAGCAAAGACTTACTGCGGAGCAAAGACAGCGTCCACAAAGTACATTTGTACATGACAATCAACAATGTCCCCACAAGGAAGGATAATCCATCCATTTTCTACCGGGGTCACGGTGGGAGCTGGAGCCTCTCGCAGCTACTATCAAGCGGAAGGCAGCGTACACCCTGGACAAGTCGCCACCTCATCACAGGGTAAAAAAAACTGCATTATTCTTGATTGCTAAAACAAAGTAGATGCGGGAAATATCGCTCAAAGGAAGACATAAAACACTACACACAGGAAAACCGCAAAAAATACAAAATAAGTTAGTGCGTGATTTGACAGGTGGTGACAGTACACCTACTTTGAGACAAGAGCTATAGTGATGCATGCTTGGTTATGCTTTAAAGTCATATCCAACAATTGCGACAACGACTTTTTACTGTCAACTAGAGTTTCGTTTTTTTTAGTGATTTCTGCCGGTGGTGTGCTCTCTGGGTTTTTCCAACGCAAAAAATGTGCCTTGGCTCAAAAAAGGTTGAAAAACACTGGTGTATACAATTATAACTGACTGTTGTTGATTGATCCCATGCAAATCCATGAAACAAACAACGGCTGTGTTAAATATGCCCAACAAGAACTTGACAATACAAAATAAACATTAGCATCCTGGAGACCATAAAGCTTATCTTCTCCCGAGGGATGACCCGTCAAATGTCACTGGCCCAGGTGGGCGAAGTAGGCACGCTTGTTAGTTGTAACAAGCTAAATACACACACACACATATACAGAAAATGTGTGTTTTTTTTAGCATTTGCAGCCATTTCTTCTCGTTATCAGCAAACTAATAAGGCCCTCTGACACGGTGAGGCTTGAGTCTCCCAGCGAGGGGCTTCCAGCACAAATTGGCTTCCCGTTTGATTTTGTGATCGTTGGTGCTAGCAGATAGATCATTAAGTGAAGTAAACATTCATTTTGCACAGACACACTGCCATCTAAACTCGTACTGTACTCTCACATATCTACAAGTGCATACTCCATTGTAAGACTCCTGTTATTACTTGCTGTCAACTTGCGTCTGGATCGTCCTGAAATGCAGCGAAGGCATCGACCTAAAGGACTTTCCCAGCATCCAACCAGATTGCTTCCCAATACACAAAATAAGGGTGTGATGTAAAATTAATTTGTTCGACTGTGATTTTTTTTATATTAGTCATGTTTTACTTTGATGACTTTGTGGTAAACAGTGTACATTTTGTGACTTAAAACACTCAAAAAATATATTTTTTTACTGTTTTTTATGTCTCCTTTTGTTGTCACTTTTTTGCAATTATTTTAATAGAACTTATCACCATTTTTTAAGACTCATATGTTCAATGTCTTCTCTTTTATTTTTACTGCTCGCAGCCGCTAATCAAATATGCGTCAATGAACTGCCAGCAATATGATGCTGTATTTATTATGTTTGATTGTATTTTTGTCATTAATAATAATTATAATATTACCAATCATGATATTAATAATTTCGTACTATTTTATTTTCGGTGTTTTATCTTTTTGTACAATATGTTTAGTTTTTGTCACTGTTATTTTTTACGTCAATGTCATCTTTATAATGCTTACTGCTCACATTCCCCTAATTAAATATTGTCACACTTGGACTATGACTCGGACTATGGGATAGTTTGTTTCTCCGATGCAAAGGGAAATTGGCACGAGCGAGACGTTAATGTAAGTATATTTTGATTTATTACCATACAAACAAACTACAAAAAGGCAAACAACAAGCGCGCACAATGGCGGAGAACAAACTTGACTAATGAAAAACAAATGACTAGCATAAAGGCTACAAACTATAAACATGAAACAAAAACACTTGCACTGTGGCATGAATAACAAAACGTACGTGGCGTGGACAAAATGAGCAGCATGGGCTTTGGCATGAAAGGAGTTGAGGAATACGGGATGTGAAGTTGCCAGACTGACTACCAGGTAACTGTGGTTTAAATAATAACTATGATCATTACAGGGCCAGGTGAAAATTAATGAGTTGCTATTGAAAAAAAGAAAATAAGGAAGTGCAAAAGCAAGAACTGAATGTCCAAAAAACAAAACATAACATGACCAAAACAAAACATGATTTCCTGGGCGTAACATGAACTGATCAACAATACAAACACAATGCTGTATTTATTATTATTATCTTATCTAATAATAAGCTAATTTTGAATAAATGAATAAGTAATACATGGAACAAATAAATAAATTAAATACATTAGTTAATTAAATACATTTTATAAATATGAAGAAAAAAGTACTATAATAGTTTTCAAGTCTTTTTAAAGTTAAAGTACCAGTGATTCACACACACACTAGGTGTGGTGAATTTAACCTCTGCATTTGACCCATCCCCTTTTACACCCCCTGGGAGCTGAGGGGAGCAGTGAGCAGCAGCGGTGGTCACGCCCGGGAATCATTTTGGTGATTTAACCCCCAATTCCAACCCTTAATGCTGAGTGCCAAGCAGGGAGGTAATGGCTCCCATTTTTATAGTCTTTGGTATGACTCGGCTGGGGTTTGAACTCACGACCTACCAATCTCAAGGCGGACACTCTAACCACAATTCCAGTTGGTCTTTTTCCAATGCAATTATTTGTGTTTTTTGTAATAGTAGTAGTACTTTTGTTGACATGATTTTTTTAAAATTTGCATATAACATGTTTTTTGACTGTTTTTTAATAATTCTGTGGTTTTGCACAGCACTTTTTTGGGGTGAATTTTGCCTATCGTTCACAATCCTTGTGAGACACAAGAAGAGGAAAGTTTTTTTAATTTTGAATTCTAACATGTAAAAATTAGTTCGTTCTTGGTGGCTAGCAGTGCAGCTAATGGGAACAATCGATTCTACCTGTAAATCACTTAAAAAATGTATTAAAAAAACAACACTTCATTTACATTCCCTAACCTACATAACAACCGAGATGTAGCGACATTGTTATTGTTAGAGCGAACACTGAGGAACTCTTTTTGCTATCGTAGTAACACATTAAAAGCTGGCTTCAACGTCAGCATGAAACAGGTTTGTGTTTGTAATGCACAACACCATGCGATATAACAATCATATTATTGTGTCTGTAAAGTATTAACCCACATTTGTATGTTTGCACACAGCTCGCTCGACAGCGTGTCTACTGTAGTTGTAATAACACACATGACGTGCTGCGTGTATCATGTACAATATTAAAATATGACTCACTCGATGTACAGTAGTGCGTTTGGTCCAACTGGGCCGGGGCGTTTTTTTCTGGTTTATTTGGGTAAGCACTCCATTTATTTCAAAATAGCTTTGCTTCAAATTCCACACTTATAGCGCCAAAGTCACTTTCACCTCACTCTCTGGGCTTCCGTCTTCTCCAACGTCTCACTCATCCTTCGTGCTTGCTTCTGTAAGCAGTAGTTCATCCTCGGTATATTCATCTTCAAAAAGATAAAGTGGTGAATCCTCATTTGTCCATAAATTGTCATCTTCGTTGTCTGTTACCAAGTCTGCCATGATTAGAAAACACATTCGTGTTTGATTCTGGAAGTAGGAACACACATTTGTTGCCAGAAGACTGAAGTGCAATTCTATGGAAACGAAAATCTGTGCGTGGAAAAAAAATCAGTCCTAAAATGGCCAAAAAAAACAGTAAATATTGTACATATTACATATTGTTATGAAGGTTTCTGTTACTACATTTTATACAGACTTGCAGTATGTATATAAAACATTGATGGAGGGTTATTAATTTGCTGTAGACGGCTTTGAAGGCTAATGTAGCTTTGAAGGCTACATCAGCAACATTTTACTTCCATCCATCCATCCATCCATTTTCTACCGCTTATTCTCTTTGGGGTTGTGGGGGGCGCTGGTGCCTATCTCAGCTCCAATCCGGCGGAAAGCGGCGTACACCCTGGACAAGTCGCCACCTAACTTAATTGTTTTTAAATGCTTACACCAAGAAGCCCCGCTCTATCTTATTGAGCTGCTGCAGCCTTATTGTCCCAACGGGACCCTGAGGTCTTCAGACCTCCTCCTGGCTGTCCCAAAAACTAGGCTAAATACCAGAGGCGATAGAGCCTTCTCAGTGGCAGGGTCCAGACTGTGGAACAACCTTCAACTATCTATTAGGTCCTCCCATTCTCTGAGCCAATTAAAATCTAGGCTAAAAACATATTTTTACTCCCTGGCGTTCAAATCCAGTTAGACAGGATATCTTGGTTGTTTTTATTTGTTGGTTGTTGTTTTTTTTGTTTTATCTTTTCTTACTTATGTATTACATTTTAGTATTTTAGGTGAAATATTCTGCGCTTCTTTTAAAGTATGTTTTACTACCGTAGTTTAATCATCCTCCTGTGTTACATTATAAATGTGACACTATGTACCCCTTTTCTTATGTCTGTACAGCATTTTGCTCAACTGGGGTTGTTTTTAAAGTTGCTATATGAATAAATAAACTGAACAAAACTGATCTTCTTAAAAATACTAAAAAAAATAACAAAGACATGTTCTTGTCCCTCATAATAATTGTGAATGATAAGCAAAATTGCCTCAAAATTGCAGTTCCCCTTTAATGTGGAGAAATATAATCTTACAGAAAAAGGTAGTTTAAAACATTTGTACGCATGTACAACACTTAAGACCTTCAGTCCATCAGTATGGAATGGATTCAGAAAAATAAATCAAAAAATTTACTAATATGATCCACTTCAAACTTAAAGTGTTTACAAAGTTTAAAGAAGAAGAACCATGATAAACATTCTGACTTTATTTTATCCATCCATTGATTTTCTAGATAATCTTATTTATCTCACCATATGAAATATACGTTTTTTCACTAATTATTATTTATTTTAGTTATTTTCAATGTTATTAGTTATGGAGTATTTTGTGAATACATTGAGAACAGGAAGTGAACAAAGGTTTTAGCAACTGCTATGTAAAGGTGTTTCCTTGTTTACATCCGGCTCTTACCGTAGACATGAGCGGAGAGTTAAAGTTAAAGTACCAATGATTGTCACACACACACTAGGTGTGGTGAAATTTGTTTCCTGCATTTGACCCATCCCCTTGATCACCCCCTAGGAAGCGAGGGGAGCAGTGGGCAGCAGCGGTGCCGCGCCCGGGTGTCATTTATGGTGATTTAACCCTAAATTCCAACAATTGATGCAGAGTGCCAATTAGGGAGGCAATGGGTGCAATTGTTTTTATAGTCTTTGGTATGACTCGGCCGGGGTTTGAACTCCCAACCTACCGATCTAAGGGGGGACACTATAACCACTAGGCCACTGAGTAGGTGGGTAAGATTAAATAAGCTCTGCTTCTTCCTACTCCTTTTCGAACATGTTGCATAGAGAAACTGGACATTTTGATCTATCATGTATGCATGCATGTTCCAAAAAAACTCAAACTCAACTCAAAAATGTAAATTATACGCTACTTACAGCCACTAGGGGGCAGGATTGTAGTTTTTCAGGAGTTTTTCCATAATATTTTTCGCTTGCCGTCATGGTTTTTCCAATTTCCTTTTACTTTCCTTTCAGTTCGTCCCATTCCGAGACTACATCGACAGGACGGGCAACCACATCCTGAGCATGGCCCGACTAGCCAAAGACGTCCTGGCCGAGATCCCCGACCAGTTCCTGTCGTACATGAGGACCCGCGGGATCAAGCCCGCGCCCGCCCCGCCTCCCTACACGCCTCCAGGACAGCCTCTCCAAACGCAAATCTGAAGCGGAGGGGGAAGTTAGTGTCCGAGTCGCACAGGAAGCCACTCTTCATGCCTTACCTGTCGTGGACCCCGGTGGTCGTTCTCATGTTTTGGAGCAGCCGCATGCCAGGGCCTGGAAGGGAAAACCCTAATCTGTTTACTTCCGCTGTCGAGCATTCCTCCCAACGTCTGGAATTTTTTGATTTTCTCAACTTTTAGCCAGGTGGCGTCGCAGGAAAAACAAAGGAGCAGGTTTTGTTTTTTTGCTTTCCAAAAAGAATGTCCCCAGACAACACTAAGGAATGAAAAATAACTCTGTATATAATAATATACATAATTCTGTCTCACTGTTTACAGTAAGGATTTTTAATGTTCATACTTTTATACTTCAAGCTTGTGACGTTCTCTCTCTCTCTTTCTCGTTTAGTTGTTTTTTACCCCTGACGTGCGTCAGGCAGCAGCAGTGCAGGTCCCGGTAGCCAGTCCGTACCGTGCCGTGCCGTACTCGACCGTATCCCTGGTGTTTATCAACTTTTTTGCATGAGTGTAGCCTGGAGCACGTGCATGAATATAGCGGCCCTGCACTACCTCTTCCAAACCTACGTCTGTCTGAGGTGGGTGGAGTGTGTATGAGAGTGTGTGTGTGTGTTGTCTCTCGGTCTGTCAGTCTTCCTTCTAAAAACAAAAACTTTTCTCTCTGCTGTGTTTCCATCCATTCTCATTTTTACTATTAGTAACCAATATACAGTACGCTACACATGCAGCCTTTATTTTGCCTTTCAAACAAAATACCTATAACTTACGTGCATAAATTGGGCATACAACAATCATATAAAATGTACTTTTTTTAAATATATATGTGTTCATTTATTACAAGTCCAATACTTTTGTTTATCGTTAATATAGTATTATTATTCTGTATTCGGTATGAACGTTCCAAAAAAAAAAAACATTCCAAAAAAGCACAACAAAAACATATTTTTTAAATATTGTATACTTAATAATATTGATGTACTCTTAAAAAATCTTTTTGCCTCAAATGTGTCACCTTCACTGGTTAATTTTTAATTTAAATTACCAAACAAAAAATTCTTAACCACATATTAAGGTCAACATACTGCAAATTAACATCGCTACTAGTTGTGAATGCTAATTTCATTACATTATATTTATTTTGTACTGTTAAAAGGTATTTTCTTAAAAAAAAAATTAAAAACATTCTACAAACCGCTAAGTTTTTGCTAAGTATTTTATTTTTGATTGTGGTTTTAAATTATATATTTAAAACCACGGGCCTTGAATGGTTAAATTAATTTGTTACTGATATGCAGTATATATCAGTCACAACAGAACACGACAGAACATCTTCAGTCAACACAATAATGCATCCATCTTTAGAACAAATAAACATGGAGGACAAAAATTTTTGGGGGAAAAATTAATTAGGGACGGCGTGGCGCAGTGGAAGAGTGGCCGAGCGCAACCCAAGGGTCACTGGTTCAAATCCCACCTAGAACCAACCTCGTCACGTCCGTTGTGTCCTGAGCAAGACACTTCACCCTTGCTCCTGATGGGTGCTGGTTAGCGCCTTGCATGGCAGCTCCCTCCATCAGTGTGTGAATGTGTGTGTGAATGGGTAAATGTGGAAGTAGTGTCAAAGCGCTTTGAGTACCTTGAAGGTAGAAAAGCGCTATACAAGTACAACCCATTTATCATTTAATTATCACCTATACGTATATATGTATATATATATATATGTATATATATATAATTTTGGTGATATGTTCAAAAGATAAAAAAAAATGTTTTTGATTACACTGCAAATTATTTGCCACTTTGCCCAAAAAAAACCTTAACTTTCTAAAAAGTTGTTTTTTTTAATTGTGGTTTTAAATTGTATTTTTAATTCCTGTTCCCTTAAATTAATTAGTGAATGATACGTAGTATATTGCACACATCCTGCTCTGTAATATTCCTTGAAAACACGACTGAAAATCTTTGAGTTAGTACAAAAAATGCATCTATTTTTTACACTAGTAGGTCTACAAAGAAAAAATATATATATTATTGTGTTGATATGTCCATAAAATTAAAAAATTGTGTTTGTACAAACAAAAAAACAGCAATTTTGAATTCAAATTACAAATATTTTATGATAAAAACTTGTGTTTTACATTAGGGACATAATCTTTCAAGTATACACTGCAAATTATTTGCCACTTGCCATGATTTAACATTTTATTTCCGGGAATTTCCCTAGTTTTAAGAGCTACCGTATTTACTTATTATTAATCATCGGCAAATCCTAAATTTAGCATTAATAAAATAAATATGTCAAGATCAAACTGTCAATCAAGAAAATAACTATACAGATAACATATTTTGGTTTTCCCCCACGGAGAAAATTGTGTTTAAATATTCTGCAACGTCTCGAAGTTGTTTAATTTAACAATTACTTAAAACACTTGTTTTCAGAATAAAATACCTTAGTACATCCTCAAAGTCCTACTAATTTCTAGATAATTATACAAATCTCCATTTAGGATGTCCTATCAGGTAAAATGATCCATCTATGCAGCCAGTGCATTTCACTAGTTTTTAGTATTTTATTCCTAAAATCCAGTCTTATCTTATTATTTGACAGCTTTTTTTGCAGTCAACCTATTGTTTGTGTTGTTTTTGCCTTCTAAACACTACAAAATCTCTTAAATTAATTAAGTCTGCACTTTTCCACAATTAACTTTAAAATACAATTTATTAATATATGACCTAGAGCAACAGTGACCAAACTGTGTGCTGCTGATATTTTCAAATTGGCCGGCAAGACGTCATGAGTTTAGTAAGAAATCTTGCCTGCAGGGGGAGTGCAATGATCTTAAAAGTTTTAGGTTTTTTATGAATCTTTACATGTCAACATCTAGTGGAAAACATGAGTTTTTCCTGGTCAATGACCTTGTATTATGAACTGAAACGGCAGCATGTATTCATATGGCCCAAAGCAAACAACCTTCCCTAGTCATGGTGAAAAAAAAATATTCCAACCAACACAAAATGTTAAAAGACATGGTCACTGAACTTTTCGGATATTATAAAAACGTGTGTCTGTGTGTGTATTTACTGTTGTGATCAAAATTATTTAACCCCAACACAAGTCGGACATTCATTCCGTATTTTGTTTATAATCATGTCAAATAAATATGTGTCAAATAGAACAAATTCAACTTAAATTGTAACACTGTATTTTACAAAATACCAAAAAAGGACATTTTTCTTAATATCTCATTGACAAAATGATTCAACCCCCTAGTTACATGCATCTTTAGTACTTAGTAGAACACCCTTTGGCAGTAATGACATCCTTCAAAGGTGATTCATAACTTCTTGCAACCATCTACACGTATTTTAGCCCATTCCTCTTGGGCAAAGGCCTCCAGTTCATTCATGTTCTTGGGCTTGCGTGCTGCAACTGCCTTCTTCAAGTCCCACCACAGGTTTTCTATAGGATTTAGGTCTGGCGACTGTGAAGGCCACTCCAGAGTCTTCCAGCCCTTCTTCTGCAACCACTCTGCAGTTGATTTGGAGGTATGCTTGGGATCGTTGTCCAGTTGGAAGGTCCAACGTCTCCCAAGCCTCAGCTTCCTCACTGACTTCATGACATTTGCAGCTAATATATCCTGCTAGGAAATAGAATTCATAATGCCTTGAACGCGCTGGAGATTCCCGGTACCTGAGGCAGAGAAACAGCCCCAGAGCATGATTGACCCCCCCACCATGCTTAACAGTAGGCTAGGTGTTCTTCTCTTTGTAAGCTTCATTTTTTCTCCTCCCGACATAACGTTGATTTTATAGGCCCAAAGAGTTCCAGTTTTGTCCCATCACTCCATAGAACAGTTTCCCAAAACCTTTGGGGTTTGTCCAGATGATTTTTGGCATACTGGAGTTTATTTTCTTGTGCCTGGTAGTCAGAAGTGGGGTGCGCCTGGGAGTCCTGGCATGGAGGCCTTCATCTCGTAGTGTGCGCCTTATTCTCTGGGACGAAACCTGCGTTCCCCCCTCTGCAATGTCCTGTTGTAGTTCCTCAGCTGTTACCCGGGGGTTTTTCACCACTGTACACACACAGCATCCTCTTCCTACCAGGCCCAGGTAGTGTTTCCACTGTTTCCCTTTAGCTTTAAACTTGCGAATTATGCTCCCAACTGTGTCTCTTGGAATGTGTAATGTCTTTGCTATTTTCTT
Organism: Nerophis ophidion; assembly: GCF_033978795.1. NCBI lineage: Eukaryota > Metazoa > Chordata > Actinopteri > Syngnathiformes > Syngnathidae > Nerophis > Nerophis ophidion. Next base: position 63,731,924 of record NC_084620.1, read on the forward strand.
ATATCCATATCCTTTCTTATGAAGAGAAATTACTTCCTCTCTTGACTTCTTTGACCACTCCCTGGACTTCACCATGTTGCAAATACACCATTGACCATCTACAAGAAGCTGAGCGTCACAGTCTTTTTCAATCAGTTTAATTGTTGCTCGTTATGGTTCTAATCACATCTACAGGTGTTTTCAACACCTGATTGAAAAGACATTATTCAAATTCGGTTCTTCAAGGGGTTGAATAATTTTGTCAATGAGATAGTAAGAGAAATTACACTGTTTGGTATGTTACAAAATATAATGTTGTAATTCAAGTTGCATTTGTCTATTTAATGCATCTTTATTTGATATGACTATAAACAATATATGGAATAAATGTCCTTCTTGCTAAAAATCCAAAATTGTGTGGGGGTTGAATAATTCCCCTCCCAAAAATCTACCATGTGCATAGTTACTATTTTTAAAACGTGTACTAAAAACTCAAGGACAGTCTTAAATCCAAATGACAATTTTTTGTCACTCGTTTATTTGTTAACGTATATCTTACATCGTGTTTTTAAGGCCCTTTTCCCACAATGAATCAGAATCAGAATCATGGAAACACAGCGACTCTCAGTCTCTGTCCCTTCTCGGCCTTGGCAGTGATGCCCACTTGCTCGGGGGTGTGTGTCTGTGTGTACGTGTGTGTGTGTGTGTGTGTGTGTGTGAAAAAGTGGTCTTAACATCATGTTTGAAACAGACAGCAGCTACTCTCAAACGCTGTTTGAGTATAAAGAGCCCAGTGGTCAAAAATGCTAAGAAAATATACATTTTGTCCATTCGTGGCTTTTGGATTAGAGTTAGTGTATTTTTGAGCGAAGACTGTGTGTGAAACGTGGATTATCAAAATGTTGCATTTAAAAAAAAAAAAAAAAGGTTTTGAGGATATGTGAATGAGAAACAAATAATATATTTTGCAGTATTGATTTGAACTGAAGTCCCCTCTCCTAATGTGAAAGATCACTTTACTATTGTGAAGAGTAATGATTTTAAAGACTGCTTTATTGACCTAGCATTTGTAGCACTTTGTGTGGAATGAAGAACCTTTGCATGCTTTTCTACTGTAGCGGAGTGCCTGCACGTGTTTGTCTTCGGCCTTGTAGTCACACGCTGCGTTCGAGGCATAGCTGGACAACATCATTAGGACCGCAGGTCAAAACAAGAGTGCTCATTAAAACTCAAGGCACATGTCTGTTTTTTTTTTTTTTAGGCGTGGAGACAGGTGGGGAGACCTTAGAGCAGGGGTGTCCAAACGTTTTCTACTGAAGGCCGCGTATTGAAAAATCAAGAATAATTGTAACCTTTAGGGCTATGCTTATGTTTAGTCCCAGGGACTTGGCAGGGTTTCTCAGTCATAACACATTTGAAAATAAGTCACATATTATTTTGATTTTTTTAATTCAAACCTTAAATCTCTGATATAATTTAGATTTGTATTCTTTTTTTTTCTTTTTTTGGGAAGAATGACAGTAAAAAGAAAATCCAACTCAAATGATTTAGGATCCAAAAGGGTCCCACTCAAAAAAAGTGTTAAAAAAACACTCATTCTTTTTTTTCTTTTTTTTTTAACTTTCAACACTAAAGTCTCTACATCAATTTCAGATTTCTCCATTAATTACAAGTTTATATTATTTTCACGTTTTTTTTATTTTTTATTTATGCATGTTTTGTGAAAGAAAAGGCGCACAAAACACCTTTTCTTTCACAAAAATATTTTGGGGGGAAACATTTGCAATACTTTCCCCACAAAATATTTGATTAAAAATAATTGGAGCCTTAAATAGGTCAACAATTCATTACCAAATGTTTTTATTTTATTTTATTATTATTATTATTTTTGCACAATGACAATTAAAACAAAATCCCAGTAAAATTCTCGGGGAACCAAAGCGATCCACTCACAAATGTGTTCAAAATAAGTCTTATTTTTATTTTTATTTTTTTCAACACTTAAGTCTCTAGTTAAACTTCACATTATTCCATCAATTTAACAAAGGGTTTTTTTTTCATGTTTTTTGTTTGTTTTTGGCCTTTTTTCTTAAAAAATAAAATTGCAAACACAGGTCAACTTCACATTTATCCATCAATTAAATAGTTCTTAATGTTTTTTGTATGTTTTATGCGTCTTTTATCAAAGAACACTTTTTTTCTATAAGCAAACACATAACATATTTAAAACTTTCCTCAAAATATTTAATAGTGGAATATTTGATGTGAAGTAATCGGAGCCTAGGTTAATAATTTAGAACAACATTCATATTAATTAATTTTAATTTTTCGAAACAATGACAGATTTTTTTAAAAATCCCACAAAAAATCTCGGGGATCCAAAAGGGTCCCACTCATAAAAGTTTTCAAAAATAATTTTTTGTTTTACTTTCCACACTTAAGTGTATGGATCAACTTCAAATATTTCCATCGATTTATCCAAGTTTTTGTTTTTTTTTATGTGTTTTGGGGTATTTTTGGCCCCGTTTTTTCAAAAAATAACTTTTTTATATGGCAAACACAAAATATTCAATATTTTCCCCAAAAATATTTAAAAGTGGAATATTTGAAGTGAAATAATTGGCCCCTTGAAAAGGACAATAATTCATATCAAGATTGATTTTGATTTATTAATTATTTTTTGAGGGATGCCTGTTAAAAAAAAAAAAACGCCTGAATGACCCTTTTGTGTTATTACGGTCAACATTGCAACTTTTTCTTTTAATTTGTTTATAATATTTTCAAAATGTGCCGCGGACCATTAAAACCTTAGTTGCGGGTCGCAAATGGCCCTCGAGTTTGGACACCTCTCCCTAAGACTTAACCTGCGCCAGTCTCCTGTTGACAACTCGCTCAATACAAGTAGGCATCTATTATTCATGATTTTATTTTGAAAGCTCTCACCAAGGCATTTAAGCAGCGGTATTGGATAGCCAGGAAACCACAAATCAACATGCGGTTATGCATATAAATCAAGTTTGCCGAAATAAACTGGGAGTCACATTGAGACTTGAGTGGCACAAATGGAAAATCAGATGCCAAACACGTCATGTTTTAACTTTTTCTTTATCCATTCCTGCCAGGTCTGGTGTACTTTGACAAGAATTTAGTAGGATATCATACAAAAACATGTGACTATAATGTAGCACTAAAAAATAGGGCTGTGCCGTTCAGTATCCACCGATTATCCTGAAAATGTACGTCATCGCTTACGAATGTCTTTTAATGCCGACCTCTGGCTGACAATTCCCTAAGATAATAAATAAACTGCATTTTTTTAAGTATTTAAAGTATCATTAAAGGCCTACTGAAATGCGATTTTCTTACTTAAACGGGGATAGCAGGTCCATTCTATGTGTCATACTTGATCATTTCGCGATATTGCCATATTTTTGCTGAAAGGATTTAGTAGAGAACATCGACGATAAAGTTCGCAACTTTTGGTGCTAATAAAAAAGCCTTGCCTGTACCGGAAGTAGCAGACGATATGCGTGTGACGTCACGGGTTGTGGAGCTCCTAACATCTGAACATTGTTTACAATCATGGCCACCAGCAGCTAGAGCGATTCAGACCGAGAAAGCAACAATTTTCCCATTAATTTGAGCGAAAATAAAAGATTTGTGGATGAGGAAAGTGAGAATGAAAGACTAGAAAAAATTTAAAAACAGATGTCATTAGACAAATTTACTAGGATAATTCTGGATACTTGATCATTTCGCGATATTGCCATATTTTTGCTGAAAGGATTTAGTAGAGAACATCGATGATAAAGTTCGCAACTTTTGGTGCTAATAAAAAAGCCTTGCCTGTACCGGAAGTAGCAGACGATATGCGTGTGACGACACGGGTTGTGGAGCTCCTAACATCTGAACATTGTTTACGATCATGGCCACCAGCAGCTAGAGCGATTCAGACCGAGAAAGCAACAATTTCCCCATTAATTTGAGCGAAAATAAATGATTTGTGGATGAGGAAAGTGAGAATGAAAGACTAGAAAAAATTTAAAAACAGATGTCATTAGACAAATTTACTAGGATAATTCTGGAAAATCCCTTATCTGCTTATTGTGTTACTAGAGTTTTAGTGAGATTATATAGTCGTACCTGTACAACCTGAAGGTCGTCCCCGCACCTTTGTCCAGCACCAGTCGACAGGTGGTGGCGATGCCCATCTCTGCTCTTCGCAAGGGACCCTCTTCAAAACACGACATTTCGAAATGATCGCTGCATAATACACTGTACTTTGTGTGTGTGGTCCAATCCAACCGTGTGCGCTTGACGGCTCTGTTGCATAGTAAAGCTTCACCGTCATCTTTCAGGAATGTAAACAATGAAACACCGGCTGTGTTTGTGTTGCTAAAGGCGGCCGCAATACGCCGCTTCCCACTTACGGCTTTCTTCTTTGACGTCTCCATTATTCATTGAACAAATTGCAAAAAATTCAGCGACACAGATGTCCATAATACTGTGGAATTATGCGATGAAAAGAGACGGCTTATAGCTGTGAACGGTGCTGGAACAAAATGTCCTCTACAATGCGTGACGTCATATTATACCGCGACGTTTTAGCATGATACTTCTGCGCAAAATTTAAAATTGCAATTTAGTAAACTAAAGCGGCCGTATTGGCATGTGTTGCAATGTTAATATTTCATCATTGATATATAAACTATCAGACTGCGTGGTCGGTAGTAGTGGGTTTCAGTAGGCCTTTAAGAAATCTAGATATTTATCACAGATGTTTATCTATTTTATGGAGGAATGGAGTTAATCATAGAACTAATCATAGACTCCATCCATCTTCTTCCGCTTATCAGAGGTCGGGTCGCGGGGGCAGCAGCCTAAGCAGGGAAGCCCAGACTCTCCTCTCCCGAGGCGTTCCACCCAATGTTATTAAAAAAAAGTACTCATTTTGAATCGAGAATCAATTTTGAATGGAATCTTTAGCCGAATGGAATCATGTGGTGCCCAAAGAGTCACAGCCCTACTAGCTCTTCATAACACCTTTTTTGAATATATGTTTTCCAAAACAAATTCGACTAAATTCTTGCGGCAATGACTCTCATTTCTTTGCGAGCGAGTGTCAAAGTGCGAGTGTGAGTTGACTGAAGGAGTGAACCACGTCCTGTACGTTCAGTGACGGACCGTTCGTTTACTGAAAAGCTATCCAAATATGATATTGTGCGCTCGTCATATCTTCTGAAACATGTGCACTATGTTTGCATGTACAGTTTTACAAAGGATGCACCAGTTCATGTTTTTGTTTTATATATATATATATATATATATATATACGGGGGAAAAAAAGTGTGTTTTGAATTTATATATGACTCGACTTAACTGTACAAAAAAAAAAATGGCCTTAACTCACAGATTATTGTGCAAATTGTGCGATGCCTTCTTGAGAGAAACGTATTGTTTCCAGGAATTATCTCGTGTCGGTGTTTCTATTGTGTTTCTTTTCTTTGCCGGGGAGGGGGTCGTCATTTTTTGGGGGGGGACCTTGCGATTAATCCGAACGCATGGCTGAATACTGATTGTCTTATATTCCATATCATAAATGACTATTTCTGTATTGGACGATTGATTTTTCAATAAATATTCGTATGGCAGCGCTTAAGTGCCTTTTTCAAGAACACATGGTGTGTCAGCTGACTCCGCGGAAATGTAAACGACTCAAAAGTACCAAAAATAATAGAAAAGCGCGATATATTATCTAATCCATTCTTATTATTATTATAAAGTCTGCCTGTGTGAAGTTGGACTCCCTTATTAGTGCACATGTTCAAATAACACTGCCCTGTCTTTGTATTATCTAACTATTATACTTAGTATGTTAATGTTTTATAGTTTATTTTGTTATTAACATGTCATTAAAGTACTAATAGTCATAACCAGCCCCACCACCTCAAACCTTGTCAAAATCTTCTCAAACGTGTCCCGATTGTTTGTGCTATGTTTATGCTGCAAAAATGTTTTGTGTAACTAACGTATTTTTCAGAGTATAAGTCGCACCTGCCGAAAATGCATAATAAAGTAGGAAAAAACACATATAAGTCGCACTGGACTACAAGTCGCATTTTTTGGGGAAATGTATTTGATAAAACCCAACAAGAATAGACATTTGAAAGGCAATTTAAAATAAATAAAGAATAGTGAACAGGCTGAATAAGTGTACGTTATATGAGGCATAAATAACCAACTGAGAAGGTGCCTGCTATGTTAACCTAACATATTATGGTAAGAGTCATTCAAATAACTATAACATATCAATCAATCAATCAATGTTTATTTATATAGCCCCAAATCACAAATGTCTCAAAGGACTGCACAAATCATTACGACTACAACATCCTCGGAAGAACCCACAAAAGGGCAAGGAAAACTCACACCCAGTGGGCAGGGAGAATTCACATCCAGTGGGACGCCAGTGACAATGCTGACTATGAGAAACCTTGGAGAGGACCTCAGATGTGGGCAACCCCCCCCCCCCCCCTCTAGGGGACCGAAAGCAATGGATGTCGAGCGGGTCTAACATGATACTGTGAAAGTTCAATCCATAGTGGCTCCAACACAGCAGCGAGAGTTCAGTTCAAGCGGATCCAAGACAGCAGCGAGAGTCCCGTCCACAGGAAACCATCTCAAGCGGAGGCGGATCAGCAGCGTAGAGATGTCCCCAACCGATACAGGCGAGCGGTCCATCCTGGGTCCCGACGAGCGGTCTATCCTGGGTCTCGACTCTGGACAGCCAGTACTTCATCCATGGTCATCGGACCGGACCCCCTCCACAAGGAAGGGGGGGACATAGGAGAAAGAAAAGAAGCGGCAGATCAACTGGTCTAAAAAGGGAGTCTATTTAAAGGCTAGAGTATACAGATGAGTTTTAAGGTGAGACTTAAATGCTTCTACTGAGGTAGCATCTCGAACTGTTACCGGGAGGGCATTCCAGAGTACTGGAGCCCGAACGGAAAACGCTCTATAGCCCGCAGACTTTTTTTGGGCTCTAGGAATCACTAATAAGCCGGAGTCTTTTGAACGCAGATTTTTTGCCGGGACAAATGGTGCAATACCATCGGCAAGATAGGATGGAGCTAGACCGTGTAGTATTTTATACGTAAGTAGTAAAACCTTAAAGTCACATCTTAAGTGCACAGGAAGCCAGTGCAGGTGAGCCAGTACAGGCGTAATGTGATCAAACTTTCTTGTTCTTGTCAAAAGTCTAGCAGCCGCATTTTGTACCAACTGTAATCTTTTAATGCTAGACATGGGGAGACCCGAAAATAATACGTTACAGTAATCGAGGCGAGACGTAACAAACGCATGGATAATGATCTCGGCGTCTTTAGTGGACAAAATGGAGCGAATTTTAGCGATATTACGGAGATGAAAGAAGGCCGTTTTAGTAACGCTTTTAATGTGTGACTCAAAGGAGAGAGTTGGGTCGAAGATAATACCCAGATTTTTTACAGAGTCACCTTGTTTTATTATTTGGTTGTCAAATGTTAAAGTTGTATTATTAAATAGAGGTCGGTGTCTAGCAGGACCGATAATCAGCATTTCCGTTTTTTGGGCATTAAGTTGCAAAAAGTATATAGAACATGCTATACGTTTACCAAACAATCTGTCACTCCTAATCGCTAAATCCCATGAAATCTTATACGTCTAGTCTCTTACGTGAATGATCTTAATAATATTATTTGATATTTTACGGTAACGTGTTAATAATTTCACACATAAGTCGCCCCTGAGTATAAGTCGCACCTCCGGCCAAACTATGAAAAAAAACTGCGACTTATAGTCCGAAAAATATTAAAGGTTTTATATATTTTTTTAACACACAAAACTATACAAAGTTAACAACATAATAACTGGAATAGTTAAGCAAAATAAAATTTGCAGCACAAACAAATTGGGGCACTTTTAGGGGAGATTTTGACAAGGCGGGAATAATTACACGTTAATAACATTATACTATAAAATGTTATAATATAAAAACTATATTAAACAGCAACGTTTGTCCTGCAAATGGTTTTGTCTAATACCGTATTTACTTGAATTGCCGCCGGGGCGCTGATTAATTTAAAACCTCTTCTCACTCATGCGCTTACCAAAGGCATGCGGTAAAAGTAAGCATGCGCTAATTATTTTAAAACCTCTTCTCACTCTGGCACTTACCAAAGGTATGCAGTAAAAAATTTTGTGTGATTTAAGCTTGGACTTTAAATCCTACTGAATAGCTCTTAATTTTCTTCCCTTTATGCGATTTCAAATTACCGGTATTGAAATCAGCCTCCTCCATTTTGAAAAATGTTTGTCACGAGTTTGACCAGGCGGTAATACTAAAAGCCTGCGCTAATTATTTTGCAAAGCGAGTTTGACCCGGCAGTAATTCAAGGCAGGCGCATTCTATAAGCCCTGCGGCAATTCAAGGAAATACGGTAGTTTTTATGCTAACGTTTTATAGCTGTCTGTTATTGACGTGTAATTACTGTGTTATTATTCATAACCATCCCCACCCCAAACATGTCAAAATCTCCCCAAACTTGTCCCATTAGTTTGTGCTGCATTTTTTTCGAACTATTATGTTTTTTGTTATTAATGTTTTAGAACAGAACCCTCAAATCCCCCTGTAATTACCTTTTTGTATTTTTATTGTTATTACTTATATGCACCCAAACTTGACTCAAAAGTTTGTGCTACATTTTTGCTTAAAATTTAACTCCGAAAATGAGTAGGAAGAAGCAGAGTTTATTTAATCCGGCCCCTTTTCATATCTTAGCAATTTTATCCAATTTCCTTGTTCTCTGTAACAGAACAGTGAATAAATAAATAATATACTTAGTAAGCAAACAAATGTTAAATACACAAATAATCTTTGTCTCAATAGAAAGGAAAGAAAAGGTTGAAGATGTTCATCGTAATTCTTGTTCTGTGTACTTTGTGAACACTTGTAGTTTGAACAGTCTCTTAAACTGAATCATGTTGGTGCTTTGTCAACATTTCCCCAAACTTGACCCAAAAGTTTGTGCTACATTTGTGCTTCAAAATATTTTTGTCTATTATAGTTCCTATGTTAACAGTTTATAGTTTAATGTTATTACTGTGTAATGAATGTGTTATTATTCATAACCAAAATTCCCGCCACACACACACCTGGTCAAAATTTCCCAAATCTTAACCTAAAAGTTTGTGCTACATTTGTGTTTCAAAAATATTTTTGTCTATTATAGTTTCTATGTTAACTTTAATGTTATTACCGTGTAATGAGTGTGTTATCATTCATAACCAACATCCCCCCCACACACATGCACCATGTCAAATTTTCCCCAAACTTGACCCAAAAGTTTGTGCTACATTAGTGCTTCAAAATATTTTTGTCTATTATAGTTCCTATGTTAACAGTTTATAGTTTAATGTTATTACCGTGTAATGAATGTGTTATTATTTATAACCATCATTTCCCTAAACACACCTCGTCAAAATTTCCCCAAACTTGACCCAACAGTTTTTGCCACATTTGTGCTTCAAAATATCATTGTCTATTATAGTTTTTAATGTTAACGTTTATAGTTTTGTTATTAGTGTGTAATGAATGTGTTATTATTCATAACCAACATCCCCCACCAAACACACCTTGTCAAAATGTTCCCAAACGTCATCCGAAAGTTTGTGCTACATTTGTGCTTCAAAATATTTTTGTCTATTATAGTTTCTATGTTAACAGTTTATAGTTTAATATTATTACTGTGTAATGAATGTGTTATTATTCATAACCAAAATCCCCGCCCCACACACACCTTGTCAAATTTTCCCCAAACTTGACCCAAAAGTTTGTGCTACATTTGTGATTCAAAATATTTTTGTCTCTTATAATTCTATGTTAACAGTTTATAGTTTAATGTTATTACCGTGTAATGAATGTGTTATTTATAACCAGCATTCCCCCAAACACACCTTGTCAAAATTTCCCCAAACTTGTCCCAAAAGTTTGTGCTACATTTGTGCTTCAAAATATTTTTTGTCTCTTATAGTTTCTATGTTAACAGTTTATAGTTTAATGTTATTACCGTATGATGAATGTGTTATTATTCATAACCAGCATTCCCCCAAACACACCTTGTCAAAATTTCCCCAAACTTGTCCCAAAAGTTTGTGCTACATTTGTGCTTCAAAATATTTTTTGTCTCTTATAGTTTCTCGGTTAACAGTTTATGGTTTAATGTTATTACCAAGTAATTAATGTGTTATTATTCATAACCAACATCCCCCCGCAAACTTGGCCCAAAAGTTTGTTCTACATTTGTGCTTCAAAATATTTTTTGTCTATTACAGTTTTTATGTTAACAGTTTATAGTTTAATGTTATTAACATTTAATGAATGTGTTATTATTCATAAGCAGCATTCCCCCCCCCGCCCCCCCCCCACACACACCTTGTCAAATTTTCCCCAAACTTGACCCAAAAGTTTGTGCGACATTTGTGCTTCAAAATATTTGTGTCTATTAAAGTTTTTATGTTAACAGTTTCTAGCAGGGGTCACCAACCTTTTTGAAACCAAGAGCTACTTCTTGGGTACTGATTAATGCGAAGGGCTACCAGTTTGATACACACTCAAATAAATTGCCAGAAATGGCCAAGTTGCTCAATTTACCTTTAACTCTATGTTATTATTAATAATTAATTATATTTATCTTTGTGGAAACACTGATCATCTTAATGATTTCTCAGAATAAATATATATTTTTGATGACATGTTTTAAATAGGTTAAAATCCAATCTGCACTTTGTTAGAATATATAAAAAAATTGGACCAAGCTATATTTCTAACAGAGATGAATCATTATTTCTTCTAGATTCAAAAGACTTTGAAATAATATTTAAATTTGATTCTACAGATTTTCTGGATTTTCCAGAATATTTTTTTTGAATTTTAATAATATTAAGTTTGAATTTGTAAATATTTCACAAATATTCATCGTCGAAAAAACAGAATCTAAAATGAAGAATTTTAAAACATTTATTATTCTTTACAATAAAAAAATACATTTACTTGAACATTGATTTAAATTGTCAGGAAAGAAGAGGAAGGAATTTTAAAGGTAACAAGGTATGTGTTTAAAAATCCTAAAATCATTTTTAAGGTTGTATTTTTTTCTCTAAAATTGTCTCTGAAATTTATAAGAAGCAAAGTAAAAAAAAATAAATGAATTTATTTAAACAAGTGAAGACCAAGTCTTTAAAATATTTTCTTGGATTTTCAAATTCTATTTGAGTTTTGTCTCTCTTAGAATTAAAAATGTCCAGCAAAGCGAGACCAGCTTGCTAGTAAATAAATACAATTTAAAAAAATAGAGGCAGCTCACTGGTAAGTGCTGCTGTGACGGACTCACACCGCCGTCTTGAGGGTTCCATGGACCACCAAGGAAGGACATGACTTCGAGCAGGTTTGACTTGCTTTATTTTCCCACACAAGCTTGTCTGCAGTCCGCTGCAATTTTCGTCTTCCTCTGCTGCTCGCTCCGCCGTCTGCTTTTCTCTGTCGTTAATAGTTTTGTATGTATTTTTTCTTGCTCCGCACCATCACCAGCCCCGTTCTCTCCTCCTTCTCCCCTTTTGTACAGCGAGAAGAGTTACCTTAATCGTGTACAAGTACGCGATCCACACACCTAATCTTGTTTGTGGCGTCGCTCCCGGCACGCCTCGCCGCTCGCTCGCCATCCCCGCCTCCTCGCCGCCATCTCTCTGTCGGACCGTCGGCTCCGCCTCTCCACAGCCACTATTTGAGCTATTTTTAGAACAGGCCAGCGGGCGACTCATCTGGTCCGAGGGCACCACGTTGTTGACGCCCTGGTTTATAGTTTAATGTTATTAACGTGTAATGAATGTGTTATTATTCATAACCAGCATCCCCCACACACACCTTGTCAAAACTTCCCCAAACTTGACCCAAAAGTTTGTGCTACATTTGTGCTTCAAAATATGTTTGTCTATTATCGTTTTGTATGTTAACAGTTTATAGTTTAATGTTATTACCGTATAATGAATGTGTTATTATTCATAACCAACACCCCCCCACACACCTTGTCAAAATTTCCCCAAACGTGACCCAAAAGTTTGTGCTACATTTGTGCTTCAAAATATTGTTGCCTATTATAGTTTTTATATTAACAGTTTATAGTTTAATGTTATTAGCGTGTAATGAATGTTTTTATTCATAACCAACACCCCCTCAACACACACCTTGTCAAATTTTCCCCAAACTTGACCCAAAAGTTTGTGCTACATTTGTGCTTCAAAATATCGTTGTCTATTATAGTTTTTATGTTAACAGTTTATTGTTTAATGTTATTAACGTGTAATGAATGTGTTATTATTCATGACCAGCATCTCCCCTCCCACACACACACTTTGTCAAAATTTGCAGAAACTTGACCCAAAAGTTTGTGCTACATTTGTGCTTCAAAATATTTTTTGTCTGTTACAGTTTTTATGTTAACAGTTTATAGTGTAATGTTATTACCATGTAATGAATGTGTTATTATTCATAACCAACACCCCCACCCACACACCTTGTCAAAATTTCCCCAAACTTGACCCAAAAATTTCTGCTACATTTGTGCATCAAAATATTTTTGTCTATAATAGTTTCTATGTTAACCTTAATGTTATTACCATGTAATGAATGTGTTATTATTCATAACCAACACCCCCCCCCCACACACCTTGTCAAATTTTCCCCAAACTTGACCCAAAAGTTTGTGCTACATTTGTGCTTCAAAATATCGTTGTCTATTATAGTTTTTATGTTAACAGTTTATTGTTTAATGTTATTAACGTGTAATGAATGTGTTATTATTCATGACCAGCATCTCCCCTCCCACACACACACTTTGTCAAAATTTGCAGAAACTTGACCCAAAAGTTTGTGCTACATTTGTGCTTCAAAATATTTTTTGTCTGTTACAGTTTTTATGTTAACAGTTTATAGTGTAATGTTATTACCATGTAATGAATGTGTTATTATTCATAACCAACACCCCCACCCACACACCTTGTCAAATTTTCCCCAAACTTGACCCAAAAATTTCTGCTACATTTGTGCATCAAAATATTTTTGTCTATAATAGTTTCTATGTTAACCTTAATGTTATTACCATGTAATGAATGTGTTATTATTCATAACCAACACCCCCCCCCCCCCACACACCTTGTCAAATTTTCCCCAAACTTGACCCAAAAGTTTGTGCTACATTTGTGATGCAAAAAATGTTTGTCTCTTATAGTTTCTATGTTAACAGTTTATAGTTTAATGTTATTGCCGTATAATGAATGTGTTATTATTCATAACCAGCATTCACCCAAACACACCTTGTCAAAAATTCCCCAAACTTGTCCCAAAAGTTTGTGCCTCATTCGTGCTTCAAAATATATTTTTTTCTATTATAGTTTTAATGTTAACAGTTTATAGTTTGATGTTATTAACATGTAATGAATGTGTTATTATTCATAACCAACATCCCCCCCCCCCACACACACCTGGTCAAATTTTCCCCAAACTTGACCCGAACGTTTGTGCTACATTTGTGATGCAAAAAATGTTTGTCTCTTATAGTTTCTATGTTAACAGTTTATAGTTTAATGTTATTACCGTATAATGAATGTGTTATTATTCATAACCAGCATTCACCCAAACACACCTTGTCAAAAATTCTCCAAACTTGTCCCAAAAGTTTGTACCTCATTTAGCTTCAAAATATATTTTTTCTATTATAGTTTTAATGTTAACAGTTTATAGTTTAATGTTATTAACATGTAATGAATGTGTTATTATTCATAACCAACACCCCCCCCACACACACACCTTGTCAAAATTTCCCCAAACTTGACCCAAAAGTTTGTGCTACATTTGTGATTCAAAAAATGTTTGTCTCTTATAGTTTCTATGTTAACAGTTTATAGTTTAATGTTATTACCGTATGATGAATGTGTTATTATTCACAACCAGCATTCCCCCAAACACACCTTGTCAAAATTTCCCCAAACTTGTCCCAAAAGTTTGTGCTACATTTGTGATGCAAAAAATGTTTGTCTCTTATAGTTTCTATGTTAACAGTTTATAGTTTAATGTTATTACCGTATGATGAATGTGTTATTATTCATAACCAGCATTCCCCCAAACACACCTTGTCAAAAATTCCCCAAACTTGTCCCAAAAGTTTGTGCCTCATTTGTGCTTCAAAATAGTTTTTTTCGATTATAGTTTTAATGTTAACAATTTATAATTTAATATTATTACCGTATGATAAATGTGTTATTCATAACCAGCATCACCCACACACACCTTGTCAAAACTTCGCCAAACTTGTCCCAAAAGTTTGTGCTACATTTGTGCTTCAAAATTTTTTTTTTCGATTATAGTTTTAATGTTAACAGTTTATAATTTAATGTTATTACCGTATGATGAATGTGTTATTATTCATAACCAGCATTCCCCCAAACACACCTTGTCAAAATTTCCCCAAACTTGTCCCAAAAGTCTGTGCTACATTTGTGCTTCAAAATATTTTTTGGGGATTATAGTTTTAATGTTAACAGTTTATAGTTTAATGTTATTACCGTATGATGAATGTGTTATTATTCATAACCAGCATTCCCCCACACACACCTTGTCAAAACTTCCCCAAACTTGACCCAAAAGTTTGTGCTACATTTGTGCTTCAAAATATTTTTGTCTATTATAGTTTTTAATGTTAACGTTTATAGTTTTGTTATTAGCGTGTAACTAATGGGTTATTATTTATAACCAGGATGACATTATTAAAAAAGTAGTCATTTTGAATAACTTAAACAACATTTTGAATGTTCATGTGTTCTATTCATGTTTGGAGGCCAAAATACTTCGACATGATCCCCACTCTGCTGCTTTTTTTTTTTGTCTCCGCCGAGTTTCAAGCCCCCATGGGAAATTAATGAATTATCATAAAGTGGCAGATGGTGTCGTATCGCATTCAATCAAGCGCTCCGATCCATCTGCACTCGTGGATATCAGGCCGGATGTCAGGAGGTTGAAGGACATCATGATAAAGTTATTTCATCCATTTGGATGACTTAATAACCACGGTCCAACACCAAAATGTGTCCTACACAGGCGCAAGACAAGGGACATTGATATCTCTCTGATACTGGCAAGAGGTCTGATACCAACTTGATATAAAAGGGGCAATTTGGGGATTGTTATCAGTTTTTTATTCATATCTGTCTAATACTGTTATCAGTAAGATACGTGTACAGTATGAAATAGGAGTGCAGTTATGTGTTGATGTCCGCCTTTGAACTCTTTTGTGTGAACGATACTGTGATATCGATGCGATACTGACAACTATTGTACGTTCATCAGTGTTGAACTCACATTTTAAGTGTCATGTATGTGTGATTATGATTAGTTTTTTGGACACTCAGTTCCTGTTTTTCCACTTCCTGGTTTGTTTTGTTGCCATGATTGGTTTTCACCTGAATCACGTTTTGCACTCACACACCTGTTTTCACATATCATGTCACGGCTATTTAAGCCTGTCTGTTTCTGTTGTTCGTCCTGGCAACATCACCTCCTTCACACCATCTCTAGCCTTTAAATAGACTCCCTTTTTAGACCAGTTGATCTGCCGTTTCTTTTCTTTTTCTCTTATGTCCCACTCTACCTTGTGGAGGGGGTCCGGTCCGATCCGGTGGCCATGGATGACGTACTGACTGTCCAGAGTCGGTACGCAGGATGGACCGCTCGTCCAGAGTCGGGACCCAGGATGGACCGCTTGCCTGTGCATCGGCTTGGGACATCCCTGCGCTGCTGATCCGCCTCCGCTTGGGATGGTTTCCTGCTGGCTCCGCTGTGAACGGGACTCTCGCTGCTGTGTTGGATCCGCTTTGGACTGGACTCTCGCGGCTGTGTTGGATCCATTATGGATTGAACTTTCACAGTATCATGTTAGACCCGCTCGACATCCATTGCTTTCGTCCTCTCCAAGGTTTTCATAGTCATCATCGTCACCGACGTCCCACCGGGTGTTAGTTTTCCTTGCCCTTATGTGGGCCTACCGAGGATGTCGTACTGGTTTGTGTTGTGGTTTGTGCAGCCCTTTGAGACACTAGTGATTTAGGGCTATATAAGTAAACATTGATTGAATGATAGATCTATCACCTTCTATGCCTTCCATGCCGATGATCCAGGTTACTTTCTTGTTCAAAGTAAGTTTTTTTTTGTTATTCATGCCATAGTGCTAGTTTTTGTTTTCATAGTCAAGTTTGTTCTCCGCCATTGTGCGCGCCTTTTGTTTGTTCCTGTTTTTTTTTTAGTTGTAGTGTCAAAATAAAAAGATGTCCCAACCTTCACGCCGTTTCCACTCCATTGCTTTGCACCTCGGGAAAACAATCCACGCCCAAGTCCCAGTCCTGACATTAAGAGATTAAGGTTTTAAGAAAGTTACTTTATCCAATACTCCCCATACTGTACATTAGTCTGATACAGATGTCAATTGGATACTTGTAATAAATTATTAATGTTTATCAGCCTTTGAACTCTCGGGAAGGTTTATGCTGTAATAGTCCGATACTGATACTTGGTGTCATTATGATAATCTTATCCGATATCGATCTAATTCTGATATTAATGCAAGTTATTGTTTTAGAGTGAACAAATATCACATCTCATAATGGTTGAATAGCGGAATTAGTCCAATAGTGACATTTGGCATCAGTCTTATATAGCTTTGTATCATATCTGTCTGATAGTGATATCAGTAGAACCCTTGAACAGTATGAAATATTAGTGCAGATATCAGTGTTGATGTCGACCTTTGAACTCTTATGCGGGGATGATTTATAATGGTCTCATACTGAAATCTGGTCTCAGTCTGACTATCATATCTGGTATCGACGCGATACAACTATTGTCAGTTTATCAGTATTGTACTCATATTTTATGTGATAATGGTTTAGGAAAGTAACTGACATTTGGTATCACCCTGTACTGTACTTCTAGTCTGATACGGATTGGATACTTGTAATAAATAGTAGTTCAATTAGATTGGTATCAGCCTTTGGACTCTAGAGATGGTTTATGCTGTAATAGTCCAAATGATTTTATCCAATATTGGTTCAATTCCGATAGCAATGCATATATATATATATACATGTATATATACATATATATATGTATATATATACATGTGTATATATATATATATATATATATACATGTGTGTATATATGTATGCATATATATATATACATGTGTGTGTGTGTGTGTATATATATATATAAACATATATATATATATATACATATATATATATATGTATATATATATATGTATATATATATATACACATATGTATATATATATATATATATATATATATATATATATATATACATATATATATGTATATATATTCTAATTTTGTTTTGGTAGCGTAATTAGTACAATACTAACATTTGATATCAGTCTTATAGCTTTATATCGTATCTGTCCAATGGTGATATCAGTAGGATACTTGTACAGTATGAAATATTAGTGCAGTTATCAGTGTTTATTTACCGACCTTTGAACTCTTATGTGGGGATGACTTATAATGGTCTAATACTGACATATGGTGTCAGTCTGACTATCGATGCGATATTTACAAATATTGTCAGTTCATCAGTATCGTACTCATATTTTATGTGATAATGTTATTATTTGTCCAATACTGACATTTGGTATCACCCTACTGTACTTCAATCTGATATCAGAATGATACAGATGTCAAAAAGAAGATATAAACTATTAGTGCTGATATCAACCTTTGAACTCAAGAAACGGCTTATGCTGTATTAGTCTGATACTGATACCTGGTGTTATTATGATAATCGCATCCGATATCGATTTAAATAATCTTATACTGAACCAATATCACATCTCATAATGGTTTAATAGCAGAATTAGTCCAAACTGACATTTGGTATTTGTCGTATACCTTTATTTCATACCTGTCTGATACGGATATCGGTATGAAATATTAGTGCAGTATATCAACCTTTGAACTTGAATGTGGAGATGACTTATAATGGTCTCATACTGACATCTGGTGTCAGTCTGACAATCATATACTGATATAGGTCCGATTCCAATATCGATGTGATGCTGACCACAATTGTCACTTCAGCACTTATATTTGATTTTGAATCATATTTATTCAAAAAGGGTTTGATACTGTTATTTTCCCAAAACTGACATTTGGAATCAGTCTCGGACTCTGTCTGATATAAGTTTGATACTGCAGTATCACTCATATATATATTACAAGTGTCTTGATATCAAGACACTTGTAATATATATAAGTGCAATTATTAGTGTTGATATTTGCCTTTGAACTCTCATGTGGGGATCACTTTTGGTCTAATACTCACAGTCTGATATTCATATCTGATATCCGTCTATTTCTGATATTGATGCGATACTGATAACTATTGTCAGTTCATCAGTATTGTACTCATATTTTCAGAAAATGATTCAACCAATACTGACATGTGGTATCACCCTACACTGTACTTTTATCTGAAATCAGTGTGATAGAGATACTGTGAAAATGAAATGATAAAATCTGTTAGCAACACCCCCATCCCCCGCACCCTGCAACCCCCCCCCCCTCCCCTCCGCCATAAATAGCTTGTATTTTTCCCAAGATCCCTTGAGGCCAGGAGAAGAGATCGCCGGATTGATGGAGGGGGGAAGAGAAGAATGTGCTAATATCACTGTCAATCAACATCTTATGCAACACCTGCACACTGTAGGCAGATTGTGCACATGAAGGCAGCATACACAAATATGCACATGAAGGCAACATGAACACACACATGTGCACATGAAGGCAAAATATGCACACAAATGTGCACATTAAGGCAACATGAGGACAAAAAGCTGCACCTGAAGGCAACATATGCCCAAAAATGTGCACCTGAAGGCAACATGGACACTCAAATGTGCACATGAAGGCAACTTGGACACACAAATGTGTATATGGAAGCAACATGAACACACAAATGTGCACATTAAGGCAACATGAGGACAAAAAGCTGCACCTGAAGGCAACATATGCCCAAAAATGTGCACCTGAAGGCAACATGGACACACAAATGTGCATATGAAGGCAACATGGACACACAATTGTGCATATGGAGGCAACATGAACACACAAATGCGCACATGAAGGCAAGATATGCACACAAATGTGCACATGAAGGCAAGATATGCACGCAAACGTTCACATGAAGGCAAGATAATCACACAAACGTGCACATGAAGGCAAGATATGCACACAAATTTGCACATGAACGCACAAATGTACACATGAAGGCAAGATATTAATGCAAACATGCACATGAAGGCAACATGAACACACAAATGTGCACATGAAGGCAGCATATGCCTAAAATGGTGCACATGAAGACAACATGAAAACACAAATGTGCACATGAAGGCAACATGAACACACAAATGTGCACATGAAGGCAAGATATGCACACAAATGTGCACATGAAGGCATCATGAACACACAAATGTGCACATGAAGGCAAGCTATGTACGCAAACCTGCACATGAAGGCAATATGAACACACAAATGTGCACATGAAGGCAACATATGCCTAAAAATGTGCACATGAAGGCAAGATATGCACACAAATGTGCACATGAAGGCATCATGAACACACAAATGTGCACATGAAGGCAAGCTATGCACGCAAACCTGCACATGAAGGCAACATGAACACACAAATGTGCACATGAAGGCAACATATGCCTAAAAATGTGCACATGAAGGCAACATGAACACACAAATGTGCATATAAAGGCAAGATATGCACACAAATGTGCACATGAAGGCATGAACACACAAATGTGCACTTGAAGGCAAGATATGCACGCAAACGTGCACATGAAGGCAACATGAACACACAGATGTGCACATGAAGGCAACATATGCCTAAAAATGTGCACATGAAGGCAACATGAAAACACAAATGTGCACCTCAAGGCAAGATATGCACATAAATGTGCACATGAAGGCAACATGAACACACAAATGTGCACATTAAGGCAACACGAGGACAAAAAATGGCACCTGAAGGCAACATGAACAGATCAAGGTGCACCTGAGGGCAACATGAGCACACACATATGCACCTTTTCAGAAGTACTACAAACAGTTTGGTTATGTTTTGCTTTTCCTGTGTTTAGAATCACTTCCTGTCTTGGTGCTCTTGTTTTGTCAGTGTTTCCTGTTTGTTTTCTGTGTTTTAAAACTCCTTTACTTTATGTTCCATGTCCTGTCAGCACATCTGTTCCTCATTTAATTAGTTTTATTTTGTTCCACCTGGGTCCCTCCTTCAGGGCTGGATCATCCTTCCTTTTGAGACCGATGCTGTTTTGGTTCCACGCTTGCTTGTGAGTAATACATTGTTGTTTTTTTACTTGCATTCCACCTGCTATTCTCTGCATCTTTGGGGTCACGCAAGAAACGCTCACTACTCCGTGACAAAAATTAAGCGTGAAGGCAACATGAACACACAAATGTGCACATGAAGGCAACACAAGCACACAAATGTGCACCTGAAGGCAACATATGCACTCAAATGTGCACATGACAGCAACATGAACACACAAATGTGCACCTGAAGGCAACATATGCACACAAATGTGCACATGACAGCAACATGAACACACTAATGTGTACCTGAAGGCAACATGAATACACTATTATGCACTTGAAAGCAACATGAACACAAAAATGTGTACCTGAAGGCAACATGAACACACAAATATGCACTTGAAAGCAACATGAACACACAAATGTGTACCTGAAAGCAACATCAACACACAAATGTGTACCTGAAAGCAACACGAACACAAAAATATGCACTTGAGAGCAACATGAACAAACAAATGTGTACCTGAAAGCAAGGTGAACACACAAATATGCACCTGAAAGCAACATGAACACACATGTGTACCTGAAAGCAACATGAACACACAAATATGCACTTGAAGGCAACATGAACACACAAATATGCACTTGAAAGCAACATGAACACACAAATGTGTACCTGAAAGCAACATGAACACACAAATATGCACTTGAAGGCAACATGAACACACAAATATGCACTTGAAAGCAACATGAACACACATGTGTACATGAAAGCAACATAAACACGCAAATGTGCAGATGAAGGCAACATGAGCACACAAATGTGCACCTGAAGGCAATATGAGCACACAAATGTGCACCTGAAGGCAACATGAACACATAAATGTGCACCTGAAGGCAACATGAACACATAAATGTGCACCTGAAGGCAACATGAACACATAAATGTGCACCTGAAGGCAACATGAACACATAAATGTGCCCATGAAGGCAACATGAAAACACAAATGTGCACGTGAAGGCAACATATGCACGCAAATGTGCACCTGAAGGCAACATGAACACACAAATATGCACTTGAAAGCAACATGAACACACAAATGTGTACCTGAAAGCAACATGAACACACAAATATTCACTTGAAAGCAACATGAACACACAAATGTGTACCTGAAAGCAACATGAACACACAAATATGCACTTGAAAGCAACATGAACACACAAATATGCACTTGAAAGCAACATGAACACACAAATATGCACCTGAAAGCAACATGAACACACCAATGTGCACCTAAAGGCAACATGAACACACAAATATGCACTTGAAAGCAACATGAACACACAAATATGCACGTGAAAGCAACACGAACACACAATATGCACCTGAAAGCAACATGAACACACAAATATGCACTTGAAAGCAACATGAACACACACACAAATATGCACTTGAAAGCAACATGAACACACACACAAATATGCACTTGAAAGCAACATGAACACACAAATATGCACTTGAAAGCAACATGAACACACAAATGTGTACGTGAAAGCAACATGAACACACAAATATGCACCTGAAAGCAGCATGAACACACACACAAATATGCACTTGAAAGCAACATGAACACACAAATATGCACTTGAAAGCAACATGAACACACACATGTGTACCTGAAAGCAACATGAACACACAAATGTGCACATGAAGGCAACATGAGCACACAAATGTGCACCTGAAGGCAACATGAGCACACAAATGTGCACCTGAAGGCAACATGAGCACACAAATGTTTACCTGAAGGCAACATGAACACACAAATGTGCACATGAAAACAACATGAACACACAAATATGCACTTGAAAGCAACATGAACACACAAATATGCACTTGAAAGCAACATGAACACACAAATATGCACTTGAAAACAACATGAACACACAAATATGCACTTGAAAGCAACATGAACACACAAATGTGTACCTGAAAGCAAGGATAACACACAAATATGCGCCTTAAAGCAACATGAACACACATGTGTACCTGAAAGCAACATGAACACACAAATATGCACTTGAAGGCAACATGAACACACAAATATGCACTTGAAGGCAACATGAACACACAAATACGCACTTGAAAGCAACATGAACACACAAATGTGTACCTGAAAGCAACATGAACACACAAATATGCACTTGAAGGCAACATGAACACACAAATATGCACTTGAAAGCAACATGAACACACATGTGTACATGAAAGCAACATGAACACGCAAATGTGCAGATGAAGGCAACATGAGCACACAAATGTGCACCTGAAGGCAATATGAGCACACAAATGTGCACCTGAAGGCAACATGAACACACAAATATTCACTTGAAAGCAACATGAACACACAAATATGTACCTGAAAGCAACATGAACACACAAATATGCACTTGAAAGCAACATGAACACACAAATATGCACTTGGAAGCAACATGAACACACAAATATTCACCTGAAAGCAACATGAACACACCAATGTGCACCTAAAGGCAACATGAACACACAAATATGCACTTGAAAGCAACATGAACACACAAATATGCACGTGAAAGCAACACGAACACACAATATGCACCTGAAAGCAACATGAACACACAAATATGCACTTGAAAGCAACATGAACACACACACAAATATGCACTTGAAAGCAACATGAACACACACACAAATATAGACTTGAAAGCAACATGAACACACAAATATGCACTTGAAAGCAACATGAACACACAAATGTGTACGTGAAAGCAACATGAACACACAAATATGCACCTGAAAGCAGCATGAACACACACACAAATATGCACTTGAAAGCAACATGAACACACAAACATGCACTTGAAAGCAACATGAACACACACATGTGTACCTGAAAGCAACATGAACACACAAATGTGCACATGAAGGCAACATGAGCACACAAATGTGCACCTGAAGGCAACATGAGCACACAAATGTTTACCTGAAGGCAACATGAACACACAAATGTGCACATGAAAACAACATGAACACACAAATATGCACTTGAAAGCAACATGAACACACAAATATGCACTTGAAAGCAACATGAACACACAAATATGCACTTGAAAACAACATGAACACACAAATATGCACCTGAAAGCAACATGAACACACACACAAATATGCACTTGAAAGGAACATGAACACACAAATATGCACTTGAAAGCAACATGAACACACAAATATGTACTTGAAAGCAACATGAACACACAAATGTGTACGTGAAAGCAACATGAACACACAAATATGCACTTGAAAGCAACATGAACACACAAATGTGTACGTGAAAGCAACATGAACACACAAATGTGTACCTGAAAGCAACATGAACACACAAATATGCACTTGAAAGCAACATGAACACACAAATATGCACTTGAAAGCAACATGAACACACAAATATGCACTTGAAAGCAACATGAACACACAAATGTGTACGTGAAAGCAACATGAACACACAAATATGCACCTGAAAGCAACATGAACACACACACAAATATGCACTTGAAAGCAACATGAACACACAAATGTGTACGTGAAAGCAACATGAACACACAAATATGCACCTGAAAGCAGCATGAACACACACACAAATATGCACTTGAAAGCAACATGAACACACAAACATGCACTTGAAAGCAACATGAACACACAAACATGCACTTGAAAGCAACATGAACACACACATGTGTACCTGAAAGCAACATGAACACACAAATGTGCACATGAAGGCAACATGAGCACACAAATGTGCACCTGAAGGCAACATGAGCACACAAATGTTTACCTGAAGGCAACATGAACACACAAATGTGCACATGAAAACAACATGAACACACAAATATGCACTTGAAAGCAACATGAACACACAAATATGCACTTGAAAGCAACATGAACACACAAATATGCACTTGAAAACAACATGAACACACAAATATGCACCTGAAAGCAACATGAACACACACACAAATATGCACTTGAAAGGAACATGAACACACAAATATGCACTTGAAAGCAACATGAACACACAAATATGTACTTGAAAGCAACATGAACACACAAATGTGTACGTGAAAGCAACATGAACACACAAATATGCACTTGAAAGCAACATGAACACACAAATGTGTACGTGAAAGCAACATGAACACACAAATGTGTACCTGAAAGCAACATGAACACACAAATATGCACTTGAAAGCAACATGAACACACAAATATGCACTTGAAAGCAACATGAACACACAAATATGCACTTGAAAGCAACATGAACACACAAATGTGTACGTGAAAGCAACATGAACACACAAATATGCACCTGAAAGCAACATGAACACACACACAAATATGCACTTGAAAGGAACATGAACACACACACAAATATGCACTTGAAAACAACATGAACACACAAATATGCACTTGAAAGCAACATGAACACACAAATGTGTACCTGAAGGCAACATGAACACACAAATATGCACTTGAAAGCAACATGAACACACAAATATGTACCTGAAAGCAACATGAACACACAAATATGCACTTGAAAGCAACATGAACACACAAATCTGTACCTGAAAGCAACATGGACACACAAATATGCACTTGAAAGCAACATGAACACACAAATATGCACTTGAAAGCAACAGGAACACACAAATATGCACCTGGAAGCAACATGAACACACAAATATGCACTTGAAAGCAACATGAACACACAAATGTGTACCTGAAGGCAACATGAACACACAAATATGCACTTGAAAGCAACGTGAACACACAAACATGCATTTGAAAGCAACATGAACACACAAATGTGCACCTGAAGGCACCATGAACACACAAATGTGTACGTGAAAGCAACATGAACACACAAATATGCACCTGAAAGCAACATGAACACACACACAAATATGCACTTGAAAGCAACATGAACACACAAATGTGTACCTGAAAGCAACAGGAACAGACAAATATGCACCTGGAAGCAACATGAACACACAAATATGCACTTGAAAGCAACATGAACACACAAATGCGTACCTGAAGGCAAATGAACACACAAATATGCACCTGAAGGCAACGTGAACACACAAACATGCATTTGAAAGCAACATGAACACACAAATGTGCACCTGAAGCCACCATGAACACACAAATATGCACTTGAAAGCAACATGAACACACAATTGTGTACCTGAAAGCAACATGAACACACAAATATGCACTTGAAAGCAACATGAACACACAAATGTGTACTTGAAAGCAACATGAACACACAAATATGCACTTGAAAGCAACATGAACACACAAATATGTACCTGAAAGCAACATGAACACACAAATATGCACCTGAAAGCAACATGAACACACACACAAATATGCACTTGAAAGCAACATGAACACACAACTATGTACTTGAAAGCAACATGAACACACTAATGTGTACCTGAAGGCAACATGAATACACTATTATGCACTTGAAAGCAACATGAACACAAAAATGTGTACCTGAAGGCAACATGAACACACAAATATGCACTTGAAAGCAACATGAACACACACATGTGTACCTGAAGGCAACATGAACACACAACTATGCACTTGAAAGCAACATGAACACACACATGTGTACATGAAAGCAACATGAACACACAAATGTGCACATGAAGGCAACATGAGCACACAAATGTGCACCTGAAGGCAATATGAGCACACAAATGTTTACCTGAAGGCAACATGAACACATAAATGTGCACCTGAAGGCAACATTAACACACAAATGTGCACATGAAGGCAACATATGCCTAAAAATGTGCCCATGAAGGCAACATGAAAACACAAATGTGCACATGTCAGCAACATGAACACACAAATATGCACTTGAAAGCAACATGAACACACAAATGTGTACCTGAAAGCAACATGAACACACAAATATGCACTTGAAAGCAACATGAACACACAAATGTGTACCTGAAAGCAAGGTGAACACAAATATGCACTTGGAAGCAACATGAACACACAAATGTGTACCTGAAAGCAACATGAACACACAAATGTGCACCTGAAGCCAACATGAACACACAAATATGCACATGACAGCCACATGAACACACAAATGTGTACCTGAAGGCAAATGAACACACAAATATGCACCTGAAGGCAATATGAACACACAAATGTGCACCTGAAGGCAACATGAACACACAAATATGCACTTGAAAGCAACATGAACACAAATATGTGTACTTGAAAGCAACATGAACACACAAATGTGCACCTGAAGGCAACATGAGCACACAAATGTGCACCTGAAGGCAACATATGCACGCAAATGTGCACCTGAAGGCAACATGAACACACAAATATGCACTTGAAAGCAACATGAAGACACAAAGGTGTACCTGAAGGCAACATGAGCACACAAATGTGCACCTGAAGGCTACATGAGCACACAAATGTGCACCTGAAGGCAACATGAACACACAAATATACACTAGAAAGCAACATGAACACACAAATGTGCACCTGAAGGCAACATGAGCACACAAATGTGCACCTGAAGGCAACGGCGTGGCGCAGTGGGAGAGTGGCCGTGCGCAACCCGAGGGTCCCTGGTTCAAATCCCACCTAGTACCAACCTCGTCACGTCCGTTGTGTCCTGAGCAAGACACTTCACCCTTGCTCCTGATGGGTGCTGGTTGGCGCCTTGCATGGCAGCTCCCTCCATCAGTGTGTGAATGTGTGTGTGAATGGGTAAATGTGGAAGTAGTGTCAAAGCGCTTTGAGTTCCTTGAAGGTAGAAAAGCGCTATACAAGTACAACCCATTTATTATATAACATGAACACACAAATGTGCACCTGAAGGCAACATGAGCACACAAATGTTCACCTTAAGGCAACATATGCACGCAAATGTGCACCTGAAGGCAACATGAACACACAAATATGCACTTGAAAGCAACATGAACACACAAATCTGTACCTGAAGGCAACATGAACACACAAATATGCACTTGAAGGCAACATGAACACACAAATATGCACTTGAAAGCAACATGAACACACAAATGTGTACCTGAAGGCAACATGAACACACAAATATGCACTTGAAGGCAACATGAACACACAAATATGCACTTGAAAGCAACATGAACACACAAATGTGTACCTGAAGGCAACATGAGCACACAAATGTGTACCTGAAGGCAACATGAGCACACAAATGTGTACCTGAAGGCAACATGAGCACACAAGTGTTTATTAAGACGACAGTGAAGATGAGGAGCATTTACTTATAATTGTTGAATCACGTGACTTGAGCTCTAACCAGGTGACTAGTGGCGTGGAAAAGTTGTAATCTGCGCTGTACTTTCCGAGTGTAGCCCGCAGAAGACCCGGCTGAGTGGAATGAACACGGCGCTGCGTGTCTGTCAACCAGGCGCGCAATTATGTGCGCTTGTCACTTCCTGACACCGCCTGTCGCTTAGCAACGCCGTCTTCCTGATGCTGCTGAAGTTGGGAGTCTCATTTGAATATTTCCTGATACATTTTCAAAAGCTATTTCTGCAAAAGGATTCTTGTGTGACTCGAGTTGGAAAAAGAGGGAACTGTAACTTTCCCAGGCAGCAGGAGGGAGGGCAGCGTTCGTAATTAGTGCGCCGTTTAATCATCAAAACACATCATTTGGCTTCTCCGCCTCCTCAACTCTATGAATAGAACATGTTCTTGTTTGCCTCTCGCTGCTGTCAGACACGTAACTGCTGTGTTTATGGACTTTCTATCTTTTTCTGGCATGATGAATGCTTCTTGAAAGCAATTATTTGATAGGTGGTGCGTTTCAGCTCTGAGAAGCAGAAGAAGGCATCGTCGCTCATCAGTGCAGCGCGAGTGTTCCCCTGGTGGCTGCCAGCTGTACTGCATCCCGATAAACTTCCATTTAAAGACCTACTGAAATGAGATTTTCTTATTTAAACGGGGATAGCAGGTCCATTCTACGTGTCATACTTGATCATTTTGCCATATTGCAATATTTTTGCTGAAAGGATTTAGTAGAGAACATGGACGATAAAGTTTGCAACTTTTGGTCGCTGATAAAAAAGCCTTGCCTGTACCGGAAGTAGCAGACGATGTGCGCGTGATGTCACGGGTTGTAGATCTCCTCACATGTGAACATTGTTTACAATCATGGCCACCAGCAGCGAGAGCGATTCGGACCGAGAAATCGACGATTTCCCCATTAATTTGAGCGAGGATGAAAGATTTGTGGATGAGGAAAGTGAGAGTGAAGGACTAGAAAAAGAAAAAAAAACACGCGGCACAGCAATTCAGATATTAGACAAATTTACTGGAAAATCCCTTATCTGCTTATTGTGTTGCTAGTGTTTCAGTGAGATTATATGGTCGTACCTGTACAACCTGAAGGTCGGAGGGGTGTGGTGACCGCTAGTGTCTCTGTGAAGGACTAGAAAAAAGACGAGGGCATGAATTGATTAACGTGGACCCCGACTTAAACAAGTTGAAAAACTTATTCGGGTGTTGCCATTTAGTGGTCAATTGTACGGAATATGTACTGTACTGTGCTATCTACTAATAAAAGTATCAATCAATCAAAAAAAGGCATTGGGAGCAATTCAGATGTTATTAGACACATTTACTAGGATAATTCTGGAAAAACCCTTATCTGCTTATTGTGTTACTAGTGTTTTAGTGAGATTATATGGTCGTACCTGAAAGTCGGAGGGGTGTGGCCATGGGTGTGGTGACCACCAGTGTCTGTGAGGGAAGCCACGTTTCTCGCCGATGCTTCCTCCACGGTGGAAGCATCCGAACGGAGGAGGCAAGAGAGTCCGCAGCTGCCACTCTGACAGGTGCACGAGGAAAGACCCAAGCTCTCCGCTCATGTCTACGGTAAGAGCCGACTTATTACCACCATTTTCTCACCAAAACCTGCCGGTTGACATGTGGTAAGGAACCATGTTTGCTTGACCGAGGATGAAAGATTTGTGGATAATGATAGTGAGAGTGAAGGACTAGAAAAAAGAAAAAGAAAAGAAAAGACGAGGGCATTGGGAGCGATTCAGATGTTATTAGACACATTTACTAGGATAATTCTGGAAAATCCCTTATCTGCTTATTGTGTTACTGGTGTTTTACTGAGATTATATGGTCATACCTGAAAGTCGGAGGGGTGTGGCCATGGGTGTGGTGACCGCCAGTGTCTCTGAGGGAAGCCACGTCTCTCGACGAGGCGAAGCGAAGGCAGCCCGTTGGGCTTGGCTGAGCTTTTTCCCCCCCTCCTCCACGGTGGAGGCATCACACGTTCGGGGGCGGCCGGTCGGAGGACGCAAGAGAGTCTGCAGCTGCCACTTTGACAGGTGCACAAGGAACGACGCAAGTTCTCCGCTCATGTCTACGGTAAGAGCCGACTTATTACCACCATTTTCTCACCGAAACCTGCCGGTTGACATGTGGTAGGGAACCATGTTTGCTTGACCGAGGATGAAAGATTTGTGGATGAGGATAGTGAAGGTGAAGGACTAGAAAAAAGATGAGGGCATTGGGAGCAATTCAAATGTTATTAGACACATTTACTAGGATAATTCTGGAAAATCTCTTATCTGCTTATTGTGTTACTAGTGTTTTAGTGAGATTATATGGTCGTACCTGAAAGTCAGAGCAGTGTGGCCATGGGTGTGGTGACCGCCAGTGTCTCTGAGGGAAGCCACGTTTCTCAACGAGGCGAAGGCAGCCGATGCTTCCTCCACGGTGGAAGCATCCGAACGGAGGAGGCAAGAGAGTCCGCAGCTGCCACTTTGACAGGTGCATGAGGAAAGACCCAAGATCACCGCTCATGTCTACGGTAAGAGCTGACTTATTACCACCATTTTCTCACCAAAACCTGCCAGTTGACATGTGGTAGGGAACCATGTTTGTTTGACCGAGGATGAAAGATTTGTGGATGAAGGATAGTGACAGTGAAAGACTAGAAAAAAGAAAAAGAAAAAAAAAGACGAGGGCATTGAAAGCGATTCAGATTTTATTAGACACATTTACTAGGATAATTCTGGAAAATCTCTTATCTGCTTATTGTGTTACTAGTGTTTTAGTGAGATTATATGGTCGTACCTGAAAGTCAGAGGGGTGTGGCCACGGCTGTGGTGACCGCCAGTGTCTCTGAGGGAAGCCACGTTTCTCGACGAGGCGAAGCGAAGGCAGCCGGTCGGGCCGGGCTGAGCTTTTATTCCCCTTCCTCCACGGTGGACGCAAGAGAGTCCGCAGCTGCCTCTTTGACAGGTGCACGAGGAACGACGCAAGCTCTCCACTCATGTCTACGGTAAGAGCCGACTTATTACCACCATTTTCTCACCGAAACCTGCCGGTTGACATATGGTTGGGAACCATGTTCGCTTGACCGCTCTGTTCAATAGTAAAACTTCAATGTCATCTTTCGGGAATGCAAACAAGGAAACACCGGCTGTGTTTGTGTTACTAAAGGCAGCCGCAATACACCACTTCCCACCTACATCTTTCTTCTTTGACGTCTCCATTATTAATTGAACAAATTGCAAAAGATTCAGCAACACAGATGTCCAGAATACTGTGGAATTATGCGATTAAAGCAGACAACTTATAGCTGGGATCGGGCTGGAACAAAATGTCCGCTACAATCCGTGACGTCATCATACCGCGACGTTTTCAACAGGATACTTTGCGCAAAATTTTAAGTTGCAATTTAGTAAACTAAAAAGGCCGTATTGGCATGTGTTGCAATGTTAATATTTCATCATTGATATATAAACTATCAGACTGCGTGGTCGGTAGTAGTGGGTTTCAGTAGGCCTTAAAGAGGGGTTTTGAAAACCCCCAGGCTCTGGGCTGACCTAATGTGGAGGGGAAGTATTGTATTTTCTACATATATTGTTTAAAATTATTATTATTATTTTTCAATGACTTTGTTTTTGTTCGATTCAGTTATTAATGAGTATTTCTGGCCTCTTCCTTGGCTCCGCCCACTTCCTTACGTGTCATCCAATCAGCTCCCAGTCTGCTCAAGGTATGTTTTGTTCCTTGTTTTACCTTCATGCCGAGTGTTTTATTTTTCTTAACCAAATTTTTAAAACTAATTAATGTTTGCGTAAAGCAGGGGTGTCCAAAGTGTGGCCCGGGGGCCATTTTTTAACGGCCCCACGGCACATTTTAAAAATACGATGGAAACATTTTTGAAACGTAAAAATTAGGAGCAAACGGGTGAAATGTAACAAGAAAATGTTGCAATGTTTACTCTAATAACACAAAGCTGCCGTGCAGGCTGTTTCTTTCTTTAAAAAATAATAATGAATCAAAATCAATGTCATTATGAATTATTGACCTATTCAAGGCTCCAAATTACATCGCGTTAAATTTTCCACTTTGAGATATTTTTGGGGGAAAATGTTGCATATTTTGTGTTTGCCACATAAAAAAACTGAGCTGTGTTTTTAAAGAAGGGCCTAAAATGAACAAACAAAAAACATAAACAACAATAAAACTTATAATTGACGGATGGATCCGAAGTTGATCTAGAGATTATTGTGTTAAAAGTAAACAGTAAAATATTTATAATTTATTTTTTTAACACTTTAATGAGTAGGACCCTTTTGGATCCACAATAATTTTAGTGTGATTTGTTTTTAAGTGTCATTGCTCAAAAAATAATAATGAATTAAAATAAACGGTGCTATGAGTTATTGACTTTTCAAGCCTCCACTTATTATATAATCTTAAATATTCCACAATAAAAAAATACTGGGTGATAATATTGCATATTTTGTGTTTTTTTTTTTTTTTCTCATCAAAAAACCGGGTTTTCTTTGACAAAAAGAGCATACAACTTACATCTTTATATTGACAGATGGACTTAATGTTGATGTGGAGATTTAAAACTTGAAAAATGATAAAACAAAATAATACTGAATAATGACACATTTTTTCTATTTTTTTGACCAAATCCCTTTGGGGTCCCCGGGATCAAGCCTGAGTGGAGGCCTGAATGTATATTTTTTATCCATATATTGTATTGTTTTTTAAAATAAAAAAATGTTAAAATGGCCCCAGCTTGCTTTGATTTTTCAGTCTGCGGCCCTAAGTGGAAAAAGTTTGGACACCCCTGGCTTAAAGGCTTGTATTATTCCTATTAAGTTAATAGAATAATTTAATATTTTTCCCTTTGTGTGACCCCAAAATGCATTAAAAAATTATAACAAAGTAATGAATCATTACGAAAATAATGTGAATTTATTTCCGTATTTACACATCTATACTGTTCATTTTCATGCATGGCTTCATTTAAATTGATCGCAATGTTGCTTACAGCCACTAGAGGGCGTAGTTTAGTTGGAGTTGAGTAGATATTAATATTTATGTAATTGATGGAGCGTTACTTATTACAATATGTTTAAAATCTCATCTTTTACTATAACCCAACATGTATGGTATGGTATATGTATCACTGTTGAGTAATTATTACATTTTTATTTTCCAGCTAAGCAGATTTCATGATACATATACCAATAAAAAATTACGTACAACATTAACATAAAAATCACACGATAGTTAAAAAAAAGAATTCAGTAAAAAAAATCAGTAAAACAAGTACAGTGCCCAATAAAACCAATTTCTTTTTTTTTTTTTAAATGGCCTGAAATTCCCCCAAAGTAATGACTTCAGGTGGACTTAAATCCTCTCGGTGGTGAATGTTTTCAGTGCTTATACTGCTGACAAAAATATAGTTTCTACTTTTTATTAATCACAATAAAAAATATTTGAATTTTATTTGAATTTATGACGTTCTTTGCATGTTTTGTTTTAAAATCTACTCCATCCATCCATCCATTTTCCTACCGCTTATTCCCTTTGGAGTTGCGGGGGGCACTGGTGCCTATCTGAGCTACAATCGGCCGGATGGCGGGGTACACCCTGGACAAGTCGCCAGCTCTCATCGCAGGGCCAAAATCTAATCCATTATTGTTATTATTATTATTAATGCCAATCAATAAATAGCCAAGCTTTGTACAACAGCGCCCTCCAGTGGCACATTCTGGTACTGATTCTTCCA
This sequence comes from Nerophis ophidion, assembly GCF_033978795.1. Taxonomy (NCBI): domain Eukaryota; kingdom Metazoa; phylum Chordata; class Actinopteri; order Syngnathiformes; family Syngnathidae; genus Nerophis; species Nerophis ophidion. Next base: position 63,765,582 of record NC_084620.1, read on the forward strand.
GTTGGAGATTTACTGTATATTTTATTAATAATAATTACAGTGTAACATGTTATAGATTTAAAAACAGTAGATAAAACTTTGTTCTAAAATTGCAATACTGTATTGCTTGTTAGAATTAAATACAGTTAAAATGTTCTTTTTGAATATTAATGAATAAAACGCTGATATAAAATAAAGTTAATGCAACAAAAATATTTTCCTAATACAGTAATATGTTGTGTGTAATTTAAAATATAAATACTTATAATCATAATGTATTACAATGAGAAAATGAAAACATATACACATAATATATTTGGTATATGTAGTATAACATAAAAATCAAATATATAAATATATTATCAATCAATCAATCAATGTTTATTTATATAGCCCTGAATCACAAATGTCTCAAAGGACTGTACAAACCACTACGACATCCTTGGTACAGAGCCCACATAAGGGCAAGGAAAACACACCCAGTGGGACGCCAGTGACAATGAGGACTATGAGAACCTTAGAGAGGACCAGTCAAATGTGGGCAGTACTGGAGCCCGAACGTAAAACGCTCTATAGCCCGCAGACTTTTTTTGGGCTTTGGGAATCACTAATAAGCCGGAGTCTTTTGAACGCAGATTTCTTGCCGGGACATATGGTACAATACAATCGGCAAGATAGACTGGAGCTAGACCGTGTAGTATTTTATACGTAAGTAGTAAAACCTTAAAGTCACATCTTAAGTGCACAGGAAGCCAGTGCAGGTGAGCCAGTACAGGCGTACTGTGATCAAACTTTATTGTTCTTGTCAAAAGTCTAGCAGCCGCATTTTGTACCAACTGTAATCTTTTAATGCTAGACATGGGGAGACCCGAAAATAATACGTTACAGTAATCGAGACGAGACGTAACAAACGCATGGATAATGATCTCAGCGTTGTTAGTGGACAAAATGGAGCAAATTTTGGCGATTTTACGGAGATGAAAGAAGGCCGTTTTAGTAACGCTTTTAATGTCTGACTCAAAGGAGAGAGTTGGGTCGAAGATAATACCCAGATTCTTTACCGAGTTGCCTTGTTTAATTGTTTGGTTTTCAAATGTTAGAGTTGTATTATTAAATAGAGGTCGGTGTCTAGCAGGACCGATAATCAGCATTTCCGTTTTTCTGACGTTAAGTTGCAAAAAATTAGCGGACATCCATTGTTTAATTTCATTAATACACGCCTCCAGCTGACTACAATCCGGCGTGTTGGTCAGCTTTAGGGGCATGTAGAGTTGGGTGTCATCAGCATAACAGTGAAAGCTAACACTCTATTTGCGTATGACGTCACCTAGCGGCAGCATGTAGATGCTGAAGAGCGCAGGGCCAAGGACCGAACCCTGGGGAACTCCACACGTTACCTTAACATAGTCCGAGGTCACATTGTTATGGGAGACACACTGCACCCTGTCAGTAAGATAAGAGTTAAACCAAGACAGGGCTAAGTCTGACATACCAATTTGTGTTTTGATACGCTCTAATAAAATATTATGATCGACAGTATCGAAAGCAGCGCTAAAATCGAGGAGCAGTAACATAGATGACGCATCAGAATCCATCGTTAACATTAGATCATTAGTCATTTTTGCGAGGGCTGTCTCAGTAGAGTGATTTGCCCTGAAAGCGGATTGAAAGGTTTCACATAGATTGTTAGACTATAAGTGTTCATTTAGCTGCTCTGCAACAATTTTTTTCCGGGATTTTCGAAATAAAGGGAAGGTGAGACACCGGTGGGTAGTTTACCTTGAGGTCAGGATCGAGGTTAGGTCTTTTAAGGAGAGGATGAATAACCGCATTTTTGAATGCTATGGGAACAGTCCCTGAGGAAAGTGATAAGTTTATAATATTTTGCACTGATGGACCTAATAATACAAAGAGCTCCTTGATAAGTTTCCCAGGAAGTGGGTCAAGTAAACAATCAATTTGAATTGATATTCTGGTTCATAATTAAGATCATATATATTTATGTTCAGTGCTATATTTAATTAAAATAAGAATGTATATGTGTATATGCTGCAATGATGTGTCTAAAAGTATGTTCTGTACAATTTAATAATGGTAAAATGTGACATTTTAATATAATTACAGAAATATAACATGACTATATCCGCAATATTGGATATTGTAATCATTATAATGTACCATTTTATAAGTTTAAAATTGGTAGATACAATTTAATTCTAAAATTGCAATCATTTCATCAAATACAGGTACAGTTTTATATTTGTATTATTTATGAATACAATTCTGATTTAAAATAAATTCTGATAACAATTAAACATGTTTTATCATTCAGCAGTTTGTATGTTTCATATCATTAAAAATAAACATTTTGTAATCATAGTTAACTAAAATTACAAGTCAAATGAGAAAATATACAAACAATATAGTGGTATATGTGTTATAATATAAAAATGTAATTGGAGATTATAAAAAAAATCTTTAAATATATTATTCAAAATCAATTTGAATTGAGTTCTGATTCGTAATTAAGATAAAACACATCTCTGGTTATGGCTTTATTTCATTAACATAAGAAAATACTAATCAAATATTTGGATTTGGCTTTCAATGATGTGTCTAAATGTATGTTCTATATAATTTAATAATGTTAAAATGTGCCACTTTATTATAGTTCAAATGTATTACAAAAACATAATATGACAATATATTCACACTTGTGAATATTTCGTTATACTCATAATTCCAAAGTACCATTTCATACATTTAAAATCGGTAGATACAAATTTCTTCTAAAAGTGAAATAATTTATTTCATATGTACTATTAAATACAATTAAAAAACATTTATAATAGTGATAAAATCTGATATTGATATTAAATAAATACAGTTATCATAATGACAATATTTTCATAGTTGTAATTACAAATATAATTATTTTAAACATGGTTAACTAAAATTACAATTCAAATGAAAAAATACAATACTAGAGTGGTATTTGTAATATGATATAAACAATAAATAACAGATTTAAAAACATATATTTCAATGTGTTATTCAAAATAAATTTTGAATTAAGTCCTTGTTTATAAATAAGATAATCATAGTTGTCTTTTTATTGCTATATTTCATTAAAATAAAAAACTGCATGAATTTATGCTGTAAATAATACCAAATATTTGGAATTGACTTGCAATGATGTGTCGAAGTGTATGTTCTATATTATTTAATAACATTAAAATGTGCCATTTTACTATAGTTCAAATGAATTATACAAATAAAACAATATTCACACTTTTATTATAATCATAATTACAATTTACCATTTCATACATTTGAAATCGGTAGATACAAGTTAGTTCTAAAATTGCAATTATTTCTTTAATAGTTATTACTCAATACAGTTAAAATGTGTTTTATTTTTAATACAAGTATATATAGATAATATAAATGTTTAATATTAATATTTAAATATACGATTCTGATATCAAAGTTATAGTAATGACAATATTTTCATAATTATTGTGACAAATAATTAAAAATATTTTGTAATCTTGATTAATTAAAATTACAATTAAAAATAAAAATAGATATAAATAATAGAGTGGTATCCGTATTATTATATAAATGACGAATTATGGATCCAAAATATATATTTAAATGTGTTATTCAAAATTTAATTGAATCCTTGTTTATAATTAAGATTAAAAAAGGTCAGTTTATTGCTATATTTCATCAAAATAAGAACATACATATTTTTATACTGTAAATAATAAAAACTGTTTGGAATTGACTTCCCATGCAATAATGTGTCTAAATGTATATGTACCATTAAAATGTATAATTTTAGTGTATTTCAGTTGTATGAAAGAAATATATAACAAACAAAATAGTGTATCTCGGAAAGTGTGTTAATAAACAAGCTTAAAAAGCTATTTTATGTATTCTATTGCTTTATTGATAGGAGATCCATAATCAGCATATTCACGACAAGGAAACAAACTAAAAAAGGAACATTGACGATTTAACGGGAAAGAAAAAGGATTTGGAATAAAAAGTGAAGTCCAGCCAACACATTTTCAGTCAGGGGAAAAAATAGGTCTTTTTCAAAAAAATAACACTTTGTAAAAACAAAAAAAACTGCTTCACATTTGGTGGTCCTGATACCACAAACGAAAACAAGGTCCCATCCCGCGTACAAAATCTTCCTGCTGCGATCACCACATGAACCTCTGGGTGGCGCCGCTGTCCGGCCAGCGGAAGGTCTTGGCGACGAAGATGTAAACGGCGGCGGCGTTGACGGCCGAGTAGAGCAGGAACTCCAGCGCCAGCCGGGGCAGCGAGGGCATGGGCATGTGCAGACGGTACATCAGGTACGGCACGATGAAGTAGCGGAACTCCAGGAGCTTCTGCGGCACGGTGGCGGCCACCACGCACGCCAGGAACGCCGAGGTCCAAAACAGCGAGCGCGACTTGAGCGAATCCAGGAAGTTCCAGCCGGCGAAGACGTAGGCGGGCACGAAAAGGAAGCGCGCCAGCTCGTGCTTCTGGAAGAGGCGTCGCCACACGTAGAAGGTGAAGTGGCGGTTGTCTGCCAGGAGGTAGCGGTGCACCGCCGTCAACTTCCACACCAGCAGGGAGGACGCGACGGCGATGGCGAGGAAGAGGAGCGGCCGCCTTTTCAGCGTCTGCAGGAAGCGAAGCGTTCGCTCGTAACACAGCGAGACGGGCGAGGAGAAGAAGAGCGAGAAAGAAAGGAAGTAGAAGAGCTGAGGGACGTTGAGGCAAGCTTGGTGGCTCGCGCGGTCGCCCACCACCACGCCGTCGTTCAGCCACATGAAGACCAGGAACGCCACGGCGACCAGCGCGTACGGCCACGCCACGCACAGCACCGCCTTCACGTGACCGCCCGAGGACAGGAAGTCCGCCGTGAAAAGCAGGACTCGCTTGGCGCCGCTGAGAGACAACGGCACCTGCGAGGACCTGTCGTCTGTCTTCTTGGCGTGCGCCGCCCGCCACGCCTCGTCCATCAGGGGCGCCACCAGGGTGCCGGCGCAGAACGCCACCCACACGATGTTGGTCTGGCGGAAAAAGATGGCGCCGACGCCCAGGAGCGCCGACGCTTTGTGGCAGCCGTGCAGAGTCATGAGGTAGGCGAAGAGCACGAAGAACGTGGAGCCGGCGTCCGTGTAGTACAGGAAGTTGAAGAAGTAGAGCACGGGGAAGGTGGAGAGCGACAACGCCGAGAGGATGCGGCGAGCGGCCGGCCGCGTCTGCAAGAGAAGAAGCAAAACGTCAAAGATCCTCAATACCACAAGAGACTTTTTAGGGACCTCCTGCAAAATTACTATTCAAATATTTTTTATTCGACAGGAGCTCTCTGTTGTTTTTAGGGACCTCCTGCAAAACTACATTTCAAAGATCCTCTATTTGACAGGAGCTCTCTGTTGTTTTTAGGGACTTCCTGCAAAACTACAATTCAAAGATCTTCTATTCGACAAGAGCTCTCTCCTGTTTTTATGGACCTCCTGCAAAATCACTATTCAAAGATCCTCTATTGGACAGGAGCTCTCTGTTGTTTTTAGGGACTTCCTGCAAAACTACAATTCAAAGATTCTCTATTTGACAGGAGCTCTCTGTTGTTTATAGGGACTTTCGGCAAAATTACTATTCATAGATCCTCTATTCGACAGGAGCTCTCTGTTGTTTTTACGGACCTCCTGCAAAATTACTATTCATAGATCCTCTATTCGACAGGAGCTCTCTGTTGTTTTTATGGACCTCCTGCAAAATCACTATTCAAAGATCCTCTATTCGACAGGAGCTCTCTGTTGTTTTTAGGGACTTCCTGCAAAACTACAATTCAAAGATTCTCTATTCGACAGGAGCTCTCTGTTGTTTATAGGGACTTTCGGCAAAATTCAAATTCAAAGATCCTCTGTTTGACAGGAGCTCTCTGTTGTTTTTAGGGACTTCTTCCAAAACTACAATTCAAAGATCCTCTATTTGACAGGAGCTCTCTGTTGTTTTTACGGACCTCCTGCAAAATTACTATTCATAGATCCTCTATTCGACAGGAGCTCTCTGTTGTTTTTACGGACCTCCTGCAAAATTACTATTCATAGATCCTCTATTCGACAGGAGCTCTCTGTTGTTTTTACGGACCTCCTGCAAAATTACTATTCATAGATCCTCTATTCGACAGGAGCGCTCTGTTGTTTTTAGGGACTTCTTGCAAAACTACAATTCAAAGATCCTCTATTTGACAGGAGCTCTCTGTTGTTTTTAGGGACCTCCTGCAAAATCACTATTCAAAGATCCTCTATTCGACAGGAGCTCTGTTGTTTTTAGGGACTTCCTGCAAAACTAAAATTCAAAGATTCTCTATTCGACATGAGCTCTCTGTTGTTTATAGGGACTTTCGGCAAAACTAAAATTCAAAGATCCTCTGTTTGACAGGAGCTCTCTGTTGTTTTTAGGGACTTTTTGCAAAACTACAATTCAAAGATCCTCTATTTGACAAGAGCTCTCTGTTGTTTTTAGGGACCTCCTGCAAAATTACTATTGAAAGATCCTCCATTCGACAGGAGCTCTCTGTTGTTTTAAGGACCTACTGCAAAACTACAATTCAAAGATCCTCTATTCAACAGGCGTTCTCTGTTGTTTTTAAGGACTTCCTGCAAAACTACAATTCAAAGATCTTCTATTTGACAGGAGCTCTCTGTTGTTTTTAGGGACTTCCTGCAAAACTACAATTCAAAGATCCTCTATTTGACAGGAGCTCTCTGTTGTTTTTACGGACCTCCAGCAAAATTACTATTCATAGATCCTCTATTCGACTGGAGCTCTCTGTTGTTTTTATGGACCTCCTGCAAAATTACTATTCATAGATCCTCTATTCGACAGGAGCTCTCTGTTGTTTTTAGGGACTTCTTGCAAAACTACAATTCAAAGATCCTCTATTTGACAGGAGCTCTCTGTTGTTTTTAGGGACCTCCTGCAAAATTACTATTCAAAGATTCTCTATTCGACAGGAGCTCTCTTTTGTTTTTAGGGACTTCCTGCAAAACTACAATTCAAAGATCCTCCATTCGACAGGAGCTCTTTGTTGTTTTCAGGGACCTCCTGCACAATTACTATTCAAAGATCCTCTATTCGACAGGAGCTCTCTGTTGTTTTAAGGACCTCCTGCAAAATTACTATTCAAAGATCCTCTATTCAACAGGAGCTTTCTGTTGTTTTTAGGGACTTCCTGCAAAACTACAATTCAAAGATCCTCTATTCAACAGGCGTTCTCTGTTGTTTTTAAGGACTTCCTGCAAAACTACAATTCAAAGATCTTCTATTTGACAGGAGCTCTCTGTTGTTTTTAGGGACTTCCTGCAAAACTACAATTCAAAGATCCTCTATTCGACAGGACCTCTGTTGTTTTTAGAGACCTCCTGCAAAATTACTATTCAAAGATCCTCCATTCGACAGGAGCTCTCTGTTGTTTTTAGGGACCTCCTGCAAAACTACAATTCAAAGATCCTCTATTCGACAAGAGCTCTCTGCTGTTTTTAGAGACCTCCTGCAAAATTAATATTCAAAGATCCTCTATTCGACAGGAGCTCTCTGTTGTATAGAAGACCTTGGCCGTATTTTTTTAAGGAGGTCCTTAACAACAACAACAACGCTCTCCTGTTGTTCAGAGGATCTCTGATTGTTTTTAGCAGGAAGTTTTAAAAATCGAAAGAGCGCTCCTGTTGTATACAGGATCTGTGATAGTTTTTTGGGGGGTGAGACATTCCTAAAAACAAAGACCACTCCTGTCGTGTAGAAGATCATTAATATTTTTTTTGCGGGAGGTTCCTAAAAACAACATAATACTCCTATTGTATAGACTGAGGATCTTTGACAAGAATTTGTGCAGAAGGTCCATAAAAACAACAAAGTTCTCCTGTTGTTTAGAGGATCTTTGACTATTTTTTGCAGGAGATTTTAAACACCAACTGAGCGCTCCTGATCTATAAAGAATCTTATTTTTTGCAGAAGGTTCTTAAAAACAACACAGTGCTACTACCATATAGAGGATCTTTGAAGCGCATATTTGCAGGAGGTCCTTAAAAACAACAGAATGCTCCTGTTTAATATAGAAGATCTTTGACAATTTTTTTGCAGGAGGTTCATAAAAATGAGCGATCCTCGGGATACTCAGGAGTGCTCGTTTCTATTCAAAGATCTTTTATATGACAGGAGGGCTACGTTTGTTTTTAGGAACTTCCCGCAAAAACAGTCAAAGATCTTCCATACAACAGGAGAGCTTTGTTGTTTTTAAAGACCTCCTGCAAAACTCCTCGTCAAAGATCCTCTACACAGCAAGAGTACTCTATTGTTTTTAAGAACTTCATGCAAAAACACTAGTCGGAGATCCTCTATGCAACAGGATCGCTCTTTTTTTTCTGAAACCTCCTGCAAAATACAGTGAAAAATCCTCTATGCGCCAGGATCGACTGGGGAAAAAAACAGTGTGTCAAAGATCCTCTATATGACAGGAGCGCTGCCCTCTTTTTAAGGACCTACTGCAAAAACCTTTGTCTCTCTATTTAAAAAAAAAAGAAAAACACCCATCAAAGATCCTTTATATGTCAGGAGCATTCCGTTTTAAGGACCTCCCGCAAAAACGCTTGTCTGTCTATTGCAAAAAAAAGTAAAATATCCTCGACATAACAAGAGAACTTTGCTGTTTTTAAGAACCTTCAGCAAAAAAAAACTAGGAAAAAAAGTTAAAGATCTTCCATACAACAGGAGAGCTTTGTTGTTTTTAAAGACCTCCTGCAAAACTCCTCGTCAAAGATCCTCTATACAGCAGACGTACTCTATTGTTTTTAAGAACTTCATGCAAAAACACTAGTCGGAGATCCTCTATGCAACAAGATCGCTCTTTTTTTTTTTTGAAACCTCCTGCAAAATACAGTGAAAAATCCTCTATGCGCTAGGATCGACTGGGGGAAAAAACAAAGCTTGTCAAAGATCCTCTATATGACAGGAGCGCTGCCCTCTTTTTAAGGACCTACTGCAAAAACCCTCGTCTCTCTATTTAAAAAAAAGAAAAACACCCATCAAAGATCCTTTATATGTCAGGAGCATTCCGTTGTTTTTAAGGACCTCCCGCAAAAACGCTTGTCTGACTATTGCAAAAAAAATTAAAATATCCTCTACATAACAAGAGAACTCTGCTGTTTTTAAGGACCTTCAGCAAAAACGCTTGTCTGTCTATTGCAAAAAAAAAGTAAAATATCCTCGACATAATAAGAGAACTCTGCTGTTTTTAAGAACCTTCAGCAAAAAAAAAACTCTGAAAAAAACAGTCAAAAATCTCCCATACAACAGGAGAGCTTTGTTGTTTTTAAAGACCTCCGGGAAAACTCCTCGTCAAAGATCCTCTATACGGCAGGAGTACTCTATTGTTTTTAAGAACTTCATGCAAAAACACTAGTCGGGGATCCTCTATGCAACAGGATCACTCTTTTATTTATTTATCTATTTATTTTAAACCTTCTGCAAAATACAGTCAAAAATCCTCTATGCGCCAAGATCGACTGGGAAAAAAAAACAAGGTTCGTCAAAGATCCTCTATATGACAGGAGAGCTGCCCTCTTTTTAGGGACCTACTGCAAAAACCTCTCTATTAAAAAAAAAAAAGAAAAACACCCATCAAAGATCCTTTATATGTCAGGAGCATTCCGTTGTTTTTAAGGACCTCCTGCAAAAACGCTTGTTTGACTATTGCAAAAAAAATTAAAATATCCTCTACATAACAAGAGAACTCTGCTGTTTTTAAGGACCTTCAGCAAAAACGCTTGTCTGTCTATTGCAAAAAAAAGTAAAATATCCTCGACATAACAAGAGAACTTTGCTGTTTTTAAGAACCTTCAGCAAAAAAAAACTAGGAAAAAAACAGTCAAAGATCTTCCATACAACAGGAGAGCTTTGTTGTTTTTAAAGACCTCCTGCAAAACTCCTCGTCAAAGATCCTCTATACAGCAGGAGTACTCTATTGTTTTTAAGAACTTCATGCAAAAACACTAGTCGGAGATCCTCTATGCAACAGGATCGCTCTTTTTTTTCTGAAACCTTCTGCAAAATACAGTCAAAAATCATCCATGCGCCAGGATCGACTGGAGAAAAAAAACAAAGTTTGTCAAAGATCCTCTATATGACAGGAGAGCTGCCCTCTTTTTAGGGACCTACTGCAAAAACCCCTCTATTTAAAAAAAAAAAGAAAAACACCCATCAAAGATCCTTTATATGTCAGGAGCATTCCGTTGTTTTTAAGGAGCTCCAGCAAAAACGCTTGTCTGACTATTCCAAAAAAAATTAAAATATCCTCTACATAACAAGAGAACTCTGCTGTTTTAAGGACCTTCAGCAAAAACGCTTGTCTGTCTATTGCAAAAAAAAGTAAAATATCCTCGACATAATAAGAGAACTCCGCTGTTTTTAAGAACTTTCAGCAAAAAAAACCTCGGAAAAAAACAGTCAAAGATCTCCCATACAACAGGAGAGTTTTGTTGTTTTTAAATACCTCCTGCAAAACTCCTCGTCAAAGATCCTCTATACAGCAGGAGTACTCTATTGTTTTTAAGAACTTCATGCAAAAACACTAATCGGGAGATCCTCTATGCAACAGGATCGCTCTTTTTTTTCTGAAACCTTCTGCAAAATACAGTCAAAAATCATCCATGCGCCAGGATCGACTGGAGAAAAAAAACAAAGTTTGTCAAAGATCCTCTATATGACAGGAGAGCTGCCCTCTTTTTAGGGACCTACTGCAAAAACCCCTCTATTTAAAAAAAAAAAGAAAAACACCCATCAAAGATCCTTTATATGTCAGGAGCATTCCGTTGTTTTTAAGGAGCTCCAGCAAAAACGCTTGTCTGACTATTCCAAAAAAAATTAAAATATCCTCTACATAACAAGAGAACTCTGCTGTTTTTAAGGACCTTCAGCAAAAACGCTTGTCTGTCTATTGCAAAAAAAAGTAAAATATCCTCGACATAATAAGAGAACTCCGCTGTTTTTAAGAACTTTCAGCAAAAAAAAACTCGGAAAAAAACAGTCAAAGATCTCCCATACAACAGGAGAGTTTTGTTGTTTTTAAATACCTCCTGCAAAACTCCTCGTCAAAGATCCTCTATACAGCAGGAGTACTCTATTGTTTTTAAGAACTTCATGCAAAAACACTAATCGGGAGATCCTCTATGCAACAGGATCGCTCTTTTTTTTCTGAAACCTTCTGCAAAATACAGTCAAAAATCATCCATGCGCTAGGATCGACTGGGAAAAAAAAACAAGGTTTGTCAAAGATCCTCGATATGACAGGAGAGCTGCCCTCTTTTTAAGGACCTACTGCAAAAACCTCTCTATTTAAAAAAAAAAGAAAAACACCCATCAAAGATCCTTTATATGTCAGGAGCATTCCGTTGTTTTTAAGGAGCTCCAGCAAAAACGCTTGTCTGACTATTCCAAAAAAAATTAAAATATCCTCTACATAACAAGAGAACTCTGCTGTTTTTAAGGACCTTCAGCAAAAACGCTTGTCTGTCTATTGCAAAAAAAAGTAAAATATCCTCGACATAATAAGAGAACTCCGCTGTTTTTAAGAACTTTCAGCAAAAAAAAACTCGGAAAAAAACAGTCAAAGATCTCCCATACAACAGGAGAGTTTTGTTGTTTTTAAATACCTCCTGCAAAACTCCTCGTCAAAGATCCTCTATACAGCAGGAGTACTCTATTGTTTTTAAGAACTTCATGCAAAAACACTAATCGGGAGATCCTCTATGCAACAGGATCGCTCTTTTTTTTCTGAAACCTTCTGCAAAATACAGTCAAAAATCATCCATGCGCTAGGATCGACTGGGAAAAAAAAACAAGGTTTGTCAAAGATCCTCGATATGACAGGAGAGCTGCCCTCTTTTTAAGGACCTACTGCAAAAACCTCTCTATTTAAAAAAAAAAGAAAAACACCCATCAAAGATCCTTTATATGTCAGGAGCATTCCGTTGTTTTTAAGGACCTCCAGCAAAAACGCTTGACTGTCTATTGCAAAAAAAAAGTAAAATATCCTTGACATAACAAGAGAACTCTGCTGCTTTTAAGGACCTTCAGCAAAAAAAGGAAAAAAACTGTCAAAGATCCTCTATATAACAGGATTGCTCTGTTGTTGTTAAGAACCTACTGACAAAAAGGCTTGTCAACCAACCGTAACACCCTCCTCCCTAACCCCTCCCAAAAAGACAGCCAAAGATCCTCTATACAACATGATCATGCTGATTTTTTTTAAAGACTTACTGAAAAAAACTGTCAAAGATTTTCTACATAAGAGAACTCTGATGTTTTTAAAGACCTTCTGCAAAAAAAACAGGGAAAAAAAAGATCCTCTATACAACATGAGCGCTCTGCTGTTGTTTTATTTTTAAGTGCGATGGAGAAGCCTTTGTACCGCCAGTGTCGCTTTTACCGTAATGTGAGACCCAAAACAGTACAATTACATGTAAAAAGTGAACAAAAATACTAAAGTGTGAGCGCTCGCCTTGTCCTTGGGGTGCAGCCTGCAGACCAGGCGGTAGAGCAGGTAGAGGATGCCGCCGTTGAAGAGGAGGTTGATGAAGCGCAGCATGGCGGTGGAACACAACACGTCAGCCGGCAGGTTGGCGAGACGCACCAAGGGCTTGATGATGCCCACGGAGACCAGGTAGAGTCCTGGCAGGGTGGTGATCATCGGGTCCCACTGTGGAAGAAAACCCACATCTCAATAAAAAAAACACGAGTAGATCATCACCATTGTTATTAGTTCCATGACACTTTAGGGAGGGTAGGACATCAGGGGTGTCAAAAAAACATTGATATTCGAACAAATCGCAATTCTTATTTGTAAAGATCCCGAATCAATTATTATTATCATTATTTTTTTTGTCTTTTCCAAGCAGGCAAATCATATTGTTGATGTCAATGCCAATATTTGCTGTATAGATCATTAATACAAAACATTATTGCAGCTATTTTATGGCGGATTGTACTTAATCATAGAACTGGCACTCAGCGTTATGACAGTATTGATTCTGAATCGAGAATCGATTCTGATTCAAATTGTTACCTCCAAGAACCCAATGGGTCGTACATGTGGGCGATACATAAAATACTGGTATCGGCCCTAAATGTGTTTATCATAATTATAATCAGGATAAAACAATTTCCCCCCCTCCTATTTGATTTCCATCCGTCCATTTTCGACCGCTTGTCCCTTTTGATTTATTACATGCAATTGTTTGAGCACAGTCATTTGGATGGTAGGGTTGATTGATTGATTGAAACTTTTATTAGTAGATTGCACAGTACGGTACATATTTAGTACAATTGACCACTAAATCATGGGTGTCAAACTTTGGCCCATACAGCGTCGGTACCGCTGTAACACCGCTAATACTCATACTTGCCAACCCTCCTAATTTTTCCGGTAGACTTCCGAAGTTCAGTGCCCCTCCCGAAAATCTCCCGGGGCAACCATTCTCCCGAATTTCTACCGATTTCCACCTGGACAACTATATTGGGGGCGTGCATTTAAGGCACTGCCTTTAGCGTTCTCTACAACCTGTCGTCAAGTCCGCTTTTCCTCCATACTAACAGTGTGTCACATAATATGTGTGGCTTTTACACACACACACACACACACACACACACACACACACACACACACACACACACACACACACACACACACACACACAAGTGAATGCAAGGCATACTTGGTCAACAGCCATACAGGTCACACTGAGGGTGGCCGTATAAACAACTTTGGCACTGTTACAAATATGTGCCACACTGTGAACCCACACCAAACAAGAATGACAAACACATTTCGGGTGAACATCCGCACGTAACACAACAGAAGAAATACCCAGAGCCCATTGCAGCACTAACTCTTCCAGGAAACTTCCAGCAAACTGACCAATAATTAACGTTTTATTCATGCATTTTCTCTTGCTACTTCAAGGTTTAAATGTTTGATTTATTCATTATTGTTATTTTATTTTCAAATGTATTATTAGCCTGAGGAAAAAGTTCATTTTGATATTTACCTCAGAAGGCTGCAAATAGAAAAAAAGGCACTCAATTTTTATTTAAATTTTATTTGATATGCCATTGATATTTTTTTATTATTATTATTATTATTATTATTTGAAACTCGATTTTGCATGTCGCTATAAAGTTATATAAGTCTTGCTTGTTCAATATTCAACGCAAAACTTGTTTGGGTCCCTATTAAAAGGTTCATTTGTTCAACCTTGGCCCGCGGCTTTGTTCAGTTTAAAATTTCGTCCCACTCTGTATTTGAGTTTGACACCCCTGCACTAAATGGTAACACCCAAATAAGTTTTTCAACTTGTTTAAGTCGGGGTCCACGTTAATCAGTTCATGGTTAAGAGGTGCACAAAAAAGCAAATGACCATCTTCATCGGGATTCTTATTCATTCTAATTCTAAATTTAAGTCATGATTTACAAAAAAAAAATCAATAAGGAAAAAATGTATCCATATTTTAGCTATTTTTATAAATATATATTTAAAAAAATGTGTTTTAGGTCATCTTCGTGCAACCAGAAGGAGCTTTTCTAGCCTGTAACCTGTTTTGAAAAAGTGTCATTATGATCATTATATCAAATGACACATTGCGAGAATCGGTTTAAATCAGGAATCAATTCGGAATCGAACCCACAAGAGTCGAATCGTTCGGTGCCCAAACATTCACATCCCCAATGGATAGTGCAAAATAACTGAATACAACCAAAAACTAGTATTGCCTCTCCAAAAAACACAAATATTGGCAAAAAAAAAAGAAGATCCAATACAACCCAGGTATCGACATTGTTGATATTAGCGTATTACCATGAATTGACTAACGTGGTGGTGGGCTCTCCTATTTCTGGGGCTGAGGTTGCCGAGGTAGTCAAAAAGCTCCTTGGTGGCAAGGCCCCAAGGGTGGATGAGAACCGCCCGGAGTTCCTTAAGGCTCTGGATGCTGTGGGGCTGTCTTGGTTGACAAGACTCCGCAGCATCGCGTGGTAATCGGGGGCGGTACCTCTGGATTGGCAGACCGGGCTGGTGGTCCCTCTCTTTAAGGAGGGGGACCGGAGGGTGTGTTCCAACTATCGTGGGATCACCCTCCCCGGTAAGGTTTATTCAGGTGTACTGGAGAGGAGGCTACGTCGGATAGTCGAACCTCGGATTCAGGAGGAACAGTGTGGTTTTCGTCCTGGTCGTGGAACTGTGGACCAGCTTTATACTCTCAACAGGGTTTTTGAGGGTGCATGGGAGTTTGCCCAACCAGTCTACATGTGCTTTGTGGACTTGGAGAAGGCATTCGGCCGTGTCCCTCGGGAAGTCCTGTGGGGAGTGCTCAGGTACAGTGTTTCCCACAGGTCAGGCATCTATTTGTGGTGGTGTGGTCGGGCGGGGGACGGGGGGTGGGCTCAGGGGATGGGTGGCAGCGGCGATGACCAAGAAGAACGCGGAGTTGGTATATAATTACAACACTTAACGTACATACTTATATAATATTTACATATTTATATAATATGTAACTACAAGCTCCATTCACAGACAGAGTCCCATTGCTTTTATGAGCGGTCGAGCGAGTCAAAAGCCCAAATGTTTTATTTATTTGTGGCGGCTGTAATTCTTTCGTGGCAGGCCGCGACAAATAAATGAATGTGTGGGAAACCCAGGGGTATCGGACTGTCTTATTGTGGCGGTCCGCTCCATGTACGATCAGTGTCAGAGCTTGGTCCGCATTGCCGGCAGTAAGTTGGACACGTTTCCAGTGAGGGTTGGACTCCGCCAAGGCTGTCCTTTGTCACCGATTCTGTTCATAACTTTTATGGACAGAATTTCTAGGCGCAGTCAAGGCGTTGAGGGGTTCCAGTTTGGTGGCCGTGGGATTAGGTCTCTGCTTTTTGCAGATGATGTGGTCCTGATGGCTTCATCTGGCCGTGATCTCCAGCTCTCGCTGGATCGATTCGCAGTCGAGTGTGAAGCGACCGGAATGAGAATCAGCACCTCTAATTCCGAGTCCATGGTTCTCTCCTGGAAAAGGGTGGAGTGCCCTGTCCCAAGTGGAGGAGTTCAAGTACCTAGGAGTTTTGTTCACGAGTGAGGGAAGAGTGGATCGTGAGACCGACAGGCGGATAGGTGCGGCGTCTTCAGTTATGCGGACGTTGTACCGATCCGTTGTGGTGAAGAAGGAGCTGAGCCGGAAGGCAAAGCTCTCTATTTATCGGTCGATCTACGTTCCCATCCTCACCTATGGTCATGAGCTTTGGGTCAAGACCGAAAGGATAAGATCACGGGTACAAGCGGCCGAAATGAGTTTCCTCCGCCGTGTGGCGGGGCTCTCCCTTAGAGATAGGGTGAGAAGCTCTGTCACCCGGGAGGAACTCAAAGTAAAGCCGCTGCTCCTTCACATCGAGAGGAGCCAGATGAGGTGGTTCGGGCATCTGGTCAGGATGCCACCCGGACCCCTCCCTAGGGAGGTGTTTAGGGCACTTCCAACTGGTAGGAGGCCACGGGGAAGACGCAGGACACTTTGGGAAGACTATGTCTCCCGGATGCCCTGGGAACGCCTCGGGATCCCCCGGGAAGAGCTAGATGAAGTGGTTGGGGAGAGGGAAGTCTGGGCTTCCCTGCTTAGGCTGCTGCCCCCGCGACCCGACTTCGGATAAGCGGAAGAAGATGGATGGAAGGATGATTAACGTGGACCCTGACTTAAACAAGTTGAAAAACGTTTTCGGGTGTTACCATTTAGTGGTCACTTGTACGGAATATTTATTCTACTGTGCAATTTATCAATAAAAGTTTGAAACTTTTATTAGTAGATTGCACAGTAAAAAATTCAAAACTCTCAAGGGAACGAAATGCGGTCTTGAAAATCAGGAGCAACCAAGAGGCGCGAAAGACTGAGTCATGACCTGTGCAAAAATGGAGAAAGAAGAGAGGACCTGGCGCTCAAAAACAAAGGAATAAGAAGGTGAGCTGCTAGTATTATATTTTGCGTCCTCTTCTACAGCTGTTTTCATCCATTGCTTTCGGTCCCCTAGAGGGGGGGGGAGGGGGGGACCGCATATGTGGGGTTGCCCACATATGCGGTCCTCTCCAAGGTTTCTCATAGTCATCCTTGTAACTGTCACCGACGTCTCATTGGGGTGAGTTTTTCCTTGCCCTTATGTGGGCTCTACCGAGAATTTTGTTGTGGTTTGTGCGACCCTTTGAGACAATTGTGATTTAGGGCTATATAAATAAACATTGATTGATTGATTGGTTGAATTAGATGACCATAGCAACTAATTAGATTACCATAGCAACTAGTATATCATCCATAAGCGAAGTTTCCAAGCATTGAAATACTTTGTATAGTTGAAGACTTACGGTCATTAGAAAACATCACTGCACATCATAGTGGCAGCTACACTTTCCATCTTAAATATCTAAAAAAATGATTTAGGCATGTCAGGCGGCCCAGATTGAAAAAGCTCAACGGGCCACATGTGGCCCCCGGGCCTTAATTTGCCCAGGTCTGCCTTAGACGTATCCTCGCTCATCCATGCGGACTCGACAATGGCTGAGTTAGTGGGTGGCCGAGAGTGGAGTCAGCTCTCTTGGTTGCTTTGTTGGGTCCGCTCCTGTCCCTGACCATGCTTATATAATATATACCAGTGGTTCTCAAATGGGGTACGCGTACCCCTGGGGGTACGTGAAGTTATGCCAAGGGGTACGTAAGATTTTTTAAAATATTCTAAAAATAGCAACAATTCAAAAATCCTTTATAAATATATTTTTTGAAGAATACTTCAACAAAATATGAATGTAACTTTATAAACTGTGAAAAGAAATGCAACAATGTAATATTCAGTGTTGACAGCTAGATTTTTTGTGGACATGTTCCATAAATATTGATGTTAAATATTTCTTTTTTTGTGAAGAAATGTTTAGAATTAAGTTGATGAATCCAGATGGATCTCTATTACAATCCCCAAACAGGGCACTTTAAGTTGATGATTGCTTCTATGTGTAGAAATCTTTATTTACAATTGAATCACTTGTTTATTTTTCAACAGGCTTTTAGTTATTTTTATATCTTCTTTTCCAAATAGTTCAAGAAAGACCACTACAAATGAGCAATATTTTGTACTGTTTTACAATTTAATCAACCAGAAACTGATGAAATAGTGCTGTAGCTCGGTTGGTAGAGTGGCCGTGCCAGCAACTTGAGGGTTGCAGGTTCGATTCCCGCTTGTGCCATCTTAGTTACTGCTGCTGTGTCCTTGGGCAAGACACTTTACACACCTGCTCCCAGTGCCACCCACACTGGTTTAAATGTAACTTAGATATTGGGTGTCACTATGTAAAGCGCTTTGAGTCACTTGAGAAAAGTGCTATATAAATATAATTCACTTCACACTGTATTTTATTTCTTTATCTTTTTTTTTCAACCAAAAATGCTTTGCTCTGATTAGGGGGTACTTGAACTAAAAAAATGTTCACAGGGGGTACATCACTAAAAAAAGGTTGACAACCACTGCTTTATACGATATAGGCTTCACGGTGGAAGAGGGGTTAGTGCGTCTGCCTCACAATACGATCGGTCCTGAGTAGTCAGGGTTCAATCCCGGGCTCGGGATCTTTTTGTGTGGATTTTGCGTGTCCTCCCAGTGACTGCGTGGGTTCCCTCCGGGTACTTTGGCTTCCTCCCACTTCCAAAGACATGCACCTGGGGATAGGTTGATTGGCAACACTAAACTGGCCCTGGTGTGTAAATGTGAGTGTGAATGTTGTTTATGTGTGTTGGCCCTGTGATGAGGTGGCGACTTGTCCAGGATGTACACCGCCTTCCGCCCGATTGTATCCGAGACGCCCCCCGCGATCCCGAAGGGAATAAGCGGCAGGGAAATGGATGGCTGGATGATTGATTGATTTAAAAAAAACATGGGTGTTGCAGTTATATTGCAATTGTAACGAAATACAATCTAAGCAAACAACATACAAAGACGCGTTTCACGGATTAGCTGCCATCGCTAATCCGCTTGTTCGCAGTAAATTGGCACTTTTTTTGTTTGTTTACCTCGTTGAATCTCCCATGGCAGTACTTTTGAGCTTGGGGCACATGGAACAGCTCGTCCATGTACGGCTCTCTCTGCTCCCGGGTGATTGTGGAGAAGAGCAGGCAGGAGACCAGGAAGTTGCAGCTGCACAGAGCAGTGAACATGTAGCCTTCCAATCTCTCCATTAGCATCGTCGGCCACGCAAACAGAGGGCGAACTTCACTGGAAACTAAATGTGGAGATGTTGTCCAACCCGCATAACTACGAGATGCACGCCTAATTACGAGTTAAATTCTGCAAATGAGGGGTTATTGTTGAGGCAGCATCACTGCACGGAAGCGCTTGTTATTGACAGATACTAGTCCGCCTTGGAAATAGGGCCGATATGACAACAACAACCACTTTAATGTTCCTAGAATGTTATTAACACAGTGGTTCTTAACCTAGTTGGAGGTACTGAACCCCACCAGTTCCAGATGTAAATTCACCGCAACCTTCTTTAGTGAAAAATAAAATGTTTAGTTGTGTTTTTTTTTAAATTCAAGACAAAGTTAACATCCATCCATCCATTTTCTACCACTTATTCCCTTTTGGGGTGCTGGCGCCTATCTCAGCTACAATCTGGCGGAAGGCCGGGTACACCCTGGACAAGTCGCCACCTCATCGCAGGGCCAACACAGATAGACGGGCTACATTCACACTCACATTCACATACTAGGGCCAATTTAGTGTTTTCAATCAACCTATCCCCAGGTGCATGTCTTTGGAAGTGGGAGGAAGCCGGAGTACTCGGAGGGAACCCACGCATTCACGGGGAGAACATGCAAACTCCACACAGAAAGATCCCGAGCCTGGGATTGAACCCAGGACTGCAGAACCTTCGTATTGTGAGGCAGACGCACTAACCCCTCTCCCACCGTGAAGCCTTTTCACACTACAAAATAATCAAATAATGTAATATTATATATATATATATATATATATATATATATATGTATATGTATATATATATATATATATATATATATATATGTATATGTATATATATATATATATATATATATATATATATATATATATATATATATATATATATATATATATATATATGTATGTATATGTATATATATATGTATAGATGTATGTATATATGTATATGTATATATATATGTATGTATATATATATATATATATATATATATATAGTTATATCGTATTTCCTTGAATTGCCGCCGGGGCGCTAATTGATTTAAAACCTCTTCTCACTCCTGCGCTTACCAAAGGCATGCGGTAAAAGTAAGCATGCACTAATTATTTTAAAACCTCTTCTCACTCCGGCACTTACCAAGGGCTTGCAGTAAAACATTGAGTGTGATGTAAGCTCGGACCTTAAATCCTACTGAATAGCTCTTAATCTTCTTCCCTTTATGCGATTTTAAATTACCGGTATTGAAATCAGCTTCTTCCATTTTGAAAATGACGACAGTGGAAGTGTCACTCGTGACGTCACGAGTTTGACCAGGCGATAATACTAAGCATGCGCTAATTATTTTGCGAAGCAAGTCTGATCTGGCAGTAATTCAAGGCAGGCGCATACTATATGCCCTGCGGCAATTCAAGACAAAGTTATATGGGTTTTTTTTACCGGCGCACAAAATTAAGCTTGCATGAACGTCACCTCGTTCAAAGAACAAAACTAACACCATGCCTGAACTCACAAAAAATTACACACCTGCAAATCAGTGTGACTTCGACTCTTGGCGTATCCATAATCATCATCATCGGCGGTCACTCGAACGCGTATGACGATCCTCCTGGTAGGGGTGTATCCCTTTATCAGAGGTGTCCAAAGTGCGGCCCGGGGGCCATTTGCGGCCCGCAGGTAATTTTTTAACGGCCCCACGGCGCATTTTAAAAATACAATCGAAAAAATGTTAAAACGTAAAAAGTGATATAAAGGAGCAAACGGGTGAAATGTAACAAGAAAATGTTGCAATGTTTACTCAAATAACACAAAGCTGCCATGCAGGCTGTTTCTTTAAAAAATAATAAATCAAAATCAATGTCATTATGACTTATTGACCTATTCAAGGCTCTAATTACGTCACTTGGGGCGGTTTAGCTCGGTTGGTAGAGCGGCCGTGCCAGCAACTTGAGGGTTGCAGGTTCGATTCCCGCATCCGCCATCCTGGTCACTGCCGTTGTGTCCTTGGGCAAGACACTTTACCCACCTGCTCCCAGTGCCACCCACACTGGTTTGAATGTAACTTAGATATTGGGTTTCACTATGTAAAGCGCTTTGAGTCACTAGAGAAAAGGCGCTATATAAATATAATTCACTTCACTTCACTTTAAATATTCCACTTTGAGACATTTTTTGAGGAAAATGTTGCATATTATGTGTTAGCCATATAAAAAACGGAACTGTTTTTTTTAAAGAAGGGCCTAAAATGGACAAACAAAAAACATAAACAACAATTAAACTTATAATTGACCGATGGATCTGAAGTTGATCTCGAGAGTATTGTGTTAAAAGTAAACAGTAAGAAAATGTATAATTTTTTTTCTAACACTTTGATGAGTAGGACCCTTTTGGATCCCCAATAATTTGAGTGTGATTTGTTTTTAAGTGTCATTGCTCAAAAAATAAAAAATCAATAAAAAATCAATGGTGTTATCAGTTATTGACATTTTTAATGCTAGAATTATTATATAATCTCAAATATTCCACTTAAAAAAATATTGAAAATATTGCATATTTTGTGATTTTTCCTTAAAAAAATAGCAAACAACTTAAATCTTTAAAATAATTATTGTGACAGATAGACCTAAAGTTGATCTGGAGATTTAAAACGTGAATAATAATAAAAAATAATAATACTGAATAATGACACATTTTTAATATTTTGACCAAAACCCCTTTGGGTCCCCGGGATCAAGCCTGAGTGGAGGTCGAAATTTACATTTTTTATACATATATTGTATTGTTTTTTTAAATAAAAAATATCAATATGCCCCCCCACGTGCTTTGAATTTTCAGTCTGCGGCCCTAAGTGTAAAAAGTTTGGACACCCCTGCCTTTATGGAGGATGCATGTGTGTGACTTTGTTTTACGTGGGGAGACTGGTGCACAGACAGTAACCAACCGATCCTTGACAGAATCGGGTCAGGGTCCAGTGGCATGGAGTCCAAGACGTTGAGGTTTTCCCTGTATCCCTGGCTAAGGGCCAGTCAGGTAGTAGGCCTTTGCCAGGGGCCACCTGGGGTAGCAGTATTAAAAGGGTTAACCTCCTCATAGAGGAGCCTCCACTGCTGGATGCACTTTAACGTCATGCTCAGGACGTATCCATAATACGCCGATAGGGAGAAGTTTTTATTTACACGATGAGTCGGGTGTGTGACCTCCGCTTAGAGGCTCTGCTGAATTGATTGATTGATTGATACTTTTACTAGTAGATTGCACAGTTCAGTACATATTCCGTACAATTGACCACTAAATGGTAACACCCGAATAAGTTTTTCAACTTGTTTAAGTCGGGGTCCACGTTAATCAATTCATGGTACAAATATATACGATCAGCATAATACAGTCATCACACAGGTTAATCATCATAGTATATACATTGCATTATTTACAATCCAGGGGGTGGGATGAGGAGCTTTGGTTGATATCAGTACTTCAGTCATCAACAATTGCATCATTAGAGAAATGTGGACATTGAAACAGTGTAGATCTTATTTAGTAGGATATGTACAGCCAGCAGAGAACATAGTGAGTTCACATAGCATAAGAACAAGTATATACATTAGAAATACATTTGATTATTTACATTAGGTTGTTTATAATCCGGGGAGATGGGATGTGAATGGAGGAGGGTAATAGTAAAGTGTTGAAGTTGCCTGGAGGTGTTGTTTTAGAGCAGTTTTGAAGGAATATAGAGATGCACTTACTTTTATACCTGTTGGGAGTGCATTCCACATTGATGTGGCATAGAAAGAGAATGAGTTAAGACCTTTGTTGGATCAGAATCTGGGTTCAACCAGGTTTGTGGAGCTCCCCCTGGTGTTGTGGTTATGGCGGTCATTTATGTTAAGGAAGTAGTTTGACATGTACTTCGGTATCAGGGAGGTGTAGCGGATTTTGAACCCCTGAGGCCTACTCACCGAACCCCTAGGGTTCGATTGAACCCAGGTTAAGAACCATTGGTTTAATATAAACGAAATATCCATAGGTATTGAATCTATGGTGTACATAGTAAAACAATGTACGTAGGATATTTCAGACCATTTAGTAGGGCCGCGAATCTTTGGGTGTCCCCCGATTCGATTCAATATCGATTCTTGGGGTTGCGATTCGATAATATATCGATTTTTTCGATTCAACGCGATTCTTGATTCAAAAACGATATTTTTACGATTCTCTATTCATTCAATACATAGGATTTCAGCAGGATCTATCTACCCCAGTCTGCTGACATGCTAACATAGTAGTAGATTTTTTTTAAAAAGCTTTTATAATTGTAAAGGACAATGTTTTATCACTTGATTGCAATAATGTAAATCTGTGTCGTGTTTGTGTCTCCTCTCAATTGCTCTGTTTATTGCAGTTCGGAGTGTTGCTGGGTCAGATCTGGTTTTGGAATTGGATTGCATTGTTATGGTATTGCGGTGTTTTGTTTTGTTGGATTGATTTAAAAAAATAAAATAAAAAATAAATAAATAAATCGATTAAAAAAAAAAAGAGAATCGATTCTGAATTACACAACGTGAGAATCACGATTCGTATTCGAATCGATTTTTCCCACACTCCTACGATTTAGCCATTTGTATTGAAATGTTTTTCCAAGGAGGCTACTTCCGGTGTTACCGTGTTATTAGTCCCCCGGACGCAGCCCCCCTGTTCGCATGCTATGTGGAGCGTTTCCGCCTCTAATGTCTTATTTTTAAATCACCAACATGCATTTTTCTCATGAACTGGAGCTTTTCCCCGACCTTACCGTGACCCAGATACTTTTCAAAGATGTCAAAAATGCCGCCGAGCTGAGACAAAACGCCGTGGAGGGTAAAATAACCGGCGCATTGATCAACCCCACCATGGTGAGTTCAAGCGCACACCGAGAGGAGACTTACTTGGTAATAATTGTGTAAATAAGCGCGGTGTAATGTTATATGTTGACTATTTGCAGCTGCTCAGTCCCTTCCAAGTGCTGGTGGCTGCTAATAAGGCCGTCCACTTACACACAACTGGTAAAATGAAGACGAGAAGCCAGTTTTCCGAGATAATCTTTAACCTGTCCCCAACTAATAATGTAAGTTCAATTAATCAATCAATCAATGTTTATTTATATAGCCCTAAATCACAAGTGTCTCAAAGGGCTGCACAAACCACAACGACATAAGGGCAAGGAAAAATTTACCACTGTGGGACATCGACAATGATGACTATGAGAAACCTTGGAGAGGACCGCATATGTGGGCAACCCCCCCACCCTCTAGGGGCTTGTTTCATTTATTATTTTATGGAGGTTCACGTGTGCCTTAACTAAGAAAGCTTTTTTTAACCCTGAATGTATGCGACAACCTTTTGAGCCTGAATTTAGTGAACTGATTTTTTATATGTTATTTGCATTATGCTGACAATGTTATCACATTTTTATTTCATTCAATATACTGGTAGTGAGTGTTGAATTTTGAAGCAACGAATATTTCTGCAATATTTCTTGTTGTTTTTCAAACACTACATTTTAAAAGTGTGTACTTTAAAGGCCTACTGAAACGTACTACCACAGACCACGCAGTCTGATAGTTTGTATATCAATAATGAAATCTTAACAGTGCAACACATGCCAATACAGCCGGGTTAGTTTACTAAATTGCAACTTTAAATTTTGCGTAAAGTATCCTGTTGAAAACGTTGCGGTATGATAACGCGTGCGCGTGACGTCACAGATTGTGGCAGACACTTTGATCCACCACCTATCACAGCAATAAGTGGTCTGCTTTAGTCGCATAATTACACAGTATTCTGGACATCTGTGTTGCTGAATCTTTTGCAATTTGTCCAATTAATAATGGAGACGTCAAAGAAGAAAGATGTAGGTGGGAAGCGGTGAATTGCGGCCGCCTTTAGCAACACAAACACAGCCGGTGTTTCCTTGTTTACATTAGGCTCTTACCGTAGACATGAGCGGAGAGTTTGCGTCGTTCCTCCTGCAGCTGTGGACTCTCTTGCCTCCTCCCACCGGCCGCCACCGAGCGTCGGATGCTTACTCCGTGAGGGGGAAAAAAAATATCTCAACCTGTGTTGCTTTTAAACTTAAAACCCACTTCTGGTAAATTAAACTAAATAATGAAATGAAAATACATTAAAATCCAATGTAATTGCTAGCAATAATTGTATTTATAAAAATAGTTTTATTAAATGGAAATTTTAAAAAAATCAGTCCAGTGTCAAACTTTTTTTTTTCTAACAAGAACCTTAATTAACCTCTATGTTTTACTGTTTTCGATTAATTACCATTGTAAAGTTAACTTTGAATGGATATTATATGCACCTGGGGATAGGTTGATTTGCAACACTAAATTGGCCCTTGTGTGAGAATGTGAGTGTGAATGTTGTCTCTCTATCTGTGTTGGCCCTGCGAAGAGGTAGCGGCTTGTCCAGGGTGTACACCGCCTTCCGCCCGATTGTAACTGAGATAGGCACCAGCACCACCCGCAACCCCAAAGGGAATAAGCGGTAGAAAATGGATGGATGGTATGAATGTGGCGACTTATCCAGGGTGTACCCCGCCTTCAGCCCGATTGTAGCTGAGATAGGCACCAGCGCCCCCCGTGACCCCAAAGGGAATAAGCGGTAGAAAATGGATGGCTGGATGGGTTACTGAATTTTCTGCGTTTAAATCTTGTGAACATATATTTATGTCAAATTATGCTGATAATTTCATTAAATTTGAATTTCATTTCATTTTGTTTACCAGAAGTGGGTCTTGAGTTTTGAAGAAACAAAGCTTTATCCACAGAATTTTTTTTACACACTGTATTTGGACAAAAAAAATGTAAACACATACATTGTGCTCATTAATTCAATCAAATTGTGCTGACAGTTTCTTGAAACAAATAAATTGTGTGTTCAAAAATTCAGTTTGGTAAAATACAGGGTTGTTGCTTAAAAACTCAAGACCCACTTCCAGTAAATAAAACGGAAATATAAAATCAAAATAAATTAAAAATATATGAAATTGTCAGCATAATTTCATGTAAAAAAAATATCACTTCACAAAATTTAAATGCTAAACATTCAGTTACATAAGTTCAATGTCAAAATGTTTTTCTTTTTTTTTTTTTTTACATCAAATGATGCTGATATTTTCATAACATTTTCATTTAATTTACTGAAAGTGGGTCTTGAGTTTTGAAGCAACACAGTTTTGCTCTGAATTTTTTAAAACTGAATTTAACAATCTTTAATTTTTCTCACAATTTCAATCTAATTATGGTAACAATTGTATCGTATAAAAATTGTGATCAAAATTAGAGTGTTTAAAAATGTAATTGGTTAAAATACAAGGTTTTGCAATTCAGTGCAGAAAAATTTCAACAGAAATTATGAAATCAAAATAAATACTAAAAACAATTAAATGTTCAGCATAATATGATGTAAAAAAAAAAAAAATCACTGCACCAAATTAAAATTAAAAAAAATCTGTCGCATAAGTTCTGTGTCAAAATAAGATTTCGTAATGGCCACAAATTAACCTCCATATATGTTTAAAATCAATTTGGAATTCATGTAACCAATTTTATTGCGTTTGAATTTTGTGAACACATTTACGTCAAATTATGCTGATAATTTTATTAAATGATATTTACCGGAAATGGGTCTTGAGTTTTGAAGCAACAAATAATTCTGCTCTGAATTTATTCAAACTGAATTTAACAAACAGAACTTTTAAACGCAAACATTTTGCTTATGATATATATCAAATTAGCTCTTATTTTATTATATAAAAATTGTAAGGAAAAGTTGTGTACTTAAAAATTCAGTTTATTAAAATACAGGGTTTTACAATTCAGTGCTGGATAATGTAATGCTTAAAAACTCAAGACCCACTTATGGTAAATTAAACTATGAAATTAAAATGTTATGAAATTGTCAGCGTAATTTAATGTAAAAAAAAAAAAAAATCACATTTTTACTCTATTTACTTGCCTACACATTTAAAGTAAATTTTGCCCTGACAGATTAGTGATGCCTTCAAAAAATTTGGGGTCTCGGACGGTGACGACTCAGTCCTCGTGGTCCTGGTCCACAAGAAAGAGGAATCCCATCTTGTGTCAGACATCACAGCCAAAGTGGACGGACAGCAGGTTCCAGTGGACGACATGTCCTCGCTCTCAGACCATGCAAAGATTAAAAAGGTGCCCTGGTGGAATAACGCACATTTCATTGCTAATGTGTTCTTCCTAATATCCCCATCTTGGTTTCCAGCTGTACAAAGTCAGCCCTCAGGAGGAGAAGTGCGGGAGTCTTCTGGATGCGGTCGTATGCAGGATGGCCATTAAAGATGTCATGTAGCTGCAACATTCATTTCTCCATATAGTGTTCTCTTTAAGCGTCACTCTAAATAATGGACACATCTAGCACCATCATTTTAATGTGCTTCAAAAATGCAAAAACTGTATTAAAAAACTAAACTTTTTTATTTCTAATTTTACTGTTGACTCCATTATTGAGTTGCAGACTCGTCTTGTCAGTCTGGGAAGTTTCCAAGCTCGTCTTTGCCGATGTTCCCGCCACTGAGGATGCACACAACGTTCTTCCCTTCAAGTTCGGGGATCTTGTTGGAAGCGATGGCGGCAAAGGCTGCGGAGCCTGACGGCTCCACCACCAGACCTGCCTTGTAGAGGGCGGACACGGCGGCCTTGATGTCGTCATCGCTCACCAGGACGATTCCTTCCACGTAACGCTGGCACAGCTCGTAGGGCAGCGTGCCTGAAAGGTATGAAGGACTTGGGATTTACTCGGGTACGCTAAAGTGTATCTCGGTCCGTTTTCGAGCAGTCCCTTTAAATGCTCCACGTGTACTTGCAGAAACACACTTGTGTACCAGTGTTATAGTCTTTAAGGTATTTTTAAAGCTGTGGTGTTAACTGCTTTGTGTTTTAATGCTTTTACACATTTCAGCTGGTTAAAATATTGTATCGGAATTAGGGCTGGGCGATATATCGATATAAACGATATTTCGCAGGTTTGTCTCGGTGCGATATAGAAAATGACTATATCAACCAATCAATCAATCAATGTTTATTTATATAGCCCTAAATCACAAATGTCTCAAAGGACTCCACAAACCACTACGACTACGACATCCTCGGAAGAACCCACATAAGGGCAAGGAAAACTCACACCCAGTGGCCAAGGAGAATTCCCACCCAGTGGGACGCCAGGGACAATGATGACTATGAGAAACCTTGGAGAGGACCTCAAATGTTGGCAACCTCCCCCCGCCTAGGGGACCAAAAGCAATGGACGTCGAGCGGGTCTAACATGATACTGTGAAAGTTCAATCCATAGTGGCTCCAACACAGCCGCGAGAGTTCAGTTCAAAGCGGATCCAAGACAGCAACGAGAGTCCCGTCCACAGGAAACCATCCCAAGCGGAATCGGATCAGCAGCGTAGAGATGTCCCCAACCGATACACAGGCGAGCGGTCCATCCTGGGTCCCGACGAGCATCCCATCCTGGGTCTCGACTCTGGATAGCCAGTACTTCATCCATGGTCATCGGACCGGACCCCCTCCACAAGGGAGGGGGGGACAGAGGAGAAAAAAAAAAAGAAGCGGCAGATCAACTGGTCTAAAAAGGAGGTCTATTTAAAGGCTAGAGTATACAAATAAGTTTTAAGGTGACACTTAAATGCTTCTACTGAGGTAGCATCTCGAACTGTTACCCGGAGGGGAGGGCATTCCAGAGGACTGGAGCACAAACGGAAAACGCTCTATAGCCCGCAGACTTTTTTTGGGCTTTAGGAATCACTAATAAGCCGAAGTCTTTTGAACGCAGATTTCTTGCCGGGACATATGGTACAATACAATCGGCAAGATAGGATGGAGCTAGACCGTGTAGTATTTTATAAGTAAGTGGTAAAACCTTAAAGTCACATCTTAAGTGCACAGGAAGCCAGTGCAGGTGAGCCAGTACAGGCGTAATATGATCAAACGTTCTTGTTCTTGTCAAAAGTCTAGCAGCCGCATTTTGTACCAACTGTAATCTTTTAATGCTGGACATGAGGAGACCCGAAAATAATACGTTACAGTAATCGAGACGAAACAAACGCATGGATAATGATCTCAGCGGCGTTACTGGACAAAATGGAGCAAATTTTAGCGATATTACTGAGATGAAAGAAGGCCGTTTTAGTAACGCTTTTAATGTGTGACTCAAAGGAGAGAGTTGGGTTGAAAATAATACCCAGATTTTTTACCGAGTCACCTTGTTGAATTATTTGGTTGTCAAATGTTACAGTTGTATTATTAAATAGAGGTCGGTGTCTAGCAGGACCGATAATCAGCATTTCCTTTTTTTGGCGTTAAGTTGAGAAAAATTAGCGGACATCCATTGTTTAATTTCATTAAGACACGCCTCCAGCTGACTACAGTCCGGCGTGTTGGTCAGCTTTAGCTATATCGTAATATTCGATTATATGTTCTCACAAAGTTGCTTTTAGCTGCGGGCATTACATTACTGGCGCTTCTCACTCCTTCTCGTCTCTCCTTCTCACAGAGACGTAAAACAAGCCCGCCTTCTTACATACGTCACATACTGTCGCGCGTCTAGTGTCACACGCTCTCGCCGAGCAAAGAGGTAGCAGCATGGCTAACGTTAGCTGAGTCAGGTCGTGCAAGCAGAGCGGAGCTTGTGACAATATAAGAGAGAGAAGGTGCAAAACTGATCACAAATGGAGGAAGAATAATAAATGCCCAAAATAAAGAGCAGGGGATCCATCATCTGGCGGTGGTTTGGCTTCAAGTGGGAAGATATTCAGCAGACAAGAGCAACATGCAAAGTATGCAGCCGAAGTGTTACTACAAAAAAGTAGCAACACTATTAATTTGTTTTTTCATTTAAAAAGTCACCCGTGAGAGAATGAAGAGGATTTAATAGATACAGTTTTGGTCAATTGACTTAGTGATTTCCCCCTCTGCATGAAAGTTTAAAAGTAGCATACAGTTGTGATCAAAATTATTCAACCCCCACACAATTTTGGTGTTTTAGCAAGTTGGACATTTATTCCGTATTTTGTTTATAGTCATATCAAATGAAGATGTGTCAAATAGACAAATGCAACTTAAATTGTAACACTGTATTTTACAAAATACAAAAAAAAGGACATTTTTCTCAATATCTCATTAACAAAATTATTCATCCCCTTGAAGATCATAACTCTTAAGAACATAATTTGAATAAGGTCTGTTCAATCAGGTGTTGAAAACACCTGTAGATGTGATTAGAACCATAACGAGCAACAATTAAACTGTTTGAAAAAGACTGTGATGCTCAGCTTTTTGTAGATGGTCAATGGTGTATTTGCAACATGGTGAAGTCCAGGGAGTGGTCAAAGAAGTAGAGAGAGGAGGTCATTTCTCTTCATAAGAAAGGATATGGAAATAAGAAAATAGCAAAGACATTACACATTCCAAGAGACACAGTTGGGAGCATAATTCGCAAGTTTAAAGCTAAAGGCACAGTGGAAACACTACCTGGGCGTGGTAGAAAGAGGATGCTGTGTTTGTACAGTGGTGAAAAACCCCCGGGTAACAGCCGAGGAACTACAACAGGACATTGCAGAGGGGGGAACGCAGGTTTCATCCCAGACAATAAGGCGCGCACTACGAGATGAAGGCCTCCATGCCAGAACTCCCAGGCGCACCCCACTTCTGACTACCAGGCACAAGAAAATATACTCCGGTATGCCAAAAATCATCTGGACAAACCCCAAAGGTTTTGGAAAACTGTTCTATGGAGTGATGAGGCAAAAGTGGAACTCTTTGGGCCTATGAATCAACGTTATGTCTGGAGGAGAAAAAATTAAGTTTACAAAGAGAAGAACACCTGGCCTACTGTTAAGCATGGTGGGGGGTCAATCATGCTCTGGGGCTGTTTCTTTGCCTCAGGTACCGGGAATCTCCAGCGCGTTCAAGGCATTATGAATTCTATTTCCTAGCAGGATATATTAGCTGCAAATATCATGAAGTCAGTGACGAAGCTGAGGCTTGGGAGACGTTGGACCTTCCAACAGGACAACGATCCCAAGCATACCTCCAAATCAACATCAGAGTGGTTGCAGAAGAAGGGCTGGAAGATTCTGGAGTGGCCTTCACAGTCGCCAGACCTAAATCCTATAGAAAAGCTGTGGTGGGACTTGAAGAAGGCAGTTGCAGCACGCAAGCCCAAGAATATGAATGAACTGGAGGCCTTTACCCAAGAGGAATGGGCTAAAATACCCGTAGATGCTTGCAAGAAGTTATGTATCACCTTTGAAGGATGTCATTACTGCCAAAGGGTGTTCTACTAAATACTAAATATGCATGTAACTAGGGGGTTGAATCATTTTGTCAATGAGATATTAAGAAAAATGTCCTTTTTTGGTATTTTGTAAAATACAGTGTTACAATTTAAGTTGCATTTGTCTATTTGACACATTTTTATTTGATATGACTATAAACAAAATACGGAATAAATGTCCAACTTGCTAAAACACCAAAATTGTGGGGGGGGTTTAATAATTTTGATCACAACTGTATATTAATGCAGTATTAGGAAGAATGATTTAATGTAGACACATAATATCACACTGCTGTGATTTAATGTATCAAGAATTGATTAACGTGCACCCCGACTTAAACAAGTTGAAAAACTTATTGGGGTGTTACCATTTAGTGGTCAGTTGTATGGAATATGTACTGAACTGTGCAATCTACTAATAAAAGTATCAATAAATAAATAAATAAAAAAGTGTTCATTCAAGGCCAAGGCAAAATATCGTTATATATATCGTATATCGCAATATGACATAAAAATATCGCGATATTAATAATAGCCAATATCGCCCAGCCCTAATAGGAATACTCTGAGTAAAATTATAATTAAAATCAAATGTTTGTAAAATTATGCTGTCAAATGTTTAAATTCCTAATCAGATTAATCACTTGCATTTTAATTAATCCTGATCAATCGCAGTAAATTACTTGCGTGCATAATTGAAATTAACTTTAAAAAATACCCCAATCATATTGACACACATGCACTTTTATTGTCAAATAAATCATTAACGTGAATGCACATATTTTGCCCAAAACTTGGTAATAGTTTTATACAAAGTAACAAAGTATCTAAAGCAGGTTGTCGCCCGGAAAAGGGTGGAGTGCTATCTCCGGGTTGGGGAGGAGAACTTGCCCCAAGTGGAGGAGTTCAAGTACCTAGGCGTCTTGCTCACGAGTGAGGGAAGAGTGGATCGTGAGATCGAGAGGCGGATCGGTGCGCCGTCTTCAGTAATGCGGACACTGTATCGATCCGTTGTGGTGAAGAAGGAGCTGAGCCGGAAGGCAAAGCTCTCAATTTACCTGTCCGTCTACATTCCCATCTTCAACTATGGTCATGAGCTTTGGGTTTTCACCGAAATGACAAAGTCACGTGTACCAGCGGCCGAAATGAGTTTCCTCCGCCGGGTGGCGGGTCTCTCCCTTAAAAATAAGGTGAAAAGCTCAGTCATCCGGGAGGAATTTAGAGTAAAGCCACTGCTCCTCCATATCGAGAGGAGCCAGATGAGGTGGTTCGGGCATCTGCTCAGGATGCCACCCAAACGCCTCCCAAGGGAGGCGTTTGGGACACGTCCAACCGGCAGGAGGCCGAGGGGAAGACCCTGGACACGTTGGGAAGACTATGATACCTGGCTGGCCTGGGAGCGCCTCAGGATCCCCCGGGGAGGGGCTGGACAAAGTGGCTGCGGAGAGGGAAGTCTGGGCTTCCCTGCTTAGGCTGCTGCCCCCGCGACCCGACCTCGGATAAGCGGAAGAAAATTGATGGATGGATGTATTATCTCTGGCAGCACGGTGGGACAGGGGTTAGTGCATGTGCCTTACAAAAATGGTTGTGTGGCGTTTGCATGTTCTCCTCGTGGCTGTGTGGGTTCCATCCGGGTACCCCGGTTTTCTCCCACCTCCCAGGACATGCACCTGGGGATAGGTTGATTGGCAACACGAAATTGGCCCTAGTGTGTGAATGTGAGTGTGAATGTTGTCTGTCTATCTGTGTTGGCCCTGCGAAGAGGTGGTGCTGGAGCCTATCTCAGCTGCATTCGGGCGGAAGGCGGGGTAGCCCCTGGATAAGTCGGCTCTTCATCACAGGGCCAACACAGATAGGCAGACAACATTCACAGTCAAATTTAGACACTAGGGCCAATTTCATCATAATCTTAAATACCAAGCCGGCCTCTGAATTCTGCAGATTTGCTGCCATCTTATGGACAATGTGAGTCAATTTTATATATATATATATCCATCCATCCATTTTCTACCACTTATTCGCTGGTGCCTATCTCAGCTATACTGTATATATATATATATATATATATATATATATACATAAATAAAACAACCTGCTCTGCCTTTTAGGTTTTCATCTGTCATTGAGGTAAACAACATATGCGCTCAAATTAAATTGTGCAATTACTCCATGTTGATATATAACTCATTTTTTTTGGGTGATTAATTGCATGAGTTAGCCTTTTTTTGACAGCCCTAATATTTATTATTTTTGTTATATATATTTTGAAATATAATAAAAATACATAATACAAATATTTTTAAAATGATGTGCGTATACCATACATAATTATTACATTTAAATATTAATATGATTGAGGACACACTTAATGGTTTAAAAAATATTTAAATACAATGTGTTGTGTTAGGATTGTACACTTATACTAGATAGCGGGTCTAGAATATAAAAATGAACATGATTTAAGAAGAGAGCTTAGGGCCAGGCTGCGTGCTTAAAACTTTAAATTTATTGCAAATTATCATTTGGACTCATCATATTTCAAATAAAAATATACAGATACTCCCAGTAATGTACAATGTAACATTTTTTATTGTATTCAATATTGTACAGTTTTTTTCCATCCATATTTGAGTTTTTTTTTGGCAAATTTGCAGTTACTTTGGGACAACAGATGAAAATAAGCTCGTATCTTTACCTGCAATGTGCAATATAAGTATTGTGCAATGTGCCTATTAAAAAAATAATACATTGGAAATATTTATATTACCTTACATAATATTCTATAAAATACTGTATTTATTTTGTTAGTATGTTATTTATTTTTAGTATAATACAATTTCACTTTTCAATCAATCAATCAATCAATGTTTCCTTATATAGCCTTAAATCACTAGTGTCTCAAAGGGCTGCACAAACCACACTTTTGCATTGTTTTATACTGCAACAGACAGGATGATGTCATGGATATTACCTGCAAACGGCGGTGCAAGTCCTGACGCAACACTGTGTGTGTCCATGGCCACTGGCCTCTTTTCTATGAAGCTCCTGTGCATGGTACAGGCTGCACTCAAACACAACATTCACATCAGCACCGATTCTGTTGATTTAAATACCATATTTTACCTCCTTCTGGTTCCACCCCATAGATTCTGCTCATCTCACATCCTGACAGCTTGACTGCAGCCGCCACTCCGGCCAGCAGTCCACCTCCCCCGCAGCACACCACCACCACGTCGGGCTCGGGCACCACCTCCAGGATCTCCAGGCCCAGACTGAACGCGCGCACAATTATAAGGTGACTCGTTGGCATTTCTTCCTCGTTATTCCAACCTTCAGTGTACCTGGCATGCCCTGCTATGAGATCCAGGTTGTCGTAGGAGTGCAGGAAAGTCATGTTGTGCTCCTGAACGCAACGCGTCACCTCATTCATCAGACAGGAAGTGGGAACTCGCTCCACGTCGACCCCGAAACCCTACAAAGAAATAAGCAAACACATTACCACGTTAAAAATGGGATTTGCGCCTGGTGTGTGACCTCTGACCTGTATGAGGACGGATCTGGACACCGGGGCGGTTTCGGGCATCACCACTTTGCCTTTCCAGCCGTAGTGTTTTGAGGCGTACGCAAACGACCTCCCGTAATTCCCAGCAGACATGGTGACAAAATGACCACCTTTTGGTCTCCTGGCAAACTGATTGGCCACGCCTCTTATTTTAAAGGACCCTGCGATTTTAAAAGACATGCACCATGTTTAGACGTGGGGGACCTTGACAACATTTCTCCAAACTTGCCCCAACCATTTTTGCAGCAATTTCTTTTGCCCAACTAATAAAGTTTTAATTTTAACGTGTTATTATTCATAACCAGCCCCCCACCCCCAGCCACACACACACACACACAAACACACACACCTTGTCACAAGTCTCCCCAAACTGGTCCCATTCGTGTGTGATGCAATTTAATTCTGTCCAAAGCAGGGGTGCCCAAAAGTTTCGCCTCCAAGGGCCAAAGTGAAAATACGCCAATGGCCAATTTCACCACGAAACAGCACCACCAGTGAAGAATTTAGCTTCACATGGCCATAGATTTATTTCAATTAACATGCAATTTTGCATCTTTTATGCTCATTTTTAACCTTAAAAAAGGTCATTTTCTGCAGCTTTTCAGCTTTTCCAGGTGTTATTTTGTAACCAACTCTTCATTGATATTTCATCTGATGGCATTTAAACTTCACTCAGACAGTTAGACATACGGCAGGTACTAAATTTCAGGTGTTTAGTTTTTTTCACTATAGGATGTGGACGAAGAAAGAGTATCCTTTCCCATAGAGATTCGAAAAGTCACAACTTTACTGTAAAGCAGGAGTCTCAAATTCAAACACAACAAGTTTGCCTGTAAAAATAAATAAATATAGCTTTTAGGAAAAAAAAAAAAATGGTAGCTCAGTCACCAGAAAAAAAACCTCCATAAAAATTACTGTTTTTTTACACTGAATTACTGAAAATGTAAAAACTGTACCAGTGTCGTTTTTGTCAAAATACCTGTGACCGATCTGCCAGTTTTTTTCCGTAAGACCTATAGCCATTTTTTTACAGTGCATTACTACCAAATGAAAATCAGTACGACTGTTATTTTGACCGTAAAAAATATTTTTTATATATATATTTCATTTATTTATATGTAATATAATAAATTATATTCATATTATTTTAATATTTATTATTTATATATTATTTTATTATAATACCACCTCCGCCCGATAGTAGCTGGGATAGGCACCAGCGCCCCCCGCGACCCCAAAGGGAATAAGCGGTAGAAAATGGATGGATGGATTGATTGATTGATTGGTTGATACTTTTATTAGTAGATTGCAAAGTTCAGTACATATTTCGTACAACTGACCACTAAATGGTAACACCCGAATAAGTTTTTCAACTTATTTAAGTCGGGGTCCATGTTAATCAATTCCATCCATCCATCCATTTTCTACCGCTTATTCCCTTTTGGGGTCGCGGGGGGCGCTGGCGCCTATCTCAGCTACAATCGGGCGGAAGGCGGGGTACACCCTGGACAAGTCGCCACCTCATCGCAGGGCCAACACAGATAGACAGACAACATTCACACACTAGGGCCAATTTAGTGTTGCCAATCAACCTATCCCCAGGTGCATGTCTTTGGAGGTGGGAGGAAGCCGGAGTACCCGGAGGGAACCCACGCATTCACGGGGAGAACATGCAAACTCCACACAGAAAGATCCCGAGCCTGGATTTGAACCCAGGACTGCAGGACCTTCGTATTGTGAGGCAGACACACTAACCCCTCTGCCACCGTGAAGCCCGTTAATCAATTCATGGTACAAATATATACTATCAGCATAATACAGTCATCACACAGGTTAATCATCATAGTATACACATTGAATTATTTATTTACAATCCGGGGGGTGGGATGAGGAGCTTTGGTTGATATCAGTACTTCAGTCATCAACAATTGCATCAACAGAGAAATGGACATTGAAACAGTGTAGGTCTTACTTAGTAGGATATGTACAGCCAGCAGAGAACATAGTGAGTTCAGATAGCATAAGAACAAATAAATACATTAGAAGTACATTTGATTATTTACATTTGGTTATTTACAATCCGGGGAGATGGGATGTGAATGGAGGAGGGTATTAGTAAAGGGTTGATGTGGCCTGGAGGTGTTGTTTTAGAGCAGTTTTGGAGGAATATAGAGATGCACTTACTTTTATACCTGTTGGGAGTGCATTCTACATTGATGTGGCATAGAAAGAGAATGAGTTAAGACCTTTGTTGGATCAGAATCTGGGTTTAACGTGGTTTATGGAGCTCCCGCTGGTGTTGTGGTTATGGCGGTCATTTACGTTAAGGAAGTAGTTTGACATGTTCTTCGGTATCAGGGAGGTGTAGCGGATTTTATAGACTAGGCTCGGTGCAAGTTGTTTTACTCTGTCCTCCACCCTGAGCCAGCCCACTTTGGAGAAGTGGGTTGGAGTGAGGTGTGATCTGGGGTGGAGGTCTAAAAGTAACTGGACTAGCTTGTTCTGGGATGTTTGGAGTCTAGATTTGAGGGTTTTGGAGGTGCTGGGGTACCAGGAGGTGCAAGCGTAATGATGGATGGGCGCAAATGATTAGAACAAGTTTGGGGAGAGTTTAGACAAGGCCAACTTCACACAACGTGTAGTTTGGTGTGTAGAAAAGCGTGATTACAATTTAGAGCTTGTTCTCGCTCACCGGTTCGTTGCATGTTCTCCAGTTTGATGTGGATGTTGCAAGCCTTGTTGAGAGGCAAGGTGGTCTGGCTCCAAGGGACCATAGGGGTGTTGATGACCCCCAAAGGACTACTTTTGACTGTCTGCCTGGCTTCTAACAGAAGATCCAGGGTGACACTATCAGCAGACACATTCTCACCCATCTGTGCAGAGACACAGCTGAAACATGGTAAAAATGAACATTATTGTTAATTCAACATTTCCAATATACATGTTTTTTTTTTAAATAGTAAACTAACCAAATACAGACATATTTAACCATAACTGACCTTAATCACCAAAACACAAGTAGTGTGTAACAGCCCCGCGGAGTTTGTTTCCAGCTAAAATATAATGTTCCGCTTTCCAGTCGGACCTCTTTCCAGAACGGACCACAACTATGGCCGTCCCGGTTACGTGACCAATGAGCGGGGTTTCGTTCTTAGATAAGTGACCAGGAGTTATTTCGAAAATATGGGTGTTATAAGGCACGTCGTGTGCGCCATGTCCGGCGGCGTTGACAGCTCCGTTGCGGCCTTGATACTGAAGAAAAGAGGTAAGAACCGAACCTCCACGAGTCAGTTCATTAGGTACACTGCTGACGTCGATGACAAGAGCAATATCAACTCGTGATGTGCGATACGACTTTGTTTTTTCAAAGTCCAATTCAGGCTAGTATCGGTGATACCGATACTTGGTGAAAATATACCTCATGTCTGCTGTTCCTAGTGATAACTTGTCTCATAGCAAGAAGAATGTAAGACTATAAGTTATTTATTTCAAGCTCTGTAGTATATTGAAGTAGTGGCCTGAAAAACAACATAGCAGTATACAAACCCCGTTTCCATGTGAGTTGGGAAATTGTGTTTTGATTGATTGATTGTTAGATGTAAATATAAACGGAATACAATGATGTGCAAATCATTTTCAACCCATATTCATTTGAATGCACTACAGAGACAAGATATTTGATGTTCAAATTCATCCATCCATCCATCTTCTTCCGCTTATCCGAGGTCGGGTCGCGGGGGCAACAGCCTAAGCAGGGAAACCCAGACTTCCTTTTCCCCAGCCACTTCGTCTAGCTCTTCCCGGGGGATCCCGAGGCGTTCCCAGGCCAGCCGGGAGAGATATTATTCCCAACGTGTCCTGGGTCTTCCCCGTGGCTTCCTGCCGGTTGGACATGCCCTAAACACCTCCCTAGGGAGGGGTTCGGGTGGCATCCTGACCAGATGCCCGAACCACCCCATCTGGCTCTCTCGATGTGGAGGAGCAGCGGCTTTACTTTGAGCTCCTCTCGGATGACAGAGCTTCTCACCCTATCTCTAAGGGAGAGCCCCGCCACACGGTGGAGGAAACTCATTTCGGCCGCTTGTTCCCGTGATCTTATCCTTTCGGTCATGACCCAAAGCTCATGACCATAGGTGAGGGTGGGAACGTAGATCGACCGGTAAATTGAGAGCTTTGCCTTACGGCTCAGCTCCTTCTTCACCACAACGGATCGGTACAACGTCCGCATTACTGAAGACGCCGCACCGATCCGCCTGTCGGTCTCACGATCCATTCTTCCCCCACTCGTGAACAAGACTCCTAGGTACTTGAACTCCTCCACTTGGGGCAGGGTCTCCTCCCTAACCCGGAGGTGGCACTCCACCCTTTTCCGGGCGAGAACCATGGACTCGGACTTGGAGGTGCTGATGTTCAAATTCATAAACTTTATTTTTTTTGCAAATAATAATTAACTTAGAATTTCATAGCTGCAACACATGCCAAAGTAGTTGGGAAAGGGCATGTTCACCACTGTGTTACATCACCTTTTCTTTTAACAACACTTAAACGTTTGGGAAGTGAGGAAAGTAATTGTTGAAGCTTTGAAAGTGGAATTCTTTCTCATTTTTGGTTTATGTAGAGCTTTAGTCGTTCAGCAGTCCGGGGTCTCCGCTGTCGTATTTTACGCTTCATAATGCGCCACGCATTTTCGATGAGAGATAGGTCTGGACTGCAGGCGGGCCAGGAAAGTACCCGCACTCTTTTACTATGAAACCACGCTGTTGTAACACGTGGCTTGGCATTGTCTTGCTGAAATAAGCAGGGGCGTCCAT
This sequence comes from Nerophis ophidion, assembly GCF_033978795.1. Lineage (NCBI taxonomy): Eukaryota > Metazoa > Chordata > Actinopteri > Syngnathiformes > Syngnathidae > Nerophis > Nerophis ophidion. Next base: position 63,805,634 of record NC_084620.1, read on the forward strand.
GATAACGTTGCTTAGATGACAACATATGATGCTCCAAAACATGTATGGACCATTCAGCATTAATGGTGCCTTCACAGATGTGTAAGTTACCCATGCCTTGGGCATTAATACACCCCCATACCATCACAGATGCTGGCTTTTGAACTTTGCGCCTATAACAATCCGGATGGTTATTTTCCTCCTTGTTCCGGAGGACACCAAATATAATTTGAAATGTGGACTTATCAGACCACAGAACACGTTTCCACTTTGCATCAGTCCATCTTAGATGAGCTCGGGCCCAGCGAAGCCAGCGGCGTTCCTTGCTGTTGTTGATAAATGGGTTTTGCTTTGCATAGCAGAGTTTTAACTTGCACTTACAGATGTAGCAACCAACTGTAGTTACTGACAGTGGTTTTATGAAGTGTTCCTGAGCCCATGTGGTGATATCCTTTACACACTGATGTCGGTTTTTTTATGCAGTACCGCCTGAGGGATCAAAGGTCCATAATATCATCGCTTAGGTGCAGTGATTTCTCCAGATTCTCTAAACCTTTTAATGATTTTACTGACCATAGATGGTAAAATTCCTAAATACCTTGCAATAGCTCATTGAAAAATGTTGTTCTAAAACTGTTTGACAATTTGCTTACAAATTGGTGACCCACGCCCCATCCTTGTTTGTGAATTACTTAGCATTTCATGGAAGCTGCTTTTATACCCAATCATGACACCCACCTGTTCCCAATTAGCCTGCCCACATGTGGGATGTTCCAAATAAGTGTTTGATAAGCATTTCTCAACTTTATCAGTATTTATTGCCACCTTTCCAAACTTCTTTGTCACGTGTTGCTTGCATCAAATTCTAAAGTTAATGATTATTTGCAAACAAAAAAAATGTTTATCAGTTTGAACATCAAATATGTTGTCTTTGTAGCATATTCAACTGAATATGGGTTGAAAATGATTTGCAAATCATGGTATTCCGTTTATATTTACATCCAACACGATTTCCCAACTCATATGGAAACGGGGTTTGTATAACAGAAACACAGTAGAAAATCATACAAAATACAGTAATACCCATAAAAAGGAAATATGTTAAATCATTAAAAGATAAATCAAATATTAAGAACTAGTGTTATAATGAAAATGAATGCACTTGCAATCCATCCATCCATGCATGCATTTTCTTCCGCTTAGCCGAGGTCGGGTCGCGGGGGCAGCAGCCTAAGCAGGGAAGCCCAGACTTCCCTCTCCCCAGCCACTTCGTCCAGCTCCTCCCTGGGGATCCTGAGGCGTTCTCAGGCCAGCCAGGAGACATAGTCCTCTCAACTTGTCCTGGGTCTTCCCCTTGGTCTCCTGCCAGTCGGACGTGCCCCAAAGACCTCCCTAGAGAGGCGTTCGAGTGGCATCCTGACCAGATGCCCAAACCACCTCATCTGGCTCCTCTCCATGTGGAGGAGCAGCGACTTTACTCTGAGCTCCTCTCGGATGACAGAGCTTCTCACTCTATCTCTAAGGGAGAGCCCCGCCACTCAGGGGAGGAAACTCATTTCCCCCGCTTGTACCCATGATCTTGTCCTTTCGGTCATGACCCAAAGCTCATGACCATAGGTGAGGATGGGAACGTAGATCGACCGGTAAATTGAGAGCTTTGCCTTCAGGCTCAGCTCCTTCTTCACCACAACGGATCGATACAGCATCCGCATTACTGAAGACGCCGCACCGATCCGCCTGTCGATCTCACGATCCACTCTTCCCTCACTCGTGAGCAAGACTCCCAGGTACTTGAACTCCTCCACTTGGGGCAGGGTCTCCTCCTTAACCTGGAGATGGCACAACAGTTACATGTAAGTAACGCTCAGCAAAAGCATCCAGTATTGACCATTTGCCTCATTCATAATCACAAGTTTAGTTACTTTTTTAACACGTTACCTCAAAAACCTAAATTATCAAAAGTATTGATATTTTGATTTGAGAATCAATACCACTGTATAAATACCATGTATCAGCGGTATCGCTATTTCAGTTTCGATCGGCAAATCACTATCGACAACTTTGACTGAAGCTGGTGTAAATCACTTGTAAATATGTAATTGTGCCTTTGAAGGCTATAATGTGACTGGGGTGTTCATGAAAAACTGGGACTCCCTGGATGAGAGTGGAGTGTGCACGACAGAGAAGGACTGTGAGGACGCCTACAGAGTGTGCCAAAGCCTTGACATCCCCTTCCATCAGGTGTCATATGTTAAAGAGTACTGGCAGGAAGTTTTCAGGTATGTTAAGGTTCTCTGTGCTAATCATAACCCCATTTTACTGACATATTTATGCCCCTTTGCAGTAATCTGTTGAAAGAATATGAGAAAGGCAGGACTCCAAACCCAGACATTATCTGCAACAAGCATATCAAATTCAATCATTTCTACAAATATGCGATCACAACTCTAGGTAAGTTTTGTTTTAAGATGTGCATTACGTGTTCAGCGATGGCTAATTTAGTCATTTTTTGACACACAGGTGGTGATGCAATGGCGACCGGGCACTACGCGAGGACCTCCCAGGAGGATGAAGAGGTTTTCCAGCAGACCCGCAAAACCTTGCCCCTCGTGTTGTTCAGAAACCGCTTCGAGTTCAGAAACCGTACGTTTTTTTTTGTTTTTTTTTACCTCGTTACTAACTATTTGTTCCTCAGCTCGTTATACTTCACTCTATCCATCCATCCATTTTCTACTGCTTATTCCCTTCGGGGTCGCGGGGGGCGCTGGTGCCTATCTCGGCTACAATCGGACGGAAGGCAGGATACACCCTGGATAAGTTGCCACCTCATCGCAGGGCCCATACTTGACTCTATTTCAGATTTTTTCTAAAGCAAATGATAGTTATTTTTACACTGAATTCACTTTTGTGCACGCTGAAGATTGAATATCCACTACTACGCTTAGGATCCAAAAAACAAAAAAAAACGCTCATAAAAGTGCCAAAAGTCAGCAATTATATAATTGATATTTTTTACTTTCAACACTTGAAATCTTTCAACAACTTCAGATCTATATTGATTTGCATTTAATCTTTATTTCTTAAGTTTTATGGACTTTTTGTCAAGAATAGCAACTGTTTTTTATAATGGGAAAATGCTAAATATACAATTTTATATATAACTAGCCAACATAATTTAGGCAGCAGAAAAACAGCCCCAAAGCACGATGTTTCCCCCCCCCATGCTTCACAGTAGGTCTGGTGTTTTTGGGATGCAACTCAGTATTCTTCTTCCTCCAAACACGACGGGTTGAGTTCATACCAAAAAGTTATTTTTTGGTTTCATCTGACCACATGACATTCTCCCAATCCTCTGCTGTATCATCCATGTATCCATTTTGGTATAAACTCAACTAGTCGTGTTTGGAGGAAGAAGAATACTGAGTTGCATCCCAAGAACACCATCCCTACTGTGAAGCATGGGGGTGGAAACATCATGCTTTGGGGCTGTTTTTCTGCTAAGGGGACAGGACGATTGATCCGTGTTAAGGAAAGAATGAATGGGGCCATGTATTGTGAGATTTTGAGCCAAAACCTCCTCCCATCAATGGTTGATTTATTTTCCACCATAATTTACAAATAAATTCTTTAACATTCCTACAATGTGAATTCCTGGATTTTTTTTTCACATTGTGTCTCCCACAGTTAAAGTGTACCTGTGATGAAAATTACAGACCTCTGTCATCATTTTAAGTGGGAGAACTTGCACAATTGGTGGCTGACTAAATACTTTTTTGCCCTACTGTATATATTATTCTAAATCGGCAGGAATGAGATTCAGTCTAGTTTACCTTTGACTGTACACAATTACTCTTAGGACCCAAAAGCGACCTGCTTATAAGTGTCATAAGTCAACATTTTTTAAATTTTTTTTTACTTTCAACACTTGAAGCCTTTTAACAACTTCAGATCTATATTAATATATTTTATTTATTTGTTTTATAGCCTTTTTGTTAAGAGTTACAACTGTTATTTATAATGTGTAAATGCAATATATGCAATATTTTCTAAAATATTGGGTATTTAAAGTCTTGATGAATGATTTAAACAATTCAGTAGAGCAGACAATTAGACACAAATATTACTTTTACAGTGCCCACTGAGCTAAAATGAGGGAGAAAGCAGGCAGGAGTTTGTTGAGTTTCTACTGCATTTCAGCGAATGAATTTACGCTTGTCAAAGCTCTGAGAAATATGCTTTGTTTTCTGGTGCCGTTCGGTGGTTAAGCTGCGCAATTATACCAAAACTTGTTCCTGAGTGCTCAAGAATAAAATGATCTCGGTTTTCATAGCGAAAGCAGAGAAAAATACCAGGATTACGGTCTGTTAAAAAATAAAAAGTCTAATTATAAAAAGTTATAGAGTCAAGTCATGATAGAAAAGAGTTCTTAAAGAATGTGTGTGTACTTTATTTTTATGTCATATTCTGACAATGATGTAACCAAAAATACAATGCAATTTTATTTTTAAAAGATAGAAAAAAAAAACCCAGTTGTGAAATTTCAGACCGCTAAGTCTGAAACGGAACATAACCACATAAGGAACACATGTAACACTTGTTTTGAGCCTTTGGGCTAAACAAGGGTTCATTAAGCATTTTCAAGCATAACAATTTGCTATAAAAACTTAAAAATATAAATTCTACAGTACCATTGGCCACTGGATGAGACCAAACCAATCAAAGTGCGCAGTTTTTAGTATCGTGGTCACTGATTTGCTTAACCTCAAGCAGCATCACCAAATTGGATTGAACAAGTGTAACGTTGACTAAAGAATTTTATTTCACCCTCTAAACCAGGGGTAGGGAACCTTTGGCTCTAGAGCCAGATGTGGCTCTTTTGATGACGACATATGGCTCTCAGATAATTATATTTATATAGCGCTTTTCTCTAGTGACTCATGGTGCTTTACAAAGTGACACCCAATATCTAAGTTACATTGAAACCAGTGTGGATGGCACTGGGGGCAGGTGTGTAAAGTGTCTTGCCCAAGGACACAACGGCAGTGACTAGGATGGCGGAAGCGGGAATCGAACCTGGAACCCTCAGGTTGCTAGCACGGCCACTCTCCTAACCGAGCTATGCCGGGTAACCGTGTAATACTCTTCCATATCAGTAGGTGGTAATCTGTAGCTAATTGCTTTGTAGATGTGGGAAACAGCGGGAGGCAGGGTGCAGGTAAAAAGGTGACTAGTGCTTAAACCAGGGGTAGGGAACCTATGGCTCTAGAGCCAGATTTCTGCATCTGGCTCTCAGATAAATCTTAGCTGACATTGCTTAACACGATAAGTAATGAATAATTCCGCTGGTAATCACAGTTTCAAAAATAACGTTCAAATTATAAAACATTCTCATGCATTTTAATCCAACCATCCGTTTTCTACCGCACCTGTTCAAGATGTGGCATTAATGGTGAGAAGTATTATTTTTATTATTAGGTTATATTTTAGAATAACAATGTTGTTAAAAAGAATAAGAGACTTATTATACTCTACAAATGTTGGTCATACTTAAAAATGCACGGATTTAGTTATATTCAGTGTTGAAAAATGTTACATGGCTCTCACGGAAATACATTTTGAAATATTTGGCTTTCATGGCTCTCTCAGCCAAAAAGGTTCCCGACCCCTGCTCTAAACCCTGAACCACCAAATAATTGACAGAACAATCCAATTATATGTTATATGATTCTGTAGCTTTTATCTGTACTTCTATTATCTTATTAGGTATATGCATATATATTATTATTTTCCTTTTTTTTTTTTTTTTTTTTTACAAAAATGAACTTCTTATTTTCAATTTGTATCATACTTGACACAGCCAGTCACAAAATATTATTTTTTTATAACAAAAAAATATTGCAATTCACAAAAAGATCTATCATGTTATTTTCAAACATAAAAAGAACATTCGTCATCATCATCTTTTCCCAGCTGTTTCAGGTCACTGGAATTATCATTCTTGATAATTTTCAAAGCATCTTCAATGTTGTAATTATTTGGCATCTTAAAAAAAACGTACAAAAAGTCAACATCGTCATGTATTTTAAAAAATGTTGATTTGTTTTTCTTTTTCTCATAAAAATCAGAAAGCTATCATTTATTATTGCAACACACAGTGAGTGATCACCACAAAGTAATACAGCAAATTGGATATGTATATTTTATCTCTAAATGTATTATATTTTGTCATTTAAACACATTTATTTATTTGAAAAATCTAAAGAATGTATGTTGCTGGATGGTATTTATAAGGCATGAAATGCAATAAATTGCAAATTGACTAATTTACAGTTATAGTACCTTTTTATACCTGCTGTTTCAAAGTTGATAGGCACATTTTATGATAAGTCAATTATTGCCCTTAAGTGGATGATACGTTTAATGCATGTATCTGATTTGGTACGTCAGGCTTTTTAGGAAAAAACTAATCACTCTGCTGTACAGGGTTCAAAAACGCATGTATTACTTACGATATTTTTTGGCATAATAGGGTTCATTTGTACAGTTCTCTCATAAAAAAAAAAAATATTTGGAAAATTTGAATGTTTAATGATCCAGCTATGAAAATATTGAATTTATACTGAATAATTCCTTCTTTTGAGGAAATTGATTTACCACAGTCAGGCCCAGAACCAATTTAAAGCGTCCTTGCTGACTCGTCTCCGTCTTCTGTCTCGACAGCGGTGAGAATGTACAAAGGGGCCGACCTGTTCAAAGACCAAACCTTCTTCCTGAGTCAGATCTCCCAGGATGCCTTGCGGCAAACCTTGTTCCCGCTCGCCGGGCTCACGAAGGAATTTGTGAAAAAGATGGCGGCTGAAGCCGGCTTTCACCATGTGCTACAGAAGAAAGAGGTACGAAATACAAAGAGCACGCAGAGAGAATGTTTCAATTGCAGCTTGAATTTAATGTTTTAGAGCATGGGCATCTGCTTCATTGGGGAGAGGAACTTTGAAAACTTCCTTTTGGAGGTAAGCTTTATATGTGAGGCATTTTTAATGACTTACCAACACATGAATACATTTTCCCCCCCAGTACCTCGAACCTAAACCTGGCAACTTTGTGTCCATAGAGGACGGCAGTGTTATGGGAACACACAAAGGTATTGTTTTAGACTGCGGTTTTGGGCGGAGCCTAAGTGAACTGACATCCTTTTACCTGTAGGGTGGTTCACTCTGACGCTGGGCCAGAGGGCGCGAATAGGAGGCCTGAAGGATGCCTGTTTTGTGGTCGACAAAGACATTGTTACCGGCGACGTGTTCGTGGTGAGATTGCTTTTTTAAGCTCCAAACATTTAAGGTAGGGTGTCCAAACTTTTTCAACCAAGGACAGCATACTGAAAAGTCAAAGTATGCCGGGACCATTTTGATATTATTTTTAATAAGAAAAATAGTAAAACAGATATTATATATATATATATATATATATATATATATATATATATCGTTTTGCTCTTTTTTTCTTATAGTTTTACTTTTCTTTTTCTCCCTGTGGGAATACAATAATATTATTATAAAACGATTTTGTAACTGCACAACCTAGCGTGTAAAACATTCTGCCTGTACGAAAATAATAATGGTCAGTCACACATTTCACAGTGTTCAATATTGTTGAAGTTTTTTCAAATTAATTTATTTATTAGTCAGTAAATTATTATTTTTAATTTTTGATTGACTAGCAAACTATTTTTATTTGTTTTACTTTTTATTTCAAGAGTTTTTAATAGTTTAGATCGGGGTGTCTAAACTTTTTCCACCAAGGGCGTCATACAGAAAAGTCAAATACGCAGGGGCCATTTTGGTATTTTTTATTTTTTTAAATTTGTTAAAAACAGAAATTATATATATTTAAAGAAAAATATTTGTTTTAAGTATGTTATTATTAATTTTTAGTTAGAAAAAGGCAGCTTTTTCTAATTAAATTCAGATTTTTCTCTCCTTTTTCTTACATTTTTACTTTTCTATTTCCCTTTATAAGAATATGATAATTTTAAAACGATTGTGTAACTGCATAACTTTGTTTGTCAAAAAATTATTATTTCAAATTAATTCATTAGTTAAAAAATGATTTTTTTTAATGACTAACAAACTAATTAAACTTTGTTCATATTTGTATTTTATTATATTTTTTTATTTTGAGAGCTTTAAGTAGATTAGATTAGGGGTGTCTAAACTTTTTTCACCAAGGGCCGCGCACTAAAAAGTCAAGTATGCGGTGAACATTTTGATATTTTTTATTTATTTAAAAAAAATTGTTTAAAAACATTTTATGATGTATATTTAAAGACAAACTTAGTGTTATAGGCGACTAAAAATATCGATTTTAATTATTAGTTTGACAATTTCAGATTTTTCTCATTACATTTCGATTTTTTGCTCTTTTTTTTCCTTACATTTTCACTCTTTTTTTCCGACAACATGCTGCGAATAAAACTCGGTCTGCAGGTGGCAAAAAGGCCTTCGGATACCCTTGATTTTAGAGCAAACTGCGGCCGCGGGTTACATGGAGGTTAATGACAGCAAATTTGTAAATTCAAGTTATCTGCTGCAAAAGTACTCTAGTTTTGCATATTTTCACATTTCACAGTTTCTCTGCTGACCCATTTAGGCACAAGAGCAATAGCGCTCACTTTTCTGGGCGTGGCGTCTCTAAACCCTTTCTTCTCTCAGGCCCCGTCCACCAACCACCCGTCTCTCTTCCGTGACACCATGAAAACGGACCGCTTTCACTGGTTAACGATGGACCCACCTCCCGAACTGGCCCGTAACAAGACGATGGAGTGCAGCTTCAGATTCATCCACCAGATGCCGCTAAGTGTGTTGTTTAACGCTGCAGACGTTTTGACTGAGGTTGTGTTTATTTTAATTTTTTACTTCCAGTTCCTTGCACTGTGACTCTAAACATGGACGGCTCCGTGTGGATCTCACTCTTGCACACGGTCAGAGCTTTAACACCTGGACAGGTAATCTTTATGAATTCCGCTATAATGCCTAGCAAGGTCCCTAAAGAGATGCATTCCGTATCAGTTTGCGGTGCTCTACAAAGGCGACGAGTGTCTGGGGAGCGGCAAGATCATCCAGCTCGGCCCCAGCGAGTTCACCATCCAGAGGGGACGGGAATGTTCGGCGGCGGCGATGCAGCTCAGAAAGGAGAAGCAGAACCCAGAACCAGTCAGATGACAACTTCAGAAAGTACACCATTTTTTAAGTACTTATTGCACATCATTTTTAATGCACACCGACGGTCAAACACTGTTTTCTACCGTTTTTGTTGTAAAATAGTTTTACTTAGGTTGCAAAACTCAAGCTTGAAACCTCTTCTGTTGTATTGTACAATAACTCCTCTTGTGCCAAGTCAGCAGTTCAATTTTCTCTTTAAAAAGCACTGTAAGATATTAGCAAAGGAATTTGAAAAGGGAAAAACACTTTTATTGACAAGAAGGTAAGTGCCTTTTTGACTGTGACACAATGCAAGAGCGCTCTGCTTGAGGCAGGTTATTAAAGCTGTCAATGTAAGGCTTTGTTTTTAGCTTAATTTTATTAAAGTGTAATAATGAGGACAGGATTGCTTGTGTGTTGTAGTACAACTTTTATACACAGGTGGCGATGTTGCACAAGGTACGCCATACCTTATTCAAGTTTTTTTGTGATATATTTAATTACATTTAAAGCCTAACTATGTATTTAAATGTGGAATGTTTCCTTCAAACCTTTATATTGAAAATTACACTAAAATGCCAGTGAATACATAAAAAAGTATTTGTTTTTTTTCCCTTCTCATTTTTACTAGCAAATATATTAATACAAATGCATCCATCTATCCTTCCGTTTTACTACCGCTTGTCCCTTTTGGGGTTTCGAGGGGTGCTGGAACTTATCCCAGCTGCACATGGGCGGAAAGCGGTGTACACCTTTGACGAGTCGCCAACACAGAAAGATAGATGACTTTATACATTTCTTTAAGATTAGGGTATTTTTTGTATTGAGATATTAAACCAAATTAATTTTCATGAAGATAAATGTTGATTACTTTTTGCCAAATTAATCAAGAGTTTGCACGGGTGTTGTTTATTCACGCGCTTCAATATTTTGCTACTGTTTTCCGTTTAAAAAAAGGGAAGGAAAGTCTCTAAAATGCCATCTTTTTTTTTTTTAAGTGTTTCTTAAAAAGCCAACGTGATTTCTTTATAAGTGTAGTAAAAGGTCATTTTAGTACAGTACAGGCTGTACTACTCTACAGCATGCGTGTAGTGCAACATTTCTCATGGGGGGAAATGTTGCACAAGGCTAAACTTAAAGTTGCAGTTTTTTTTAGTCTTAAATATATTAAATATAAAGACAAATAATTTATTAAAATGTAAAATATTTACTAAAACTTTATATTTATTTAATTAAACTAAAATGCCAGTAAGTAAATTCAAAATGTATTTGTTTTTTCTTCTGATTTTAACTAGCAATTGTACCAATAACGGTGTAAATTACTTTAAGATCGGGGTCTTTTGTATTGACATATGAAGGCAAATTAGTTTTCATGGAGATTACTTTTGATTACTTTTTAACAAACTAATCAATAGTTGCAGGGTTTTTAATAATGCGCTTTAATTTTTTGCTAATCTTTCCTTTTTTAAATATAAGGGAAAGTAGTTAAGTGTTATTTTAAGCCCTCCTTGATAAAATAACGTGTTTTCTTAAGTATAGTGAAGTAACTTGTCTTGATAAGTACAAACATGCTTGTAGTGTAGCTTTTGTCCACAAGGGGCAATGTTGCACAATGTAGTTATCCATCCATCCATCCATTTCCTACCGCTTATTCCCTTTTGGGGTCGCGGGGGGCGCTGGCGCCTATCTCAGCTACAATCGGGCGGAAGGCGGGGTACACCCTGGACAAGTCGCCACCATCCATCCATCCATCCATCATCTTCCGCTTATCCAAGGTCGGGTCGCGGGGGCAGCAGCCTAAGCAGGGAAGCCCAGACTTCCCTATCTCCAGCCACTTCGTCTAGCTCTTCCCGGGGGATCCCGAGGCGTTCCCAGGCCAGCCGGGAGACATAGTCTTCCCAACGTGTCCTGGGTCTTCCCCGTGGCCTCCTACCAGCTGGACGTGCCCTAAACACCTCCCTAGGGAGGCGTTCGGGTGGCATCCTGACCAGATGCCCGAACCACTTCATCTGGCTCCTCTCGATGTGGAGGAGCAGCGGCTTTACGTTGAGCTCCTCCCGGATGGCAGAGCTTCTCACCCTATCTCTAAGGGAGAGCCCCGCCACACGGTGGAGGAAACTCATTTCGGCCGCTTGTACCCGTGATCTTATCCTTTCGGTCATGACCCAAAGCTCATGACCATAGGTGAGGATGGCAACGTAGATCGACCGGTAAATTGAGAGCTTTGCCTTCCGGCTCAGCTCCTTCTTCACCACAACGGATCGATACAACGTCCGCATTACTGAAGACGCCGCACCGATCCGCCTGTCGATCTCACGATCCACTCTTCCCCCACTCGTGAACAAGACTCCTAGGTACTTGAACTCCTCCACTTGGGACAGGGTCTCCTCCCCAACCCGGAGATGGCACTCCACCCTTTTCCGGGCAAGAACCATGGACTCGGACTTGGAGGTGCTGATTCTCATTCCGGTCGCTTCACACTCGGCTGCGAACCAATCCAGTGAGAGCTGAAGATCCCGGCCAGATGAAGCCATCAGGACTACATCATCTGCAAAAAGCAGAGACCTAATCCCGTGGCCACCAAACCGGAACCCCTCAACGCCTTGGCTGCGCCTAGAAATTCTGTCCATAAAAGTTATGAACAGAATCGGTGACAAAGGACAGCCTTGGCGGAGTCCAACCCTCACTGGAAACGTGTCCGACTTACTGCCAGCAATGCGGACCAAGCTCTGACACTGATCATACAGGGAGCGGACTGCCACAATAAGACATTCCGATACTCCATACTCTCTGAGCACTCCCCACAGGACTTCCCGAGGGACATGGTCGAATGCCTTCTCCAAGTCCACAAAGCACATGTAGACTGGTTGGGCAAACTCCCATGCACCCTCAAGAACCCTGCCGAGAGTATAGAGCTGGTCCACAGTTCCACGACCAGGACGAAAACCACACTGTTCCTCCTGAATCCGAGGTTCGACTATCCGGCGAAGCCTCCTCTCCAGTACACCTGAATAAACCTTACCGGGAAGGCTGAGGAGTGTGATCCCACGATAGTTGGAACACAACCTCCGGTCCCCCTTCTTAAAGAGAGGGACCACCACCCCGGTCTGCCAATCCAGAGGTACCGCCCCCGATGTCCACGCGATGCTGCAGAGTCTTGTCAACCAAGACAGCCCCACAGCATCCAGAGCCTTGAGGAACTCCGGGCGGATCTCATCCACCCCCGGGCCTTGCCGCCGAGGAGCTTTTTAACTACCTCAGCGACCTCATCCCCAGAAATAGGAGAGTCCACCACAGATTCCCCAGGCACCGCTTGCTCAAAGAAAGACGTGTTGGTGGGATTGAGGAGGTCTTCGAAGTATTCCCTCCACCGATCCACAACATCCGCAGTCGAAGTCAGCAGAACACCATCCGCACCATACACGGTGTTGATAGTGCACTGCTTCCCCTTCCTGAGGCGCCGTATGGTGGTCCAGAATCGCTTCGAAGCCGTCCGGAAGTCGTTTTCCATGGCTTCCCCGAACTCTTCCCATGTCCGAGTTTTTGCCTCCGCGACCGCTAAAGCTGCACACCGCTTGGCCCGTCGGTACCCGTCCACTGCCTCCGGAGTCCTATGAGCCAAAAGAACCCGATAGGACTCCTTCTTCAGCTTGACGGCATCCCTCACTGCTGGTGTCCACCAACGGCTTCTGGGATTACCGCCACGACAGGCACCAACAACCTTGCGGCCACAGCTCCAATCAGCCGCCTCGACAATAGAGGTTCGGAACATGGTCCACTCGGACTCAATGTCCCGCACCTCCCTCGTGATATGTTCAAAGTTCTCCCGGAGGTGTGAATTGAAACTCTCCCTGACAGGAGACTCTGCCAGACGTTCCCAGCAGACCCTCACAATGCGCTTGGGCCTGCCAGGTCTGTCCGGCATCCTCCCCCAACATCGCAGCCAACTCACCACCAGGTGGTGATCGGTAGAAAGCTCCGCCCCTCTCTTCACCCGAGTGTCCAAAACATAAGGCCGCAAATCCGATGACACAACTACAAAGTCGATCATGGAACTGCGGCCTAGGGTGTCCTGGTGCCAAGTGCACATATGGACACCCTTATGTTTGAACATGGTGTTTGTTATGGACAATCCGTGACGAGCACAAAAGTCCAATAACAAAACACCACTCGGGTTTAGATCCGGGCGACCATTCTTCCCAATCACGCCTCTCCAGGTTTCACTGTCGTTGCCAACATGAGCGTTGAAGTCTCCCAGTAGGACAAGGGAATCACCCGGAGGAGCACTTTCCAGTACTCCCTCGAGTGTACCCAAAAAGGGTGGGTATTCTGAACTGCTGTTTGGTGCGTAAGCACAAACAACAGTCAGGACCCGTCCCCCCACCCGAAGGCGAAGGGAAGCTACCCTCTCGTCCACTGGGTTGAACTCAAACGTGCAGGCTTTGAGCCGGGGGGCAACGAGAATTGCCACCCCAGCCCGTCGCCTCTCACTGCCGGCAACGCCAGACTGGAAGAGGGTCCAGTCCCTCTCGAGAGAACTGGTTCCAGAGCCCTTGCCGTGCGTCGAGGTGAGTCCGACTATATCCAGCCGGAACTTCTCTACCTCGCGCACTAGCTCAGGCTCCTTCCCCCCAGTGACGTGACGTTCCACGTCCCAAGAGCTAGCTTCTGTAGCCGAGGATCGGACCGCCAAGTGCCCTGCCTTCGGCTGCCGCCCAGCTCACAATGCACCCGACCTCTATGGCCCCTCCTATGAGTGGTGAGCCCATTGGAGGGATGACCCACGTTGCCTCTTCGGGCTGTGCCCGGCCGGGCCCCATGGGAACAGGCCCGACCACCAGGCGCTCGCCATCGTGCCCCAACTCCGGGCCTGGCTCCAGAGCGGGGCCCCGGTGACCCACGTCCGGGCGAGGGAAATCTGGGTTCATTTTGTTGTAATTCCATAGAAGTCTTTGAGCTGCTCTTTGTCTGATCACTCACCTAGGACCTGTTTGTCTTGGGAGACCCTACCAGGGGGCATGAAAGCCCCCAGACAACATAGCTCCTAGGATCATTGGGACACGCAAACTCCTCTACCACGGTAAGGTAGCAGCTCAGAGAGGAGACAAGTCGCCACCTCGGCCCAAATTAACTACAATAAACATAAAGCCAAATAATTTATTAAAATGTGAAATAATTATTGTAAACTTTAAATGGATTAAACTGTACAATAGTAATACGTAAATAGAAGAGTATTATTTGTTTTTTTCTTCACATTTTTACCGGCAAATGTTTCAATAAAAGTACATGACGGTGTAAATTACTTTAGAATTAGGGTGTGTTGTGCTGAGGTATGAAAGGAAATTAGTTTTCCAGGATATTATTTACAATTATTTTTCACTAAATTAATCAATAATTTGCAAGGTGTTTCATTCCTGCCATTCAATATCTAAAAAATAAAAAGGGGGTCCAGCCGTAAATGTGTTATTTCTTTAAGTGCTCCTTGATAAACTAACGTGTTATATATACTATAGTATTGTACATGGGGATTTTTATATATTGTATATCCATCCATACGTTTTCTACCGCTTATTCCCTTTGGGGTCACGGGGGGGCGCTGGTGCCTATCTCGGCTACAATCGGGCGGAAGGCGGGGTACACCCTGGACAAGTCGCCACCTCATCGCAGGGCTAACACAGATAAGCGGACAACATTCACACACGAGGGCCAATTTAGTGTTGCCAATCAACCTATCCCCAGGTGCATGTCTTTGGAAGTGGGAGGAAGCCGGAGTACCCGGAGGGAACCCACGCAGTCACGGGGAGAACATGCAAACTCCACACAGAAAGATCCCAAGCCCGGGATTGAACCCAGGACTACTCAGGACCATCGTATTGTGAGGTACACGCACTAACCCCTCTTTCACCGTGCTGCCTATATTGTATATATAATATAAAAAAATCTAATATATTGGTATATTTTATATACTGTATGTATATAATATGTAACTTGTATGTTATATTTTATATTGCTACTACGGTACATTTTTAGTCTACTTTACACCTGCATTATCCTTTCTATCCTTTGTAACTGACCTACTGTGTGGAACAATCTCTCTTGTGGATCAATAAAGTTTGTCTAAGTGTAAAAATAACATGTCATGATATGTACAAACCCTGGGAAATTGTGCTAGATGTAAATATAAACGGAATACAATGATTTGCAAATCATTTTCAACCCATATTCAGTTGAATATGCAACATATTTGATGTTCAAACTGATAAACATTTTTTTTGTTGCAAATAATCATTAACTTTAGAATTTAATGCCAGCAACACGTGACAAAGAAGTTGGGAAAGGTGGCAATAAATACTGATAAAGTGTAGGAATGCTCATCAAACACTTATTTTGAACATCCAACAGGTGTGCAGGCTAATTGGCAACAGGTGGGTGCCATGATTGGGTATAAAAACAGCTTCCCTAAAACTGCTCAGTCTTTCACAAGAAAGGATGGGGCGAGGTACACCCCTTCGTCCACAACTGCGTGAGCAAATAGTCAAACGGTTTAAAAACAACGTCTCTCAAAGTGCAATTGCAAGAAATTTAGGGATTTCAACATCTGCGGTCCATAATATCATCAAAAGGTTCAGAAAATCTGGAGAAATCACCCCACGTAAGCGGCATGGCCGGAAACCACCATTGAATGACCGTGACCTTTGATCCCTCGGACGGCACTGTATCAAAAACTGACGTCAATCTCTAGAGCAGGGGTCACCAACGCGGCGCCCGCGCGCACCAGGTAGCCCGTAAGGACCAGATGAGTAGCCTTCTAGCCTGTTCTGAATTAGCTCAAATAGCAGCACTTACCAGTGAGCTGCCTCTATTTTTTAAATTGTATTTATTTACTAGCAAGCTGGTCTCGCTATACTCAACATTTTTAATTCTAAGAGAGACAAAACTCAAATAGAATTTGAAAATCCAAGACAATATTTTACATATTTGGTCTTCACTTGTTTAAATAAATACATTTATTTTTTTAACTTTGCTTCTTATAACTTTCAGAAAGACAATTTTTGAGAAAAAACACAACCTTAAAAATTATTTTAGGATTTTTAAACACCTTTTTACCTTTTAAATTCCTTCCTCTTCTTGCCTGACAATTTAAATCAATGTTGAAGTAAATGTATTTATTTTATTGTAAAGAATAATAAATAATTTTGATTTAATTCTTCAATTTAGCGTCTGTTTTTTCCCACGAAGAATATTTGTGAAATTAAGGATGAATATGTTTAAAAATTTAATTTTCATTTTTTTTTGTGTTTTCTCCTCTTTTTTAAATTGTTCAATTAAGTTTTTTTTTCATCATTTATTCTCTTCAAAAACCTTCCTTTAAAGGAAAAAAATGTACGACGTAATGACAGACAGAAATACCCTTTTTTTTTTTATATATATAGATTTATTTATTAAAGGTAAATTGAGCAAATTGGCTATTTCTGGCAATTTATTTAAGTGTGTATCAAACTGGTAGCCCTTTGCATTAGAATCAAATTTAAATCTTATTTCAAAGTCTTTTGAATTTCCTTTTAAAATTTTTGTTATGGAAAATCTAGAAGAAATAATGATTTGTCTTTGTTAGAAATATAGCTTGGTCCAATTTGTTATATATTCTAACAAAGTGCAGATTGGATTTTAAAATTCTAAAATTAATCTTAATCAGGAAAATTTACTAATGTTCCATAAAATGTTTTCTTTATTTTTTTCAAAAAGATTTGAATTAGCTACTTTTTGTCTTCATTTTTTGGGGTGAATTTTGAATTTTAAAGAGTGGAAATTGAAGATAAACTATGTTTCAAAATTTGATTTTCATTTTTTTCGTGTTTTCTCCTCTTTTTTAAATTGTTCAATTAAGTGGTTTTTTCATCATTTATTCTCTCCAAAAAAACCTTCCTTTAAAGGAAAAAAATGTACGACGTAATGACAGACAGAAATACCCTTTTTTTTATATATATATAGATTTATTTATTAAAGGTAAATTGAGCAAATTGGCTATTTCTGGCAATTTATTTAAGTGTGTATCAAACTGGTAGCCCTTTGCATTAGAATCAAATTTAAATCTTATTTCAAAGTCTTTTGAATTTCTTTTTAAAATTTTTGTAATGGAAAATTTAGAAGAAATAATGATTTGTCTTTGTTAGAAATATAGCTTAGTCCAATTTGTTATATATTCTAACAAAGTGCAGATTGGATGTTATTATAATTCTAAAATTAATCTTAATCAGGAAAATTTACTAATGATGTTCCATAAATTCTTTCTTGAATTTTTTCAAAAAGATTTGAATTTGCTAGTTTTTCTCTCCATTTTTTTCGGTTGAATTTTGATTTTTAAAGAGTCGAAATTAAGGATAAATATGTTTCAAAATTTGATTTTCATTTTTTTCGTGTTTTCTCCTCTTTTTTAAATCGTTCAATTAAGTGTTTTTTTCATCATTTATTCTCTACAAAAAAACCTTCCTTTAAAGGAAAAAAATGTACGACGTAATGACAGACAGAAATACCCATTTTTTTAAAATATATATGTATTGATTTATTTATTAAAGGTAAATTGAGCAAATTGGATTTCTGGCAATTTATTTAAGTGTGTATCAAACTGGTAGCCCTTTGCATTAGAATCAAATTTAAATCTTATTTCAAAGTCTTTTGAATTTCTTTTTAAAATTTTTGTAATGGAAAATCTAGAAGAAATAATGATTTGTCTTTGTTAGAAATATAGCTTAGTCCAATTTGTTATATATTCTAACAAACTGCAGATTGGATTTTAATATTCTAAAATTAATCTTAATCAGGAAAATTTACTAATGATGTTCCATAAATTCTTTCTTGAATTTTTTCAAAAAGATTTGAATTTGTTAGTTTTTCTCTCAATTTTTTTCGGTTGAATTTTGATTTTTAAAGAGTCGAAATTAAGGATAAATATGTTTCAAAATTTGATTTTCATTTTTTTCATGTTTTCTCCTCTTTTTTAAATCGTTCAATTAAGTGTTTTTTTCATCATTTATTCTCTACAAAAAAACCTTCCTTTAAAGGAAAAAAATGTACGACGTAATGACAGACAGAAATACCCTTTTTTTTAAATATATATAGATTTATTTATTAAAGGTAAATTGAGCAAATTGGATTTCTGGCAATTTATTTAAGTGTGTATCAAACTGGTAGCCCTTTGCATTAGAATCAAATTTAAATCTTATTTCAAAGTCTTTTGAATTTCCTTTTAAAATTTTTGTTATGGAAAATCTAGAAGAAATAATGATTTGTCTTTGTTAGAAATATAGCTTGGTCCAATTTGTTATATATTCTAACAAACTGCAGATTGGATTTTAAAATTCTATCATTAATCTTAATCAGGAAAATTTACTAATGATGTTCCATAAATTCTTTCTTGAATTTTTTCAAAAAGATTTTAATTTGTTAGTTTTTCTCTCCATTTTTTTCGGTTGAATTTTGATTTTTAAAGAGTATAAATTAAGGATGAATATGTTTAAAAATGTAATTTTCATTTTTTTTGTGTTTTCTCCTCCTTTTTTAAATTGTTCAATTAAGTGTTTTTTCATCATTTATTCTCTTCAAAAACCTTCCTTTAAAGGGAAAAAAATGTACGACGGAATGACAGACAGAAATACCATTTTTTTTTTAATATATATAGATTTATTTATTAAAGGTAAATTGAGCAAATTGGATTTCTGGCAATTTATTTAAGTGTGTATCAAACTGGTAGCCCTTTGCATTAGAATCAAATTTAGATCTTATTTCAAAGTCTTTTGAATTTCCTTTTAAAATTTTTGTTATGGAAAATCTAGAAGAAATAATGATTTGTCTTTGCTAGAAATATAGCTTGGTCCAATTTGTTATATATTCTAACAAAGTGCAGATTGGATTTTAAAATTCTAAAATTAATCTTAATCAGGTAAATTTACTAATGATGTTCGATAAATTCTTTGTTTAATTTTTTCAAAAAGATTCGAATTCGCTAGTTTTTCTCTTCATTTTTTTCGGTTGAATTTTGATTTTTAAAGAGTCGAAATTAAGGATAAATATGTTTCAAAATTTGATTTTCATTTTTTTCGTGTTTTCTCCTCTTTTTTAAATCGTTCAATTATGTGTTTTTTTTTTATCATTTATTCTCTACAAAAAAACCTTCCTTTAAAGGAAAAAAATGTACGACGTAATGACACAGAAATACCCTTTTTTTTTTAATATATTTAGATTTATTTATTAAAGGTAAATTGAGCAAATTGGCTATTTCTGGCAATTTATTTAAGTGTGTATCAAACTGGTAGCCCTTTGCATTAATCAGTACCCAAGAAGTAGGTCTTGGTTTCAAAAAAGTTTGGTGACCCCTGCTTTAAAGTGCATTAGGAATTTAAAACAAGCGCTCACCTTATTAGACTAACAATGCACTTGTGCGCCCTGGTCACCCGCTCAGGACAGCTTCCTAAATCTCCATGAGAAAAAAAGCCCCCCCGTGAAAGCCTCTCGGAGGGGGACCCAGCAGGTTTATGTTAATAAGCTCCTCAGGAGGAGGAGGAGGAGGAGGAGGAGGAGGAGAGACGCCAGCAAGAGAGCCGCGGAGCCATTTTGTAGTCATTTTAAAACTCCACGGGGCTGGGAACGCAGCTGCTGTGCGCCGTGGATCCACTGACACTATGGATACTTGTTAAAACTCCCAACATGAAGGATAAAAGTAAAACGCGCCGCTGGGAGAAGAAAAGTTAACAAATCCAACTTTACTTTGTCAAGCATGGAGCTGTGGAGCTTTTGGTTGTGGGTCTGTGCCTTCCTCCAGGCGCAGCTTGTGGCATGTTTGGAACTTCACCTCACGGAGTCTCTGCAACCCGGGACTCTCTTGGCCAACCTGTCCCTCGGACCGGGATGGACGTATAAACTTGACAGGACTTTGTCACCTGAAACCACGCGGGGGTTTTTCCAAGTCGGGAAGCGGAGTGGAACTATCAGACTGTCCCAGAAAGTGGAGTGTGCGCGCCTGACGAGGAACCCTGCGCCCCTTTACTTCAGGAGCAGCTCCTTGACTTCTGGAGATGTCATCTTGACACATTTCAACGTGTTTGTCCACGGACAGGACTGTTTTATTAAATACAAGAGAAAGACATCTACGGGCAAGGTGGACATTCACATTAAACACTCTTTACAAGTGGAGGCAACTTCCTGTCTACCTGCAGGGCTTTTGCTTTTCAACACAACAGAACTTTTGCCTTCTTTAACAAGGAGCACCTCCTTCCTGGACATTTTATGTGTTGGGCAACATTTTGCTGCGCTGTTTAGACATGGAGGTTTATTTTTGGCTAAGGACTTGTGTCCTGAAAGCATCAGGACAGTGGATTTGGATTGCCCTCTGCACAGCTCTGAAGGCGTCCGGCTCGACGTGCAGCTCACTTTGGCTTTTGGAATCGTGCCTAAAGATGGATTCATACAAGCGACAAGTCAGGAAGTCACTGGGAAATCAATCCGGAGAGGTAAGCGACAGGTTAATACCTCCCCCCAGTTCCAGCTCCCTAACTACCAGGTGTCGGTGCCTGAGAATGAACCTGCCGGGACGCGGGTCATCACCCTTAAAGCCACAGACCCGGATGACGGCGAGGCAGGGAGGCTGGAGTACGGCATGGAAGCGTTGTTTGACAGCAGGTCTAATGACTTCTTCACTATTGACACTCAGACAGGCAGCATAGCAACCATTCAGGCTTTAGACAGGGAAGTGAAAGACACGCATGTTTTTAAAGTGACAGTCCGAGATAACGGAACGCCGAGAAGACAAGCCACTTCTTACCTGACTGTCACTGTGAGCGACACCAATGACCACGGCCCCGTGTTCGAGCAGAACGAGTACAGAGTCAGCATACGTGAGAATGTAGAAGTCGGCTTTGAGGTGATGACCATCCGCGCCACCGATGGGGACGCCCCCGCTAACGCTAACATGATCTATAAAATAATAAACAGCGACGGCGGTAACGTTTTTGAGATAGATCCCCGTAACGGCTTGGTGAGGATCCGAGAGCGACCAGACAGGGAGACGAGAGCTCAGTACCAGCTGATTGTGGAGGCTAACGACCAAGGCAAGGATCCGTGTCCTCGCAGTGCCACGGCGACGGTCCACATCTCTGTGGAGGATGAGAACGA
Organism: Nerophis ophidion; assembly: GCF_033978795.1. NCBI lineage: Eukaryota > Metazoa > Chordata > Actinopteri > Syngnathiformes > Syngnathidae > Nerophis > Nerophis ophidion. Next base: position 63,826,978 of record NC_084620.1, read on the forward strand.
CAACTACCCACAATTCAGCAAAAAGAGATACGTCGTGCAGGTGCAAGAGAACGTGGCCATTAACACCAAAGTCATCCAAGTGGAGGCGACGGACAAAGACGAAGGGAACAACGCTAAAGTACACTACAGCATCATCAGCGGCAATGTCAAAGGTCAGTTCTACATCCACTCCCCCACTGGCGTCATTGACGTCATCAACCCTCTGGACTACGAGATGATCCGCGAGTATAATCTGAGAATAAAGGCGCAGGATGGCGGCAGGCCTCCGCTGATCAACGGCACTGGGATGGTGGTGGTACAGGTGGTGGACGTCAACGACAATGCCCCCATGTTTGTCAGCACGCCTTTTCAGGCTACGGTTCTGGAAAACGTGGCCCTCGGCTACTCTGTCATTCACATTCAAGCCATCGACGGGGATTTTGGGGAGAACGCCAGACTGGAATACCGGCTAACAAATACTAGTCCCGGTTTCCCGTTTTCCATCAACAACAGCACCGGGTGGATTACAGCAAGTGAAGAGCTGGACCGGGAGACTATTGAGTTCTACAGCTTTGGCGTGGAAGCGAGAGACCACGGCATTCCTGTCATGTCGTCCTCGGCGAGTGTTAGCATCACCGTGCTGGATGTAAATGATAACGTGCCTACATTTACAGAGAAGATCTACTCGCTTAAAATCAACGAGGATGCCGTCGTAGGGACTAGCGTGCTCACGGTGACTGCTCTGGACCGCGACGTCAACAGTGTAGTGACCTATCAGATTTCCAGCGGCAACACCAGGAACCGCTTTGCCATCACCAGTCAGAGCGGTGGTGGTCTCATCACTCTGGCCCTACCCTTGGACTACAAGCAGGAACGGCAGTATGTCTTGACAGTCACTGCCAGTGACGGGACCCGCTCAGACACCGCGCAGGTGTTTCTTAACGTCACGGACGCCAACACGCACAGGCCCGTCTTTCAGAGTGCCAACTACCAAGTGATGCTCGGTGAGGAGGAACCCGTTGGGTCCACCGTGGTTGTGATTAGCGCGACGGATGAAGACACGGGAGAAAACGCTCGCATCACATACATCATGGAGGACAGCGTTCCTCAGTTTAAAATAGACTCCGACACCGGTGCCATCACGACCCAGATGGAGATTGACTACGAAGACCAGGCGTCCTACACGTTGGCTATCATCGCCAGAGACAACGGTATCCCACAGAAATCCGACACCACCTACGTGGAGATTATCGTCGTGGACGCTAACGATAATTCGCCTCAGTTTCTACGAGACATGTACCAAGGCAGCGTGTTTGAAGATGCTCCTGTCTACACTAGCGTCCTCCAGATTTCTGCATCCGACAGGGATTCCGACTCAAATGGAAGGCTAAGCTATACATTCCTGGGCGGCGATGACGGTGATGGGGACTTCTTTATCGAGCAATATTCTGGCATCATCAGAACGGCTCGCAAGCTTGATAGAGAGAACGTTCCTGTTTATAATCTGAAGGCCTTCGCTGTGGACAAGGGGGTTCCACCTCTGAAAGCAGCTGTCCCCATACATGTGGTCGTTCAGGACATAAACGACAACGCCCCGGTGTTTGAAAAGGATGAGTTGTTTATCCATGTGGAGGAGAACAGCCCATTAGGGTCCGTCATCGCTCGGATCACTGCCACCGACCCGGACGAGGGCACAAACGCTCAAATCATGTATCAGATAGTCGAAGGGAACTTTCCACAGATTTTCGAGCTGGACATCTTCAACGGCGAACTCTATTCACTCATAGACCTGGACTATGAGACCAGAACAGAGTACGTTATCGTGGTCCAGGCCACCTCGGCGCCTCTCGTGAGCCGGGTCACCGTGCACATCAGGCTGGTGGACATGAACGACAACAGGCCAGTGCTGCAAGACTTTGAGATCATTTTCAACAACTACGTCACAAACAAGTCCAACAGTTTCCCGTCAGGAATAATCGGGAGAGTACCTGCCCACGACCCGGACGTGTCGGATAAGTTGCGGTACACGTTTCAGTCTGGAAACGAGCTCAATCTGCTGCTGCTCAATGAGGACACGGGGGATTTGCGGCTGAACAAGGACTTGGACAACGACAGACCGCTGGAGGCACCGATGATCATCTCTGTCACAGGTAAGACCCTTTTTTCTAAGCTCTGATGTCATTGCATGCAAAAAAAAAGTTATGATAATGTTGTCATTTGACGTAGCTAGTCTCGCCGTTCAGGATGTGCGCTGCAGGCTCTTTGCAGGATCCGGTTCAGCTGCTTTCGTAAATGCATTGTGTGCAGGTAGATGGTTCAGGTCATAAAATGTGCTATTTGGAGGGCGCACACAGACTCTAGTCAAGCTTGGCTTTTCTGACACTTCCTCTCGGGATAAATTGCTGGGTTTTTTTTTCTGCTACAGAAGCAGACTTTGTGCTTTAAAAGTTAAAGATTAGACCAAAGCAAACATCTGTAGGCAAACCAGCAAGGTGAGGGCTCCAGCGTTTGGAAAGTGTTGCAAGAAGCGCCATTAATCAGTCAGGGATCAATCGAATAGAATAAACCACTGACAGCTGCATGCACAGCCCTCTTTGTCCTCCTCTCCCGCTGTAAAGCTGGCAAGAAGCCCAACCCAGCGCCACTCTTTTGCACCCTGTCATCTTATTTCCTCTCGAGTCAATTCGATCACGGTCCTGGACCACTTCTTGGCGACTGAGTTGCGGTCCCATCAGGTGGTGGAAGTCTTCCACCTTGTTTGAGTGGAAAGTGTTGTTTTGCTAAGTGACTGGCTCCCCGTCTTTGTCTCAAACAAAAGACGGACTGCCCTTTTATTACTGTTAGAGGGAGGGTATTGGGTGGCTGACCTCAATAGATTCAGACCTTACAGCCACCCCCCCCCCCCCACCCCCATTCAAAGCAGCCTCCTGTTTGTCAATAACAGCTGACGGCCCTTGTATCCCTGACAACAGCGACCTCATGATGGTCCCAATGGGGGCTTCATTCAATCTTCATATTGTGACGAGTCAGCGTTTTCCATAGGTCTGCAGCTATTGGGTGGTGCACCTCGACTGTTGCGTTTCATAGACTTCAAAGACCCTCACATCCTCCTGAGAGCCAGCGTCCTCTCTAGTTGACATGCGTGACAGGGCAATTTTTTTTTACCCAGATATTTGTAACTCTGACAAAAGAAGTACACAACAAACAAATGTACACTGCAAAAGATGCCGGTTCTAAGGAGAATACAACAAGCTTAATTGGTTCTGTGACCAAGCTCTTAACTCAAATCACTTGTATCTCAATTCAACGTCTGTAAGTGGTCCTTGGCCCCCCCCCAAAACGGCACAAGGAAAAATAACTAACTTTCAGATAACACAATATTATATAAAAATAATACAATATAATTATAGTAATTAAATTTAGTTTATTTACAGCAGGGTTGTCCACTAAAAAAATCAAAGCAAGTGGGGGCAATTTTCATATTTTTTAATATATATATATATATATTTACATTTTAGACCCCTAAGGGTTTTGGTCCCAAAAAATATTTAAAATGTGTCATTATTCCGGATTACTATTTTCATTATTATCCATCCATCCATCCATCCATCATCTTCTGCTTATCCGCGGTCGGGTCGCGGGGGCAGCAACCTAAGCAGTGAAACCCAGACTTCCCTTTCCCCAGCCACTTCGTCTAGCTCTTCCCGGGGGATCCCGAGGCGTTCCCAGGCCAGCCGGGAGACATAGTCTTCCCAACGTGTCCTGGGTCTTCCCCGTGGCCTCCTACCGGCTGGACGTGCCCTAAACACCTCCCTAGGGAGGCGTTCGGGTTTCATTATTATTCAAGTTTTAAATCAACATTACGGAAAAAAAATGGAAAAATATTTTTGCAATATTTTCACCCAATAACTTCTTAGGTGGAATATTTGAGATTGTATAATAATTGGAGCCTTAATTATGGATTTTGATTTATTATTATTTTTTGAGCTATGACACTTAAAAAATCACACTAAAATAATTGGGGATCCAAAAGTGTCCTACTCATTAAAGTGTTAAAAAAAAAATTTTTTTTTACTGTTTACTTTTAGCACAATAATCTCGAGATCAACTTCAGATACATCCGTCAATTTTAAGTTTTATTGTTGTTTACGTTTTTTTTTGTTTGATCTAGGCCCTTCTTTAAAGAAACAGCTCAGTTTTTTATATGGCAAAACACAAAATATGCAACATTTCCCCCCAAAAATATCTCAAAGTGGATAATTTAATGTGACGTAATTGAAGCCTTGAATAGGTCAATAATTCAAAATGACATTGATTTTGATTCATTATTATGTTTTAAAGAAAGAAACAGCCTGCCTGGCAGCTTTGTGTTATGAAAGCATTGCAACATTTTCTTGCTACATTTCACCTGTTTGCGATTTTATACCACTTTTTATGTTTTTTATTTTATTCAATTGTTGCAGCTCCTCTCTGAGCTGCAACCTTATCGTGGTAGAGGAGTTTGCGTGTCCCAATGATCCTAGGAGCTATGTTGTCCGGGGGCATAAAGCCCCCTGGTAGGGTCTCCCAAGGCAAACAGGTTCTAGGTGAGGGATCAGACAAAGAGCAGCTCGAAGACCTTTATGAAGATGAAAAACCATGGACCCAGATTTCCCTCGCCCGGACGCGGGTCACCGGGGCCCCCCTCTGGAGCCAGGCCCGGAGGTGGGGCACGATGGCGAGCGCCTGGTGGTCGGGCCTGTTCCCATGGGGCCCGGCCGGGCACAGCCCGAAGAGGCAATGTGGGTCATCCCTCCAATGGGCTCACCACTCATAGGAGGGGCCATAGAGGTCGGGTGCATTGTGACCTGGGCGGTAGCCGAAGGCAGGGCACTTGGCGGTCCGATCCTCGGCTACAGAAGCTAGCTCTTGGGACGTGGAACGTCACCTCACTGGGGGGGAAGGAGCCTGAGCTAGTGCGCGAAGTCGAGAAATTCCGGCTGGATATAGTTGGACTCACTTCGACGCACAGCAAGGGCTCTGGAACCACTTCTCTCGAGAGGGATTGGACCCTCTTCCACTCTGGCGTTGCCGGCAGTGAGAGGCGACGGGCTGGAGTGGCAATTCTTGTTTCCCCCCGGCTCAAAGCCTGTACGTTGGAGTTCAACCCGGTGGACGAAAGGGTAGCCTCCCTCCGCCTTCGGGTCGGGGGACGGGTCCTGACTGTTGTTTGTGCTTATGCACCAAACAGCAGTTCAGAGTACCCACCCTTTTTGGGAACACTCGAGGGAGTACTGGAAAGTGCTCCCCCGGGTGATTCCCTTGTCCTACTGGGAGACTTCAACGCTCACGTTGGCAACGACAGTGAAACCTGGAGAGGCGTGATTGGGAAGAATGGCCGCCCGGATCTGAACCCGAGTGGTGTTTTGTTATTGGACTTTTGTGCTCGTCACAGTTTGTCGATAACAAACACCATGTTCAAACATAAGGGTGTCCATATGTGCACTTGGCACCAGGATACCCTAGGCCGCAGTTCCATGATCGACTTTGTAGTTGTGTCATCGGATTTGCGGCCTCATGTTTTGGACACTCGGGTGAAGAGAGGGGCGGAGCTTTCTACCGATCACCACCTGGTGGTGAGTTGGCTGCGATGGTGGGGGAGGATGCCGGACAGACCTGGGAGGCCCAAACGCATTGTGAGGGTCTGCTGGGAACGTCTGGCAGAGTCTCCTGTCAGACAAAGTTTCAATTCCCACCTCCGGAAGAACTTTGAACATGTCACGAGGGAGGTGCTGGACATTGAGTCCGAGTGGACCATGTTCCGCACCTCTATTGTCGAGGCGGCAGATCGGAGCTGTGGCCGCAAGGTAGTTGGTGCCTGTCGGGGCGGCAATCCTAAAACCCCTTGGTGGACACCAGCGGTGAGGGATGCCGTCAAGCTGAAGAAGGAGTCCTATCGGGTCCTTTTGGCTCATAGGACTCCGGAGGCAGTGGACAGGTACCGACAGGCCAAGCGGTGTGCAGCTTCAGCGGTCGCGGAGGCAAAAACTCGGACATGGGAAGAGTTTGGGGAAGCCATGGAAAACGACTTCCGGACGGCTTCGAAGCGATTCTGGACCACCGTCCGCCGCCTCAGGAAGGGGAAGCAGTGCACTATCAACACCGTGTATGGTGCGGATGGTGTTCTGCTGACCTCGACTGCGGATGTTGTGGATAGGTGGAAGGAATACTTCGAAGACCTCCTCAATCCCACCAACACGTCTTCCTATGAGGAAGCAGTGCCTGGGGAATCTGTGGTGGACTCTCCTATTTCTGGGGCTGAGGTCGCTGAGGTAGTTAAAAAGCTCCTCGGTGGCAAGGCCCCAGGGGTGGACGAGATCCGCCCGGAGTTCCTTAAGGCTCTGGATGCTGTGGGGCTGTCTTGGTTGACAAGACTTTGCAGCATCGCGTGGACATCGGGGGCGGTACCTCTGGATTGGCAGACCGGGGTGGTGGTTCCTCTCTTTAAGAAGGGGGACCGGAGGGTGTGTTCCAACTATCGTGGGATCACACTCCTCAGCCTTCCCGGTAAGGTTTATTCAGGTGTACTGGAGAGGAGGCTACGTCGGATAGTCGAACCTCGGATTCAGGAGGAACAGTGTGGTTTTCGTCCTGGTCGTGGAACTGTGGACCAGCTCTATACCCTCGGCAGGGTTCTTGAGGGTGCATGGGAGTTTGCCCAACCAGTCTACATGTGCTTTGTGGACTTGGAGAAGGCATTCGACCGTGTCCCTCGGGAAGTCCTGTGGGGAGTGCTCAGAGAGTATGGGGTATCGGACTGTCTTATTGTGGCGGTCCGTTCCCTGTACGATCAGTGCCAGAGCTTGGTTCGCATTGCCGGCAGTAAGTCGAACACATTTCCAGTGAGGGTTGGACTCCGCCAAGGCTGTCCTTTGTCACCGATTCTGTTCATAACTTTTATGGACAGAATTTCTAGGCGCAGTCAAGGCGTTGAGGGGTTCCGGTTTGGTAACCGCAGGATTAGGTCTCTGCTTTTTGCAGATGATGTGGTCCTGATGGCTTCATCTGACCGGGATCTTCAGCTCTCGCTGGATCGGTTCGCAGCCGAGTGTGAAGCGACCGGAATGAGAATCAGCACCTCCAAATCCGAGTCCATGGTTCTCGCCCGGAAAAGGGTGGAGTGCCATCTCCGGGTTGGGGAGGAGACCCTGCCCCAAGTGGAGGAGTTCAAGTACCTAGGAGTCTTGTTCACGAGTGAGGGAAGAGTGGATCGTGAGATCGACAGGCGGATCGGTGCGGCGTCTTCAGTAATGCGGACGTTGTACCGATCCGTTGTGGTGAAGAAGGAGCTGAGCCGGAAGGCAAAGCGCTCAATTTACCGGTCGATCTACGTTCCCATCCTCACCTATGGTCATGAGCTTTGGGTCATGACCGAAAGGATAAGATCACGGGTACAAGCGGCCGAAATGAGTTTCCTCCGCCGTGTGGCGGGGCTCTCCCTTAGAGATAGGGTGAGAAGCTCTGCCATCCGGGAGGAACTCAAAGTAAAGCCGCTGCTCCTCCACATTGAGAGGAGCCAGATGAGGTGGTTCGGGCATCTGGTCAGGATGCCACCCGAACGCCTCCCTAGGGAGGTGTTTAGGGCACGTCCAACCGGTAGGAGGCCACGGGGAAGACCCAGGACACGTTGGGAAGACTATGTCTCCCGGCTGGCCTGGGAACGCCTCGGGATCCCCCAGGAAGAGCTAGACGAAGTGACTGGAGAGAGGGAAGTCTGGGTTTCCCTGCTTAGGCTGTTGCCCCCGCGACCCGACCTCGGATAAGCGGAAGATGATGGATGGATGGATGGATGATGATGGATGGATGGATGGATGGATGGATTTTATTCAATTGTTTTTTTTAAATGTGCCGTGGGGCCGTTAAAGAATTACCTGCGGGCCGCAAATGGCCCCCGGGCCGCACTTTCGACACCCCTGATTTACATAGGGAATATACCAGAGTCTCCGCAGGTCATTGAAAAGCATTCAAAGTCATTAAATGGATGTTGCGAAAATTAGGGCCTTAAATGGCATTAAAGAAAGCATTAAATACGATACAAGAGGTCTCACTCTGCGCGTTGGTCCTAGCACCTTTAGCACGTTTATTTGACAGTAGAATTAAATGAGCGCAGTAAATCCTCTCGTCAGATATCCACAATCTTTGTGTCAGTATGAGCAAGTGGGACCGGTTGCGTCCTGCGAGTAGCGCCTCAGTGGTAGTGACTCGCTAGTAGCGACTTGCTAGTGATGGTAATCAATATTTAATATGTGTTTGTGTTATAGCTACAATTGGGACGTGCAAGCAAACTATGTTGATTTTTCTATGTCCTCACGGCATACTTGCTTGTTTGTCTGCATTGATGGGCTCATATTGCTCATTAAGTTTGAAGATGAAATACTCGAAGGCGGGCACATTTGGCTTTGTAATCATCTTTTTTCCTCCTAACGTTTATTAGCACTGCTTCTCACTAGCGTATCACTAGTAGCGACTTGCGGTTATTAGCACTGCTTCTCACTAGCGTATCACTAGTAGCGACTTGCGGTTATTAGCAGTCCTTCAAACTAGCGAATCGTTAGTAGTGACTTTCGGTTATTAGCAGTCCTTCACATTAGCGACTTGTTAGTAACTAGCGGTTATTAGCAGTCCTTCAAACTAGCAATTCGTTAGTAGTGACTTGCGGTTATTAGCAGTCCTTCAAACTAGCAATTCGTTAGTAGTGACTTGCGGTTATTAGCAGTCCGTCACATTAGCAACTTGTCAGTGACTTGCGGTTATTAGCAGTCCTTCACACTAGCGACTCGTTAGTAGTGACTTCACACTTTCGACTATCGACTTGTTAGTGACTTGCGGTTATTAGCAGTCCTTCAAACTAGCGACTCTTTAGTAGTGACTTGCGGTTATTAGCAGTCCTTCACATTAGCGACTTGTCAGTGACTTGCGGTTATTAGCAGTCCTTCACACCAGCGTCTCGTTAGTAGTGACTTGCGGTTATTAGCAGTCCTTCACACTAGCGACTCATTAGTAGTGACTTCACACTTTCAACTATCGACTTGTTAGTGACTTGCGGTTATTAGCAGTCCTTCAAACTTGCAACTCATTAGTAGTGACTTCACACTTTCGACTATCGACTTGTTAGTGACTTACGGTTATTAGCAGTCCTTCACACCAGCGACTTAGTAGTGACTTCACACTTTCGACTATCGACTTGTTAGTGACTTGCGGTTATTAGCAGTCCTTCGAACTAGCGAATCGTTAGTAGTGACTTGCGGTTATTAGCAGTCCTTCACATTAGCGACTTGTTAGTGACTTGCGGTTATTAGCAGTCCTTCACACTAGCGACTCGTTAGTAGTGACTTCACACTTTCGACTATCGACTTGTTAGTGACTTGCGGTTATTAGCAGTCCTTCACACCAGCGACTTATTAGTAGTGACTTCACACTTTCGACTATCGACTTGTTAGTGACTTACGGTTATTAGCAGTCCTTCACACTAGTGACTCATTAGTAGTGACTTCGAACTTTCGACTATCTACTTATTAGTGACTTGCGGTTATTAGCAGTCCTTCACACCAGCGACTTATTAGTAGTGACTTCACACTTTCGACTATCGACTTGTTAGTGACTTGCGGTTATTAGCAGTCCTTCGAACTAGCGACTCGTTAGTAGTGACTTGCGGTTATTAGCAGTCCTTCACATTAGCGACTTGTTAGTGACTTGAGGTTATTAGCAGTCCTTCACACTAGCGACTCGTTAATAGTGACTTGCAGTTATTAGCAGTCCTTCACACCAGCGACTCGTTAGTAGTGACTTGCAGTTATTAGCAGTCCTTCACACCAGTGACTCGTTGGTAGTGACTACCAGTTATTAGCAGTGCTTCACACTAGCGACTCGTTAGTAATGACTTGTGGTTATTAGCAATCCTTCACACTTGGGCTCGTTAGTAGTGACTTGCGGTTATTAGCAGTCCTTCACATTAGCGACCCATTAGTAATGACTTGCAGTTATTAGCAGTCCTTCACACCAGCGACTCGTTAGTAGTGACTTGCAGTTATTAGCAGTCCTTCACACCAGTGACTCGTTGGTAGTGACTAGCAGTTATTAGCAGTGCTTCACACTAGCGACTCGTTAGTAGTGACTTGCGGTTATTAGCAGTCCTTCACACTAGCAACTCTTTAGTAGTAACTTGCGGTTATTAGCAGTCCTTCACACTAGCGACTTGTTGGCGACAAACTCAGTCCTATTTTTGATTATTTGATTAGTTGTTTATACGGCCACCCTCAGTGTGACCTGTATGGCTGTTGACCAAGTATGTGTGTGTGAAAGCCGCATATATTATGTGACTTGGCCAGCACGCTGTTTATATGGAGGAAAAGAGGACATGACGCCATGTTGTAGAGGACAGTGTCTTTAAGGCACGCTCCCAATATTGTTGTCCGGGTGGAAATCGGGAGAATGGTTGCCCAGGGAGATTTTCGGGAAGGGCACTAAACTGTGGGAGTCTCCCGGGACAATCGGGAGGGTTGGCAAGTATGAGTATTAGCGGTGAATGTGGTGTTAACGGCGGGCCAACTCTAATGTTAATTTGATATTGCCTCAAGGGCCAAATGAAAATAAACGGCGGGCCAGAGTTTGACACCCATGGCCTCGTAGAAGTCAGTATTGAACCTTAGATTGAAAAGCCTCACAATACAAAAACAGTCCATTCAAATTTTCCAACTGAATTTTCTAGTTGTGGAATATTTTAACTATTTTTGATATGTTTTATATTGTGGAATATATAAATATAAACATCCTTCCGTTGCCTGAACGTCCGTGCACATCTCTCTCGCCTAACCACTTAGAACACCTCTGAAGGTCTCTTAAATATCGTGGAGAGTAGGAGTATTTCTTAGACTTAAAGGGGAACATTATCACCAGACCTATGTAAGCGTCAATATATACCTTGATGTTGCAGAAAAAAGACCATGTATTTTTTTAACCGATTTCCGAACTCTAAATGGGTGAATTTTGGCTAATTAAACGCATTTCTGTTTATCGCTCTTTTTGCGATGTCGTCAGAACGTGACGTCACCGAGGTAACACACCCGCCATTTTCATTTTCAACACATTGCAAACGCACGGGTCTCAGCTCTGTTATTTTCCGTTTTTTTGACTATTTTTTGGAACCTTGGAGACATCATGCCTCGTCGGTGTGTTGTCGGAGGGTGTAACAACACTAACAGGGAGGGAATCAAGTTGCACCACTGGCCCGAAGATGCGAAAGTGACTACCGCCAGACCCCCATTGAATGTGCCAGAGTGTCTCCACATTTTACCGGCGATGACCGACATGACACAGAGATGTAAGGATAACCTTACATCTCTATAAACCGGGCGGTTTAGCTCGGTTGGTAGAGTGGCCGTGCCAGCAACTTGAGGGTTGCAGGTTCGATTCCCGCTTCCGCCATCCTAGTCAATGCCGTTGTGTCCTTGAGCAAGACACTTTACCCACCTGCTCCCAGTGCCACCCACACTGGTTTAAATGTAACTTGGATATTGGGTTTCACTATGTAAAGCGCTTTGAGTCACTAGAGAAAAGCGCTATATAAATATAATTCACTTCACTTCACTAACCTGCAGATGCATTTCCAACGATAAATTCAGCGAAATCACAAAGGTGAGTTTTGTTGATGTTGACTTATGTGCTAATCAGCCATATTTGTTTGCGGCGTGACTGCCAGCTCATCGATCCTAACATGCTATGCTAATCGACGCTAACATGCTATTTACCGGCGGTGCTAAAGCAGACATGGCACAGAGATGTATGGATAACCTGCAGATGCATTTGCAGCGATAAAGTCAACAAAATCACAAAGGTGAGTTTTGTTGATATTGACTGCCAGCTAATCGATGCCAACATGCTACGCTAATCGATGCTAACATGCTATTTACCGGCGGTGCTAAAGCGGACATGGCACAGAGATGTATGGATAACCTGCAGATGCATTTGCAACGATAAAGTCAACAAAATCACAAAGGTGAGTTTTGTTGATATTGACTGCCAGCTAATCGATGCTAACATGCTACGCTAATCGATGCTAACATGCTATTTACCAGCGGTGCTAAAGCAGACATGGCACAGAGATGTATGGCTAACCTGCAGATGCATTTGCAACGATAAATTCAACGAAATCACAAAGGTGAGTTTTGTTGATGTTGACTTACGTGCTAATCAGACATATTTGGTTGCGGCATGACTGCCAGCTCATCGATGCTAACATGCTACGCTAATCAACGCTAACATGCTATTTACCGGCGGTGCTAAAGCAGACATGGCACAGAGATGTATGGATAACCTGCAGATGCATTTGCAACGATAAAGTGAACAAAATCACAAAGGTGAGTTTTGTTGATATTGACTGCCAGCTAATCGATGCTAACATGCTACGCTAATCGATGCTAACATGCTATTTACCGGCGGTGCTAAAGCAGACATGGCACAGAGATGTATGGATAACCTGCAGATGCATTTGCAACGATAAATTCAGCGAAATCACAAAGGTGAGTTTTGTTGATGTTGACTTATGTGCTAATCAGACATATTTGGTTGCGGCGTGACTGCCAGCTCATCGATGCTAACATGCTACGCTAATCGACGCTAACATGCTATTTACCGGCGGTGCTAAAGCAGACATGGCACAGAGATGTATGGATAACCTGCAGATGCATTTGCAACTATATTACGTTTACTTCCACCCACATTTAATGCGAAAAAAACACCAATCGAAGGATTGTTTCAATGTTAGGTTCGTATTGTGGAACATTGAATTTTGGTAATTTCCCGACCAATGTTAAATCAACGTCACAACCCGGCATTGATTAAACGCTGGCAAAAAGTATGTTGTTTCAACGTTGTATTTGAGTTGAAGGATATTGGTGAGAAAATTACCAAATTTCAATGGTCAAATCAACGTCACAACCCGACATTGATAAAATGTCGTCAACAACTATGTTGTTTCAACGTTGTAGTTGTATCTGAAATATTAGTAGGGACATGACCAAAATTACGTCGAACATCAAATCAATGTCGTCAAAAAGCATGTTGTTTCAACGTTGTATTTGAGTTGAAGGATATCGGTAAGAAGATGACCAAACTTCAATGGTCAAATCAACGTCAGAACCTAAAGTTGATTAAACGTCGTCAAAAAGCATGTTGTTTCAACGTTAGGTTTCTGTCGTAGAATACCGGTCGGGAAATGGCCAAATTTCAACGTAAGGATCCGACATTGGCGTGGCGCAGTGGGAGAGTGGCCGTGCGCAACCCGAGGGTCCCTGGTTCAAATCCCACCTAGTACCAACCTCGTCACGTCCGTTGTGTCCTGAGCAAGACACTTCACCCTTGCTCCTGATGGGTGCTGGTTGGCGCCTTGCATGGCAGCTCCCTCCATCAGTGTGTGAATGTGTGTGTGAATGGGTAAATGTGGAAGTAATGTCAAAGCGCTTTGAGTACCTTCAAGGTAGAAAAGCGCTATACAAATACAACCCGTAGACATTTAAGTTGCTCCAGTGTCACGAGATGCAAAAGTCCTGATCGTTTGGTCCGCACATTTAACCGGCGATGCTAACGCAGTTATTCGGCCATGCTATGGCTATGAATAGCGTCAATAGCTTCAGTTTCTTCTTCAATACTTTCATACTCCAACCATCCGTTTTAATACATGCGTAATCTGTTAAATCGCTGAAATCCGAGTCTGAATCCGAGCTAATGTCGCTATATCTTGCTGTGGTATTCGCCGTTGTTTGTTTACATTGGCAGCACTGTATGACGTCACAGGGAAATGGATAGTCGCATCGCAAATAGCGAAAATCAAGCACTTTAAAGCTTTTTTTTAGGGATATTCGGGGACCGGGGAAATTTTGAAAAAAACTTCAAAAAATACAAGAAGCCACTGAGAACTGATTTTTATTGTTTTTAACCCTTTTGAAATTGTGATAATGTTCCCCTTTAAGTTTGAGAGTAGGACTACATTTTGCAAATTCTCAGGACTTTTAAGTGTAAAATGGCACTCCAAGACGCTTGATAAATATGGCCCCTGATGTTTTGGTCGGATCTTAGAGTTTCACTTGTGGAGGGGGTCCGGTCCGATCCGGTGGCCATGTACTGCTTGCCTGTGTATCGCCTGGGGACATCTCTGCGCTGCTGATCCGCCTTCGCTTGGGATGGTTTCCTGCTGGCTCCGCTGTGAACGGGACTCTCGCTGCTGTGTTGGATCCGCTTTGGACTGGACTCTCGCGACTGTGTTGGATCCATTATGGATTGAACTTTCACATTATCATGTTAGACCCGCTCGACATCCATTGCTTTCCTCCTCTTCAAGGTTCTCATAGTCATCATTGTCACCGACGTCCCACTGGGTGTGAGTTTTCCTTGCCCTTATGTGGGCCTACCGAGGATGTCGTTGTGGTTTGTGCAGCTCTTTGAGACACTAGTGATTTAGGGCTATATAAGTAAACATTGATTGGGCTATATAAGTAAACATTGATTGAGTGATTGTATGCTTATAACTCCAATTTTTGCTCGCAACTGAAAGCATAACAATTAGCGGAGCGACTGCTCTTATCTCAAAACACTCTTAAGTTGAGGTACCGCCGTGTAGCAATCAGTTGTTCTTTGAACTTTTTTGGGTGTTTAGAAAGCATGGGAAGGTTGCTGGCCGTCTCTCTGGAGATGCACTGGTCTCACACGCTGGCTAGTCACAACACTGCTCCGTCTGTACGCGCAGATAGTCCAGGCTGCTCTTTTTGTAAGCGCTCTTATCTCTGCTTGTCGGATTTCACCTTTAAAAAAACATTCTGGACAAAATGTGTGTGTGAAAGGTTGTGCGACTCCTCAGGTGTCACCTTGATGCACCTGTTTGCTGCCTTGGGAAGACTTTCAACCGGCGCTGTTGTTGTTGTCGTTGTTGTTGTCGGACACCGATGAAACATCTAAAGTCTTACAAACCAGCGTCGTCGTTTTTCGCATAACTAGGATTTATTTCCCTGTGGCAAAGGGAAACAAATGTCTACTGCAGAGGACGCTGGTTTTTCGGGAGCTTAGTGTACAAACCCCGTTTCCATATGAGTTGGGAAATTGTGTTGGATGTAAATATAAACGGAATACAATGATTTGCAAATCCTTTTCAACCCATATTTAATTGAATTCACTACAAAGATAAGATATTTGACGTTCAAACTCATAAACTGTATTTTTTTTTTGCAAATAAGAGATAACTTAGAATTTCATGGCTGCAACACGTGCCAAAGTAGTTGGGAAAGGACATGTTCACCGCTGTGTTACATCACCTTTTCTTTTAACAACACTCAATAAATGTTTGGGAACTGAGGAAACTAATTGTTGAAGCTTTGAAAGTGGAATTCGTTCCCATTCTTGTTTTATGTAGAGCTTCAGTCGTTCAACAGTCCGGGGTCTCCGCTGTCGTATTTTACGCTTCATAATGCGCCACACATGTGACGTCTTGGTGGCATTGTGGTGACGAGTTGGATGCAGCGAAGATGGACACAGCGTGAGGTAGGAACAATAATTTATTTATACTAACTAAAACAGACTAAGAACCAAAAACACTTGCTCGAAGGCACTAACAAACAAAACAGAAAGCGCCAGCATGAGCTAGGGACAAACAACTGAAATAGCATGGAAGCTAATTTTACACGAAGGTAGTTACCACAAGGCTGGAAAGAGCGACGTCAACTGTAGCGTGAAGCAAACAAGAGTCCAAGAAACAATGTTAAACAAAGGCGGTCTTAAATAGGGAGATAACTAATCAAGGGCAGGTGCTTGTGATCCAAGGAGAGACAGGTGACACTAAATAGGTAACTATGACAACGGAACAAAACCAGGAAGGGCCACAAAGAACTGAGGAAGACAAATACTAGACAGAATGTGATAAACAGAACCAAAACCAGAATATGCCATGATTCAAGACGTGGATCATGACAACACATTTTCGATGGGAGACAGGTCTGGACTGCAGGCGGGCCAGGAAAGTACCCGCACTCTTTTTTTTACGAAGCCACGCTGTTGTAACACGTGGCTTGGCATTGTCTTGCTGAAATAAGCAGGGGCGTCCATGATAATGTTGCTTGGATGACAAAATATGTTGCTCCAAAACCTGTATGAACCATTCAGCATTAATGGTGCCTTCACAGATGTGTAAGTTACCCATGCCTTGGGCACTAATACACCCCCATACCATCACAGATGCTGGCTTTTGATTTTTGCGCCTATAATAATCCGAATGGTTATTTTCCTTTGTTATGGAGGACACCACGTCCACAGTTTCCAAATATAATTTGAAATGTGGACTCGTCAGACCACAGAACACCTTTCCACTTTGCATCAGTCCATTTTAGGTGAGCTCAGGCCCAGCCAAGCCGGCGGCGTTTCAGGATATTGTTGGGTCTGGCTTTGAATAGCAGAGTTTTAACTTGCACTTACAGATGTAGCAACAACTTTTAGTTACTGACATTGGTTTTATGAAGTGTTCCTGAGCCCATGTGGTGATATCCTTTACACACTGGTGTCGGTTTTTGATGCAGTACCACCTGAGGGGTCAAAAGTCCGTAATATCGTCGCTTACGTGCAGTGATTTCTCCAGATTCTCTGAACTTTTTGATGATTTTACGGCCCGTAGATGGTAAAATCCCTAAATTCCTTGCAATAGCTCGTTGAGAAATGTTGTTCTAAAACTTTTCGACAATTTGCTTACAAAGTGGTGTACCTCGCCCCATCCTTGTTTGTGAATTACTTAGCATTTCATGGAAGCTGCTTTTATACCCAATCATGGCACCCACCTGTTCCCAATTAGCCTGCACACCTGTGGGATGTTCCATATAAGTGTTTGATGAGCATTCCTCAACTTTATCAGTATTTTTTGCCACCTTTCCCAACTTCTTTGCCATGTGTTGCTGGCATCAAATTCTAAAGTTAATGATTATTTGCAAAAAAAAAAAATGTTTATCAGTCTGAACATCAAATATGTAGCATATTCAACTGAATATGGGTTGAAAATGATTTGCAAATCATTGTATTCCGTTTATGTTTACATCTAACACAATTTCCCAACTCATATAGAAACGGGGTTTGTATATATTGAGTAGAGCATGCAGCCGAAGGCGTAGTCTTCATGTTGGAATATGCTTTAATTGTTATTTTTGATGCAATAAATCCAATTAAAGCAAAAAATAATCATAATAAATAAATATGCTCCGGTGATTGATGCTTAAACCGTTCTGATCTTTCTTCGTTCAGCCTCGTTGAAAGATGACGTGCTGCTACACGACTCCCCCTCCCAAGCCCCCCCGCTCCCCTCTGCCCCCATAGGGCTTTGGCTGCCATGCATCTGGTTTGCCTCTTAATCCTTTTCAAGGAGTTGCATAGCTCAGCTTTTTTTTCCCTCCTTTTGTCACCACAATCCACACTTTCACTCCCACTTCTTTTTTTCTTTTTTTTTTACTCCGTAGAAACGTATAATTAAAGCCAGTTTCGGGACAGGTGTGCTATTACTGAAGGATTGCTATGATAGGCTGTGATGTGTTTTACGATTGCTACTATTGTGTTATTTAAGTTTTTTAATTTGTTGTGTTGCGTATTTTGCATGTTTTTTTGTTTTGTTTTCTTTGCTATGTTTTTTGTTATGTTTTCGCTTGTTTTTTTGTGTTGTTTGTTTCTTTATGTCTCCTTTTGTTTTTTTGTTCTATTTTTGTTATGTTTTGTTATGTTTTTGTTGTGTTTTGTCAGGCAACATCCTACTTACTTGCTTGTGTCACTTCCACCCTGACATGGGATGCCCCACCTGTGTGATCAAAGCAGGGCAAAGGGTGAGAAATGACCCTGAGCTGGTCCGCGCACGACCTCTCACCTGCGACTGACGGATAGACTGCTAATTGAAGGGTATAATGACGGATTGGAACAGATGTCAAATTGCAGAAAATCCGCAGCAAAATCTAATTTCTCTCGGACGGGTTGCACTGAGAACTAATTTGATTGTATTTTTTTAAAGGGGAACTGCACTATTTCTAGAATTTGGTCCATCATTCACAATCCGTATATAAGAAAAAACATATGTATTTTTCTTTTTTAATTCATTCTAATTTGTAAATAAAAGCTCGTAAAAGTCAGCTAACAATGGAGCCAGGGTAAGTCGCTTTATTCCGCTCTAAAAACATCAAAATCATTGTTTTATATGCACATTGTAAGTATATATGTAGTAGCATTCATAATTACATGCAATATTTACATATTTTCTTCAATTTAAGCAAACTGCAGTGCATTAATTTTACAGATGTTTACGTTCCGACTTTCAACAACACTATTAATCATGGCAGACTTCATTAGAGACATCAAAGACTACTTTGTGACAAATGACTATTCAGACAGTTATATTTTTGAGCCTGAATATAAGGAGGATGATCTACAAGTTTTAAAAGCTGAGTGATAAACAGATCCTGCATTAGTAAAATACAGTAAGCGTCATGTAGCAGTATTGCTAAGTGCCAAACAAGAAATACAAAACTACAAACATAATAAAACAGTCACTTACTGTATAATGTCCGCTCTCACTAGGATGCAGACTGACAGGATGTTTATATCTTCCCGTTTAGATGAATAATTAATCATTACTCCCATGGAGGTTTAAAAAAAAAGGTGCCAAGTCTTTCTCGCCATCTTTGGGTACTATCCAGGTGAGAGGCACCATTTATAATCTAGAAATAACTTTCACCAACTCAGAGGCGTTGCAGCGGCCCACCGGCTCGATGTGTCAATATAGCAGCATAAGTTAGTTAGCTCTCTGTGATCACGGCGCCGCTAAAAATAGTTTGTCTGCGTTAGCGCTTATAATAACATTAATGCTAATACTTTGTTAACATTGAGGACACGCGATGTGACACAAAATGAGGTATTGTTGGCAGTTTTTGGATGTTTTTAGAGGGCCTTATGCGCAGAATAGAGTGATCCTATCATCTGCATTGTTCGCCAACTCCTACTTGCCATATTGTACGAATAAGAATGTATAAAATTAAAACACAAACACATGTTCTTGTCTTACATAAGGATTGTGAATCCCGAAATTCAGCGCCTCTCCCGAAAACCTCCCGGGACAAATTTACTCCCAAAAATCTCCCGAAATTCAGGCGGAGCTGGAGGCCACGCCCCCTCCAGCTCCATGCGGACACGAGTGACGTGTCGACAGCCTGTTTTCACGTCCGCTTTCCCACAATATAAACAGAGTGCCTGCTCAATGACGTTATAACTGTAGAATGATCGAGGCCGAGTTCTTGGCTTTTTATGTGGGTTTATTATTAGGCAGTCTCATTAACTGCCAACAACACACAACAACAGCAGTCACGTTTTCGTCTACCGTATAGCAGTTCGTCTGCCGTAAACAGCAATATTGTGACACTCACAGGACAATACTGCCATCTACTGTGCATGCATATGTGACAATAGCATCTACGGCTTTTAGAGCAGTGCTTCTCAACCTTTTTTCAGTGATGTACCCCCTGTGAACATTTTTTTTAATTCAAGTACCCCCTAATCAGATCAAAGCATTTTAAATACAGTAAAATAAAGCACTATGTCGTCAGTTCCTGGTTTATTAAATTGTATAATAGTGCAAAATATTGCTAATTTGTAGTGGTCTTTCTATAAAAATAACTAAAAACTTGTTGAAAAATAAACAAGTGATTGAATTATGAATAAAGATTTCTACACATTCTGCGATGAGGTACTATGATGATTAACCTGTGTGATGACTGTATTATGCTGATAGTATATATTTGTACCATGAATTGATTAACGTGGACCCCGACTTAAACAAGTTGAAAAACTTATTGGGGTGTTACCATTTAGTGGTTATTTGTACGCAATATGTGCTGAACTGTGCAATCTACTAATAAAAGTATCAATCAATCAATCAAACAGGAGGTGACTTGTCCAGGGTGTACACCGCCTTCCGCCCGATTGTAGCTGAGATAGGCACCAGCGCCCCTAAAGGGAATAAGCGGTAGGAAATGGATGGATGGATAGCTGTAAATATACTCTTCCCCTCTTAACCACGCCCCC
>NC_084620.1:63852077-63884577 GCF_033978795.1 Nerophis ophidion
GATCAAGTATGACACATAGAATGGACCTGCTATTACCGTTTAAATAAGAAAATCTCATTTCAGTAGGCCTTTAAGATGTCAATAAACTTCTCAATCAATCAAAAAAAACTAATAAAAGTGTGTTTTAATACGACGGTGAGATGAAGTCGGCACAAGCGAACATGGTTCCCTACCACATGTCAACCGGCAGGTTTCGGTGAGAAAATGGTGGTAATAAGTCAGCTCTTACCGTAGACATGAGCGGAGAGCTTGCGTCGTCCCTCCTGCACCTGTCAAAGAGGCAACTGCGGACTCTCTTGCCTCCTCCCACCGGCCGCCCCCGACCGTCGGATGCTTCCACCGTGGAGGAAGCATCGGCTGCTTTTGCCTCGTTCGGAAACGTGAGTTCCCTCGGAGACACTGGCGGTCGCCACACCCCTCCGACTTTCAGGTTGTACAGGTACGACCATATAATCTCACTAAAACACTAGTAACACAATAAGCAGATAAGAAATTTTCTAAGAATTATCGTAGTAAATTTGTCTAATAACATCTGCCGATTTTTTTTCTAGTCCTTCACTCTCACTTTCATCATGTACGAATCTTTCATCGTCGCTCAAATTAATGGGGAAATCGTCGCTTTCTCGGTACGAATCGCTCTCGCTGCTGGTGGCCATGATTTTAAACAATGTTCAGATGTGAGGAGCTCTACAACTCGTGACGTCACGCGCACATCGTCTGCTACTTCCGGTACAGGCAAGGCTTTTTTATTAGCGACCAAAAGTTGCAAACTTTATCGTGGATGTTCTCTACTAAATCCTTTCAGCAAAAATATGGCAATATCGCGAAATGATCAAGTATGACACATAGAATGGACCTGCTATCCCCGTTTAAATAAGAAAGTCTCATTTCAGTAGGCGGGAAATCTCCATCGGAGGTCAGAAAGTGAACATTGTGTTGAGGTGCGGTCTCGTCACGCTCGCGTGTTTGCAGTGGGGATTTCAAAGCCCCGTGTTGTTTGTTTGCAAACGTACGCGGCCTCAGGCCGGGGGGGAAAGGTGAAGGGTCGGGGGTTGTCCCCTCATTGGGGATGCACTGTGTATAACCTTGTATGCATGTTGTGTTACTAAGAAAGTGTTGGCATAGTGTCACACTCACACGGGCAGTGTGAGTGTGACACCCCCTCTCACCTCACCTTTTTTTTTATTTGGTGTTTGCTCTCACTTAAACGAGACAATGCTCTTCTTTGTTTTGCCACTTCGCGCGTGCGACGTCGCATTAGCCGCTGAGATGAGATGTTGAACCGCTTTTCCCTTTACTTCATTTTGTTACACAAAAGGGTTTTGTAAATACAACACGATCAAGCTCACTAGTGCAGGGGTCACCAACGAGGTGCCCGCGGGCACCAGGTAGCCCGTAAGGACCAGATGAGTCGCCCGCTGGCCTGTTCTAAAAATAGCTCAAATAGCAGCACTTACCAGTGAGCCGCATCAATTTTTTAAAATTGTATTTACTTACTAGCAAGCTGGTTTCGCTTTGCTCTACATTTTTGATTCTAAGAGACAAAACTCAAATAGAATTTGAAAATCCAAGAAAATATTTGAAAGACTTGGTCTTCACTTGTTTATATAAATTCATTTATTTTTTTACTTTACTTCTTATAACTTTCAGAAAGACAATTTTAGAGAAAAAATACAACCTTAAAAATGATTTTAGGATTTTTAAACACATATACCTTTTTACCTTTTAAATTCCTTCCTCTTCTTTCCTGACAATTTAAATCAATGTTCAAGTATTTTTTTTATTATTGTAAAGAGTAATACCCATCCATCCATTTTCTACCGCTTATTCCCTTTCGGGGTCGCGGGGGGTGCTGGCGCCTATCTCAGCTACAATCGGGCGGAAGGCGGGGTACACCCTGGACAAGTCGCCATCACATCACTGAAATAAATACATTTTAATTTAATTTTTCATTTTAGCTTCTGTTTTTTCGACAAAGAATATTTGTGAAATATTTCTTCAAACTTATTATGATTAAAACTCCAAAATATTATTCTGGCAAATTTAGAAAATCTGTAGAATCAAATTTAAATCTTATTTCAAAGTCTTTTGAATTTATTTTAAAATGTTTGTTCCGGAAAATTTAGAAGAAATAATGATTTGTCTTTGTTAGAAATATAGCTTGGTCCAATTTGTTATATATTCTAACAAAGTGCAGATTGGATTTTAACCAATTTAAAACATGTCATCAAAATTCTAAAATTAATCTTAATCAGGAAAAATTACTAATGATGTTCCATTTATTCTTTTTTGAATTTTTTTTCAAAAAGATTCGAATTAGCTAGTTTTTCTCTTCATTTTTTTTTTGGTTGAATTTTGAATTTTAAAGAGTCGAAATTGAAGATAAACTATGTTTCAAAATTAAATTTTCATTTTTTTCGTGTTTTCTCCTCTTTTAAACTGTTCAATTAAGTGGTTTTTTCATCATTTATTCTCTACAAAAAACCTTCCGTAAAAGGAAAAAAAATGTACGACAGAATGACAGACAGGAATACCCATTTTTTTATATATACAAATGTATTTATTAAAGGTAAATTGAGCAAATTGGCTATTTCTGGCAATGTATTTAAGTGTGTATCAAATTGGTAGCCCTTCACATTAGTCAGTACCCAAGAAGTAGGTCTTGGTTTCAAAAAGGTTGGTGACCCCTGAACTAGAGCCTCCAGTTAGTCCGCGGTGCAAGCGGACCGCCCAATTTCGAGGGGTGTCTCGCCAAAAGAAACCCTTACAAAGAAATAATCTGTTCCGAAGTGAAAAGCTGCTGTTAAGTGCACATGCAGTAACTTGGAAAGATTCTGTAAATGTCGTACAAACGTTAAAAAAAAAAACACATTTCAGCGATGTTTAAGATACAGATTTATATCGTTTTACCTGTTATACAAGTGTGAAGAGAAGTTGAGCACTGCTAAGCAATGTTGGAAGTCACATTTTAACAATTTTACTGGTCATACAAGTGGAAAAAAAAGTTAAGTACTGTTGGGCAACGTTTAAAGTGACAGATTTACCTGTCATACAAGTGGAAAAAGAAGTTGACCACTATAAGGTAGAGTTTTAGAATATAGTTTTAACAGTCTTACCTGTTATACAATCGTAAAAATAAGTTAAGTACTTTTAGGCAATTTTTAAACTGACAAATTTAGCTGTCATACAAGTGGAAAAAGAAGTTGAACGCTATAAGGTAGAGTTTTAGAATATAGTTTTAACAGTCTTATCCATTATACAAGCGTAAAAATAATTGAAGTACTGTTAGGCAATTTTTAAACTGACATTTTAACAATTGTACTTGTCAAACAAGTGTAAAAAGTAGTTAAGTACTGTTAGGCAATCTTTAAAGTGACAGTTTTACCTGTCATACAAGTGGAAAAAGAATTTTAACACTATAGGGTAAAGTTTTAGAATATAGTTTTAACAGTCTTACCCGTCATACAAGCGTAAAAAGAATCTAAGTACGGTTAAGCAATGTTTAAAGTGTAATTTTAACAACTGTACTTGTCAAACAAGTGTAAAAAGTAGTTAAGTACTGTTAGGCAAATTTGAAAGTGACAGTTTTACCTGTCATACAAGTGGAAAAAGAAGTTGACCACAGCCTGAACAGTCTTACCTGTCATACAAGCGTAAAAATAAGTTAAGTACTGTTAAGCAATGTTTAAAGTGACAGATTTACTTGTCATACAAGTGGAAAAAAAAGTTTAACACTATAAGGTAAAGTTTTAAAATACAGTTTTAACAGTTTTACCCGTCATAGAAGCGTAAAAAGAATTTAAGTACAGTTAGGAAATGTTTAGGCAAAGTTGAATGTGACAGTTTTACCTGTCATACAAGTGGAACAAGAAGTTGACCACTATAATGTAACATTTTAAAATATAGTTTTAACAGTCATACAAGCGCAAAAATAATTTAAGTACTGATAGGCAATGTTTAAAGTGTAATTTTAACAACTGTACTTTTCAAACAAGTGTAAAAAGTAATTAATTACTGTTTGGCAAATTTGAAAGTGACAGTTTTACCTGTCATACAAGTGGAAAAATAAGTTTAACACTATGAGGTAACGTTTTAAAATATAGTTTGAACAGTCTTACCCGTCATACAACTGTTAAAATAATTAAGTACTGTTAGGCAATGTTTAAACTGACATTTTAACAATTGTACCTGTCAAACAAGTGTAAAAAGTAGTTAAGTACTGTTAGGGAATCTTTAAAGTGACAGTTTTACCTGTAATACAATTGGAAAAAGAATTTTAACACTATAGGGTAAAGTTTTAGAATATAGTTTTAACAGTCTTACCCGTCATACAAGTGTAAAAAGAATTTCAGTACTGTTAGAAATCGTTTAAAGTGTAATTTTAACAATTGTACCTGTTAAACAAGTGTAAAAGTAGTTAAGTACTGTTTGGCAAAGTTGAAGGTGACAGTTTTACCTGTCATACAAGTGGAAAAAGAAGTTGACCACAGTTTGAACAGTCTTACCTGTCAAACAAGCGTAAAAATAAGTTAAGAACTGTTAGGCAATGTTTAAAGTGACAGTTTTACCTGTCATACAAGTGGAAAAAGAAGTTGACCACTATAAGGTAAAGTTTTAAAATATAGTTTTAATAGTCTTACCCGCTATAGAAGCGTAAAAATAATTGAAAAACTGTTAAGCAATGATTAAACTGACATTTTAACAACTGTACCTGTCAAACAAGTGTAAAAAGTAGTTAGGTACTGTTGGGCAAATTTGAAAGTGACAGTTTCACCTGTCATACAAGTGGAAAAAGAAGTTGACCAAAATTTGAACAGTCTTACCTGTCGTACAAGCGTAAAAATAAGTTAAGTACTGTTAAGCAATGTTTAAAGTGACAGATTTACCTGTCATACAAGTGGAAAAAGAAGTTGACCACTATAAGGTAGAGTTTTAGAATATGCTTTTAACAGTCTTACCTGTCATACAATTGTAAAAATAAGTTAAGTACTTTTAGGCAATGTTTAAACTGACATTTTAACAATTGTACTTGTCAAACAAGTGTAAAAAGTAGTTAAGTACTGTTAGGCAAAGTTGAAAGTGACAGTTTTACCTGTCATACAAGTGGAAAAAGAAGTGTAACACTATAAGGTAAAGTTTTAAAATCTAGTTTTAACAGTCTTACCCGTCATACAAGCATAAAAATAATTGAAGTACGGTTAGGCAATGTTTAAAGTGTAATTTTAACAATTGTACCTGTCAAACAAGTGTAAAAAGTAGTTAATTACTGTTTGGCAAATTTGAAAGTGACAGTTTTACCTGCCATACAAGTGGAAAAAGAAGTTGACCACAGCCTGAACAGTCTTACCTGTCATACAAGCGTAAAAATAAGTTAAGTACTGTTAAGCAATGTTTCAAGTGACAGATTTACCTGTCATACAAGTGGAAAAAGAAGTTGACCACTATAAGGTAGAGTTTTAGAATATACTTTTAACAGACTTACCTGTCATACAATTGTAAAAATAAGTTAAGTACTTTTAGGCAGTTTTTTAAGTGACAAATTTACCTGTCATACAAGTGGAAAAAGAATTTGACCACTATAAGGTAGAGTTTTAAAATACAGTTTGAACTGTCATACAAGCGTAAAAATAAGTTAAGTACTGTTTGGCAATGTTTAAAGTGACAGATTTACCTGTCATACAAGTGGAAAAAGAAGTTGACCACTATAAGGTAAAGTTTTAAAATACAGTTTGAACAGTCTTAGCCGTCATATAAGCGTAAAAAGAATTGAAGTACTGTTAGGCAATGTTTAAAGTGACATTTTAATAATTGTACCTGTCAAAAAAGTGTAAAAAGTAGTTAAGTACTGTTAGGCAAAGTTGAAGCTGACAATTTTACCTGTCATACAAGTGTAAAAAGAAGTTGACCACAGTTTGAACAGTCTTACCTGTCAAACAAGCGTAAAAATAAGTTAAGAACTGTTAGGCAATGTTTTAAGTGACATATTTACCTATCCTACAAGTGGAAAAAGAAGTTGACCACTATAAGGTAGAGTTTTAGAATATAGTTTTAACAGTCTTAGCCGTCATACAAGCGTAAAAATAAGTTAAGTACTTTTAGGCAATTTTTAAACTGACATTTTAACAATAGTACTTGTCAAAAAAAGTGTAAAAAGTAGTTAAGTACTGTTGGGCAAAGTTGAAAGTGACAGTTTTACCTGTCATACAAGTGTAACAAGAAGTTGACCACTATAATGTAACATTTTAAAATATAGTTTTAACAGTCATACAAGCGCAAAAATAATTTAAGTACTGATAGGCAATGTTTAAAGTGTAATTTTAACAACTGTACTTTTCAAACAAGTGTAAAAAGTAATTAATTACTGTTAGGCAAATTTGAAAGGGACAGTTTTACCTGTCATACAAGTGGAAAAAGAAGTTTAACACTATGAGGTAACGTTTTAAAATATAGTTTGAACAGTCTTACCCGTCATACAACTGTTAAAATAATTAAGTACTGTTAGGCAATGTTTAAACTGACATTTTAACAATTGTACCTGTCAAACAAGTGTAAAAAGTAGTTAAGTACTGTTAGGGAATCTTTAAAGTGACAGTTTTACCTGTCATACAATTGGAAAAAGAATTTTAACACTATAGGGTAAAGTTTTAGAATATAGTTTTAACAGTCTTACCCGTCATATAAGTGTAAAAAGAATTTCAGTACTGTTAGAAATCGTTTAAAGTGTAATTTTAACAATTGTACCTGTTAAACAAGTGTAAAAGTAGTTAAGTACTGTTTGGCAAAGTTGAAGGTGACAGTTTTACCTGTCATACAAGTGGAAAAAGAAGTTGACCACTATAAGGTAAAGTTTTAAAATATAGTTTTAATAGTCTTACCCGCTATACAAGCGTAAAAATAATTGAAAAACTGTTAAGCAATGATTAAACTGACATTTTAACAACTGTACCTGTCAAACAAGTGTAAAAAGTAGTTAGGTACTGTTGGGCAAATTTGAAAGTGACAGTTTCACCTGTCATACAAGTGGAAAAAGAAGTTGACCAAAATTTGAACAGTCTTACCTGTCATACAAGCGTAAAAATAAGTGAAGTACTGTTAGGCAATGTTTCAAGTGACTGTTTTACCCGTCATACAATTGTAAAAATAAGTTAAGTACTTTTAGGCAATGTTTAAACTGACATTTTAACAATTGTACTTGTCAAACAAGTGTAAAACGTAGTTAAGTACTGTTAGGCAAAGTTGAAAGTGACAGTTTTACCTGTCATACAAGTGGAAAAAGAAGTTGACCACAGCCTGAACAGTCTTACCTGTCATACAAGCGTAAAAATAAGTTAAGTACTGTTAAGCAATGTTTAAAGTGACAGATTTACCTGTCATACAAGTGGAAAAAGAAGTTGACCACTATAAGGTAGAGTTTTAGAATATGCTTTTAACAGTCTTACCTGTCATACAATTGTAAAAATAAGTTAAGTACTTTTAGGCAATGTTTAAACTGACATTTTAACAATTGTACTTGTCAAACAAGTGTAAAAAGTAGTTAAGTACTGTTAGGCAAAGTTGAAGGTGACAGTTTCACCTGTCATACAAGTGGAAAAAGAAGTTGACCAAAATTTGAACAGTCTTACCTGTCATACAAGCGTAAAAATAAGTGAAGTACTGTTAGGCAATGTTTCAAGTGACTGTTTTACCTGTCATACAAGTGGAAAAAGAAGTGTAACACTATAAGGTAAAGTTTTAAAATCTAGTTTTAACAGTCTTACCCGTCATACAAGCATAAAAATAATTGAAGTACGGTTAGGCAATGTTTAAAGTGTAATTTTAACAATTGTACCTGTCAAACAAGTGTAAAAAGTAGTTAATTACTGTTTGGCAAATTTGAAAGTGACAGTTTTACCTGCCATACAAGTGGAAAAAGAAGTTGACCACAGCCTGAACAGTCTTACCTGTCATACAAGCGTAAAAATAAGTTAAGTACTGTTAAGCAATGTTTAAAGTGACAGATTTACCTGTCATACAAGTGGAAAAAGAAGTTGACCACTATAAGATAGAGTTTTAGAATATACTTTTAACAGACTTACCTGTCATACAATTGTAAAAATAAGTTAAGTACTTTTAGGCAGTTTTTTAAGTGACAAATTTACCTGTCATACAAGTGGAAAAAGAATTTGACCACTATAAGGTAGAGTTTTAAAATACAGTTTGAACTGTCATACAAGCGTAAAAATAAGTTAAGTACTGTTTGGCAATGTTTAAAGTGACAGATTTACCTGTCATACAAGTGGAAAAAGAAGTTGACCACTATAAGGTAAAGTTTTAAAATACAGTTTGAACAGTCTTAGCCGTCATATAAGCGTAAAAAGAATTGAAGTACTGTTAGGCAATGTTTAAAGTGACATTTTAACAATTGTACCTGTCAAAAAAGTGTAAAAAGTAGTTAAGTACTGTTAGGCAAAGTTGAAGCTGACAATTTTACCTGTCATACAAGTGTAAAAAGAAGTTGACCACAGTTTGAACAGTCTTACCTGTCAAACAAGCGTAAAAATAAGTTAAGAACTGTTAGGCAATGTTTTAAGTGACATATTTACCTATCCTACAAGTGGAAAAAGAAGTTGACCACTATAAGGTAGAGTTTTAGAATATTGTTTTAACAGTCTTAGCCGTCATACAAGCGTAAAAATAAGTTAAGTACTTTTAGGCAATTTTTAAACTGACATTTTAACAATAGTACTTGTCAAAAAAAGTGTAAAAAGTAGTTAAGTACTGTTGGGCAAAGTTGAAAGTGACAGTTTTACCTGTCATACAAGTGGAAAAAGAAGTTGACCACAGTCTGAACAGTCTTACCTGTCATACAAGTGTAAAAATGAGTTAAGAACTGTTAGGCAATGTTTAAAGTGACAGTTTTACCTGTCATACAAGTGGAAAAAGAAGTTGACCACTATAAGGTAAAATTTTAAAATATAGTTTTAACAGTCTTACCTGTCATACAAGCATAAAAATAATTTAAGTACTGTTAGGAAATTTTAAAGAGACAAATTTACCTGTCATACAAGTGAAAAAAAGAAGTTGACCACTATAAGGTAGTTTTAAAATACAGTTTGAACAGTCTTACCCGTCATACAAGCGTAAAAATAAGTTAAGTACTGTTAGGCAATGTTTCGGGTGACAGATTTACCTGTCATACAAGTGGAAAAAGAAGTTGACCACTATTAGGTAGAGTTTTAAAATATAGTTTTAACAGTCTTACCCGTCACACAAGCGTAAAAAGAATTTAAGTATTGTTAGGCAATGTTTAAATTTACATTTTAACAATTGTACCTGTCATACAGGCGTAAAAATAAGTTAAGTACTATTAGGCAATGTTTAAAGTGACAGTTTTACCTGTCATACAAGTGGTAAAAGAAGTTGACCACTATAAGGTAAAGTTTTAAAATATAGTTTTAACATTTTTACACAAGCGTAAAAATAATTGAAGTACCGATAAGCAATGTTTAAACTGACATTTTAACCATTGTACCTGTCAAACAAGTTTAAAAAGTAGTTAAGTACTGTTAGGCAATCTTTAAAGTGACATCTTAACTGTTTTACTTGTCATACAAGCTTAAAAAGTAGTTAAGTACTGTTAGCAATTTTTAAAGAGACACATTTACCTGTCATACAAGTGAAAAAAGAAGTTGACCACTATAAGGTAGTTTTAAAATACAGTTTGAACAGTCTTACCTGTCATACAAGCGTAAAAATAAGTTAAGTACTCTTAGGCAATGTTTCAAGTGACAGATTTACCTGTCATACAAGTGGAAAAAGAAGTTGACCGCTATAAAGTAGAGTTTTAGAATATAGTTTTAACAGTCTTACCCATTATACAAGCGTAAAAATAATTGAAGTAATGTTAGACAATGTTTAAACTGACATTTTAACAATTGTACTTGTCAAACAAGTGTAAAAAGTAGTTGAGTACTGTTAGGCAAAGTTCAAAGTGACAGTTTTACCTGTAATACAAGTGGAAAAAGTAGTTGACCAAAATTTGAACAGTCTTACCTGTCATACAAGCGTAAAAATAAGTGAAGTACTGTTAGGCAATGTTTTAAGTGACAGATTTACCTATCCTAAAAGTGGAAAAAGAAGTTGACCACTATAAGGCAGAGTTTTAGAATATAGTTTTAACAGTCTTAGCCGTCATACAAGCGTAAAAATAAGTTAAGTACTTTTAGGCAATTTTTAAACTAACATTTTAACAATTGTACTTGTCAAAAAAGTGTAAAAAATAGTTAAGTACTGTTAGGCAAAGTTGAAAGTGACAGTTTTACCTGTCATACAAGTGGAAAAAGAAGTTGACCACTATAAGGTAGAGTTTTAGAATATAGTTTTAACAGTCTTACCCGTCATACAAGCGTAAAAATAAGTTAAGTACTTTTAGGCAATTTTTAAATTGACATTTTAACAATAGTACTTGTCAAAAAAAGTGTAAAAAGTAGTTAAGTACTGTTAGGCAAAGTTGAAAGTGAGTTTTACCTGTCATACAAGTGGAAAAAGAAATTTAACACTATAAAGTTTTAAAATATAGTTTTAACAGTCTTACCCATCATACAAGCGTAAAAAGAATTTAAGTACTATTAGGCAATGTTTAAAGTGACAGATTTACCTATCATAAAAGTGGAAAAAGAAGTTGACCACTATAAGGTAAAGTTTTAAAATATAGTTTTAACAGTCTTACACAAGCGTAAAAATAATTGAAGTACAGATAAGAAATGTTTAAACTGACATTTTAACCATTGTACCTGTCAAACAAGTGTAAAAAGTAGTTAAGTACTGTTAGGCAATCTTTAAAGTGACATCTTAACTGTTTTACTTGTCATACAAGCTTAAAAAGTAGTTAAGTACTGTTAGGCAATTTTTAAAGAGACACATTTTCCTGTCATACATGTGAAAAAAGAAGTTGACCACTATAAGGTAGAGTTTTAAAATATAGTTTTAACAGTCTTACACAAGCGTAAAAATAATTTAAGTATTGTTAGGCAATGTTTAAACTGACATTTTAACAATTGTACCTGTCATACAGGCGTACAAATAAGTTAAGTACTATTAGGCAATGTTTAAAGTGACAGATTTACCTATCATAAAAGTGGAAAAAGAAGTTGACCACTATAAGGTAAAGTTTTAAAATATAGTTTTAACAGTCTTACACAAGCGTAAAAATAATTGAAGTACTGATAAGCAATGTTTAAACTGACATTTTAACCATTGTACCTGTCAAACAAGTGTAAAAAGTAGTTAAGTACTGTTAGGCAATCTTTAAAGTGACATCTTAACTGTTTTACTTGTCATACAAGCTTAAAAAGTAGTTAAGTACTGTTAGCAATTTTTAAAGAGACACATTTACCTGTCATACAAGTGAAAAAAGAAGTTGACCACTATAAGGTAGTTTTAAAATACAGTTTGAACAGTCTTACCTGTCATACAAGCGTAAAAATAAGTTAAGTACTGTTAGGCAATGTTTCAAGTGACAGATTTACCTGTCATACAAGTGGAAAAAGAAGTTGACCACTATTAGGTAGAGTTTTAAAATATAGTTTTAACAGTCTTACCCATCACACAAGCGTAAAAAGAATTCAAGTATTGTTAGGCAATGTTTAAACTGACATTTTAACAATTGTACCTGTCATACAGGCGTAAAAATAAGTTAAGTACTGTTAGGCAATGTTTCAAGTGACATATTTACCTGTCATACAAGTGGAAAAAGAAGTTGACCACTATTAGGTAGAGTTTTAAAATATAGTTTTAACAGTCTTACCCATCACACAAGCGTAAAAAGAATTCAAGTATTGTTAGGCAATGTTTAAACTGACATTTTAACAATTGTACCTGTCATACAGGCGTAAAAATAAGTTAAGTACTATTAGGCAATGTTTAAAGTGACAGTTTTACCTGTCATACAAGTGGAAAAAGAAGTTGACCACTATTAGGTAGAGTTTTAAAATATAGTTTTAACAGTCTTACCCATCACACAAGCGTAAAAAGAATTTAAGTATTGTTAGGCAATGTTTAAACTGACATTTTAACAATCGTACCTGTCATACAGGCGTAAAAATAAGTTAAGTACTATTAGGCAATGTTTAAAGTGACAGTTTTACCTGTCACACAAGTGGAAAAAGAAGTTTAACACTATAAGGTAAAGTTTTAAAATATAGTTTTAATAGTCTTACCCATCATACAAGCGTAAAAATAATTTAAGTACGGTTAGGCAATGTTTCAAGTGACAGATTTACCTGTCATACAAGTGGAAAAAGAAGTTGACCACTATTAGGTAGAGTTTTAAAATATAGTTTTAACATTCTTACCCATCACACAAGCGTAAAAAGAATTCAAGTATTGTTAGGCAATGTTTAAACTGACATTTTAACAATTGTACCTGTCATACAGGCGTAAAAATAAGTTAAGTACTATTAGGCAATGTTTAAAGTGACAGTTTTACCTGTCACACAAGTGGAAAAAGAAGTTTAACACTATAAGGTAAAGTTTTAAAATATAGTTTTAACAGTCTTAACCGTCATACAAGCGTAAAAATAACTCAAGTACTGTAAGCGAATGTTTAAAGTGACATTTTAACAATTGTACATAAAAGTGTAAAAAGTAATTAAGTACTGTTAGGCAATCTTTAAAGTGACATCTTAACTGTTTTATTTGTCATACAAGCTTAAAAAGTAGTTAAGTACTGTTGGGCAATGCTTAAAATCGGCGGCATAGCTCGGTTGGTAGAGTGGCCGTGCCAGCAACTTAAGGGTTGCAGGTTCGATTCCCGCTTCTGCCATCCTAGTCACTGCCGTTGTGTCCTTGGGCAAGACACTTTACCCACCTGCTCCCAGTGCCACCCACACTGGTTTAAAATGTAACTTAGATATCGGGTTTCACTATTAAAAGTGCTTTGAGTCACTAGAGAAAAGCGCTATATAAATATAATTCACTTCACACTTCACTTAATACAAAAAGACATAGAAGTTGAGCACTGTTTTGCAAAGGGATATTTAAACCAGCGTAAAAAGAAGTTAAGGACTATTTTACTACAAGTGTAAAACGAAGCCAACTCGAGATAACATGAAAAGTTGAGGCTGGTTTTCTTTTCAAATACGTGCTGCAAAAAGGCCAAAGAAAAAGCATAGATTTAATTCCTCGATTAATTTATCAGGAGTTCCGCATATTTTCCTCTGTATCATCACAATTGCACAAGTCAAGAGACGTTGGGGTTTAATATCTCACCACAGATAATTAGTCACCAATAATAACCATAACCATTGTTTTCCATAAGTGGTTAAAAAGCATTTGAATAATCCACATCACGTCTTTTAAACACTTAATTATTGTAACTTTTATCCAGGATTACACATGCATGTAAACATACATACTTAGTACTACTACTTACTGGCTGTGTGCACAATCTTCTTCTGTGTACATGCAGTCAAACACATGTTAACTGTTTGGGTGAAAGCCAACACCACCTAATTACTTTTGCTTTCAAACTTCATAATTGGAGCTTGAACAGCCAGCCTCTCAAAGTGTTGATCCACAAAGAGACTTCATGGCAGATTATCTTCACACAGGTGTTACGTTTTTTTTTTTTTAAAGTTTTTTTTCTCTCTTCTAACTCCCATCACTCCGTAATGTAGTGTCGTTTGTGTGTCGTATAAAAACACACTTTTGTTAGTTTTCTTTGATTGATTGAGAAGTTTATTGACATCTTAAAGGCCTACTGAAATGAGATTTTCTCATTTAAACGGGGATAGCAGGTCCATTCTATGTGTCATACTTGATCATTTTGCGATATTGCCATATTTTTGCTGAAAGGATTTAATACAGAACATCGACTATTAAATTTGCAACTTTTGGTCGCTTATAAAAAAGCCTTGCCTGTACCGAAAGTAGCAGACGATGTGCGCGTGACGTCACGGGTTGTGGAGCTCCTCACATCCTCACATTGTTTGCAATCATGGCCACCAGCAGCGAGAGCGATTCGGACCAAAAAAGTAACGATTTCCCCATTAATTTGAGCGAGGATGAAAGATTTGTGGATGAGGAAAGTGAGAGTGAAAGACTAGAAAAAAAAAAGACAATACAGTGGGAGCGATTCAGATGTTATTAAACAAGTTTACTAGGATAATTCTGGAAAATCCCTTATCTGCTTATTGTGTTACTAGTGTTTTAGTGAGATTATATGGCCGTACCTGTACAACCTGGAAGTAGCAGACGATGTGCGCGTGACGTCACGAGTTGTGGAGCTCCTCACATTGTTTACAATCATGGCCACTAGCAGCAAGAGCGATTCGGACCGAGAAAGCGACGATTTCCCCATTAATTTGAGCGAGGATGAAAGATTTGTGGATGAGGAAAGTGAGAGTGAAGGACTAGAAAGAAGAAAAAAAAGACGAGGGCAGTGGGAGCAATTCAGATGTAATCAGACAAATTTACTAGGATAATTCTGGAAAATCCCTTATCTGCTTATTGTGTTACTAGTGTTTTTGTGAGATTATATGGCCGTACCTGTACAACCTGGAAGTAGCAGACGATGTGAGCGTGACGTCACGGGTTGTGGAGCTCCTCACATCCTCACATTGTTTACAATCATGGCCACCAGCAGCGAGAGCGATTCGGACCGAGAAAGCAACGATTTCCCCATTAATTTGAGCGAGGATGAAAGATTCGTGGATGAGGAAAGTGAGAGTGAAGGACTAGAAAGAAAAAAAAAGACGAGGGCAGTGGGAGCAATTCAGATGTAATCAGACAAATTTACTAGGATAATTCTGGAAAATCCCTTATCTGCTTATTGTGTTACTAGTGTTTTTGTGAGATTATATGGCCGTACCTGTACAACCTGGAAGTAGCAGACGATGTGCGCGTGATGTCACGGGTTGTGGAGCTCCTCACATCCTCACATTGTTTGCACTCATGGCCACCAGCAGCGAGAGCGATTCGGACCGAGAAAGCGACGATTTCCCCATTAATTTGAGCGAGGATGAAAGATTTGTGGATGAGGAAAGTGAGAGTGAAGGACTAGAAAAAAAAAGACAATACAGTGGGAGCAATTCAGATATTATTAAACAAGTTTACTAGGATAATTCTGGAAAATCCCTTATCTGCTTATTGTGTTACTAGTGTTTTAGTGAGATTATATGGCCGTACCTGTACAACCTGGAAGTAGCAGACGATGTGCGCGTGACGTCACGGGTTGTGGAGCTCCTCACATTGTTTACAATCATGGCCACCAGCAGCGAGAGCGATTCGGACCGAGAAAGCGACGATTTCCCCATTAATTTGAGCGAGGATGAAAGATTCGTGGATGAGGAAAGTGAGAGTGAAGGACTAGAAAAAAAAAAAGACAATACAGTGGGAGCAATCCAGATGTTATTATACAAGTTTACTAGGATAATTCTGGAAAATCCCTTATCTGCTTATTGTGTTACTAGTGTTTTAGTGAGATTATATGGTGGTACCTGTACAACCTGAAGGTCGGCCCCGCACCTTTCTGCAGCACCAGTCGACGGGTGGTGGCGATGCCCATCTCTGCCCTTCGCAAGGGATCCTCTTCGAAACACGATCTTTCGAAATGATCGCTGCATAATACACTGTACTTTGTGTGTGTGGTCCAGTCCATCCGTGTTCGTTAGCTCGACTGTCATCTTTCGGGAATGTAAACAATGAAACACTGGCTGTGTTTGTGTTGCTAAAGGCGGCCGCAATACACCGCTTCCCACCTACGGCTTTCTTCTTTGATGACTCTATTGTCCATTGAACAAATTGCAAAAGATTCAGCAACACTGATGTCCGGAATACTATGGAATTTCGCGATGAAAACAGACGAGCTAATAGCTGGGAAACGATGCTGGAACAAAATGTCCTCGACAATCCGTGACTTCACTCGCACGCGTCATCATACCGAGACGTTTCAGCCGGATATTTCGGCGCAAAATTTAAAATTGCAATTTAGTAAACTAAAAAGGCCGTATTGGCATGTGTTGCAATGTTAATATTTCATCATTGATATATAAACTATCAGACTGTGTGGTCGGTACTAGTAGGCCTTTAAAGAATTGAATCCATGTAATGCTTTAAAAAGGCAAATGGATGGCACAAAAAGCCAAAAGTGCTTGTTTCCATTGTGGTCCATTAAGTATTCATCACATTTGATACATTCAATAATAAAATATATATAACCTATAACATGTATATAAAAATATGTAAAAAAAATGATAAATTATGTACATATACACAGTATACGGATGTCGTAGTGGTTTGTGCAGCCCTTTGAGACACTAGTGATTTAGGGCTATATAAGTAAACATTGATTGATTGATTGATTGATACATGTCAGGTGATTTGAAAAACAATATATCGAAAAAAAATGGGGATTATATACACTATGTTTATCATTTTCTTCACTATATTACTATAATTTTGACTTTTCATGTATCATGAAATAGAAAGGAATTAATTACAATAATACGATTATCACTTAGTACTCCCTATACATTTGCAAAAGTAGAAGTGTAAAAAACTATTTTCTAATTAACAGTTAAGAATAAATAGAGATGATTTATGCAAAATATTTTATTTTTATAAAGCTGTATATAGCAATGGTCCCTAACCTTTTTGTATCCGCGGACCGGTCAACGCTTAATAATTTGTCCCGCGGCCCGCGGGGGCAAATCTTTTTTTTAAATTTTTTTTTGTCATGAAAAAGGGAGGTTTTTGTGGTTGGTGCACTAATTGTACGTGTATATTGTGTTTTTTATGTTGATTTATTTATTTTCTTTTAAATAAAAATGAATAGAAAATTATTCTGCGGCCCGGTGGTTGGGGACCACTGGTATATAGGACAATTATCTTTTATCTCTGTTGTTTCTCTGTTCAAATCAAAACATTTTCAAAACATTACATACGTATATATATATATATATATGTATGTATGTATGTATGTATGTATATATATATATATATATATATATATATATATAATTTTTTTTCATTACATTTTTATGGCAAATATAATTCAATACGCAAAATTTAAAAATATTATGAAAAAAACAGTAGTAATAAGTTTAAACAAGTTTATTTTATTTGTATTATGTATTTTTTTTAAATTATTACTTTTTTGATAGCATATTTCACTATTCTGTCTGCCAAAGTTTTAGAAATATTGTATTTTGAAAAATGTAGGAAGTCCAATTAATTAAAGTATATTTAGGGAGTTTATTTTATTTGTGTTATATATATTAAAGAAAATAAATCTCGTAACATTTTACAGCAAATATAATTGCAATATCCAACATTTTAGAAAATAATGTATTTTATAAATGAAGGAAGTTTACAAATATATATTATAATTACAAATAAAAGTCTGTATTTTGGGAGTTAATTTTATTTCTATTATGTTTGAAAAAAAAATAAAATATATATATATATATACATTTGTTATGGTAAATAAATCATTAAAGTATCGGCAACATTTTTTTTAGAAATAATACAAAGTAAAAATGAAGGAAATGCAGAAAAGTCTCTATTTAGGGAGATTATTTTATTTGGAATATGTATTTTAAACAGGGGATGACCTCAGGGCCCAACTTTTCCACTTTTCCACTACAGAAGGTCCCAGGGCCCACTCATATATTAAGTCAGAATTAGTAATCTTACTTTAGATTTTATTGTGTTCAATAATTATATCTAACCTACTTACAACCTTGCCAAACGATATGAAGCCATGTGTTATTTACAGAGATTACTTGTTTAACACATAAACCTTAGGCTTCGGTCAGGCGGATTAAAAAACAAAAAAACAAGTACATACAATTATGTTGTGGTTGTATAAATAAACTGAGTTAATAATGTGTTTCTAAACTAAACGGAATAAAGTGAAAGCGCAAATGAAAATACAGCTTCACCACTTTAGTCATATTTTTTGCGCTTAGAGCATTTCTCTATGACTTTAGCTTCAGACTTCTTCTGTTTGTTTGATATTGTTGTTATGACTGCCACAAGTGGTGGAAAAGTGTACTACAACCGACTACCAACGCGGTTGTCACGCCAAATTTCTTCTCCCTACAACCCCCCCCCCCCATTTACTTCCGGGGTCATGATTAATACAGACGTTTTGTTAATGCTATATTATAAAAATATAACGCTATATTATAAAAATACAGACGTTTTGTTAACGCTACATTATAAGAAAAATTAAAAAACAATTTACAAACACAACCTATGGGTTGACATAAGAGGAAACGTGACCCCGGAAGTAAATGCGTCATCCCATAGCTTGTGTTTGTAAATTGTTTTTTAATTTTTTTGAATAATATAGCGTTAACAAAACATGTACTTTTATAATATTGCGTTAACAAAACGTCTGTATTAATCATGACCCCGGAAGTAAATGGGGGGGGGGGGGGGGGGGGGGAAGAAATTTGGCGTGACACGGCCCATATGGATCACAGCTGATAAACAAATATGTTTTGGCAGCCCTCTGGGGGGCGCTTGAGGCCCAAAAACTGATTTAAAACCACCAAATTTTTATTCAATTTTTTGGCCAAAATTTTTATACTAACTGCTGAATTTTCAGCAAATAATACAACAAATTTTAACACTATGTAGAACATCAGAAATGAATAAGAATGAATAGAAAACAACTCCATTTTTATTTTTGTGTATCTAAAAAAACGTTATTTTTGAGTTAGTTGTTTTGTAATTGTAAATATTAGATTTGCCGCATTCCGGAAACCTGGGATTAAAAGGATTTGTTTTTAGAAAAAAGAAAACATTTTATAAGATATTTTTTGTCATAAAAATACAATACAATACAATAACAATCATGCACTATGCATGCCAGGCCAGTAGTATTTTCCCTAAACAACACAGTGGGGCTTCTCTGCTGAGGCTGCTGCCCCCGCGACCCGACCTTGGATAATTGAAGACGATGGATGGATGGAACACAATACACATTTTTGTAAACTATGAATTATCCTTGCTTGTTATTTCCACAACGGTGATTTTTGTTCACCTCATGGCATTTTTGAAATATTACACTCTACAGTCCCGGCTTCCAAAAGTTGCCGGCCGTTGTTCGGAACCTTGTTAAAACCCCACAGGCCTCGTCTTTTCGCATCAGCACTGATACATTAGAAACCCAGCTCATTTTTGGAGGTATTATGACTCCTTCTTTGAACATTTCAAACGTCTTATTATTTCAAAACACGGTGACTCATACACGCTAAAAGACATGCTTACATATTTTTTTTTTTTTTTTGCCTCTGATATTCGTCTACATCACAGAGCAGCATCCAACCTCTCTTACCCTGCAGTGTTGAGGCCAAATTTCACACCTGGATCACTTTTTATCTGTTGTACAAAAAACTTGAATTTCTTATCTTCAAAAATGTTGCATAACATACAAAACCCAAAACCAGTGAAGTTGGCACGTTGTGTAAATCGTAAATAAAAACAGAATACAATGATTTGCAAATCCTCTTCAACTTATATTCAATTGAATAGACTGCAAAGACAAGATATTTAGTGTTTGAACTGAGAAACATATTTTTCTTGCAAATAATCATTAACTCACATTTTAATGGCAGTGACACATTGCAAAAAAGTTGGCACAGGGGCATTTTTACCACTGTGTTGCATGGCCTTTCCTTTTAACAACACTCAGTAAACGTTTGGGAACTGATTCTTTGAAACTTTTCAGGTGGAATTATTTCCCATTCTTGCTTTTTTTAATGTTTTTATTGACTATTGAGTATTTTATTGATTATGGGATAAGCAGCAGAACATGGATGGATGATACTTTTTCGTCACTTATTGTTTGTCTTTGGTACACTAATGTGTATATTTTAGGCCATTTGTTCTTTGTTTTATTTTTGCAAAAATGTATACAGTGTATCTATTTTTAGATTGCTATTTTTATCTTTGGTATGAAAATTATTATGTAACAACATTTATTAGTATTTTTTTGGTTCTTTGTTGTTGCTATTTTTGTATTATGACAATTTATTATTGGATCATGTTGTACTGCATTTTAATCGTTTGTTCTGTGGTTGTGTGATGTTTTTTGCCTGGACCCCAGGAAGAATAGTCTCCACTGCGGTGTAGACTAATGGGGATCCTTAATAAACTAAACTAAACTAAACTTGATGTACAGCTTACGCTTCATAATGCACCTCACATTTTCAATGGGAGACAGGTCTGGACTACAGGCAGGCCAGTGTAGTACCCGCATTTTTTTTTTACTACGAAGCCACGCAGTTGTAACCCGTCCAGAATGTTGCTTGGCATTGTCTTGCTGAAATAAGCAGGGGCGTCCATGAAAAAGACGGTTGCTTGGATGGCAACATATGTAGCTCCAAAACCTGTATGTACCGTTCAGCATTAATGGTGCCTTCGCAGATGTTTGTGAATGAATGAACATTTCAGGGAAGCACCCACCTGTTCCCAATTAGCCTGTTCGCCTTTGGGATGTTCCAAATAAGTTTGTTGCGCATTCCTCAACTTTTTCAGTCTTTTTTGCCACTTGTGCCAGCTTGTTCGACACATGTTGCAGGCATCAAATTCCAAATGAGCTAATATTTGCTAAAAAATAACAAAGTTTACCAGTTCAAATGTTAAGTATCTTGTCTTTGCAGCCCATTCAATTGAATATAGGTTGAAAAGGAGTTGCGAATCATTGTATTCTGTTTTTATTTACCATTTACACAATGTGCCAACTTTACTAGTTTTGGGTTTTGTATATG
Source organism: Nerophis ophidion (assembly GCF_033978795.1). Classification (NCBI taxonomy): domain Eukaryota; kingdom Metazoa; phylum Chordata; class Actinopteri; order Syngnathiformes; family Syngnathidae; genus Nerophis; species Nerophis ophidion. The sequence continues at coordinate 63,872,837 of NC_084620.1, forward strand.
TGTATGTATATGTACAGTATTTGTATATATGTGTATATACATGTGTGTGTGTATATTAAATTAATATAATGAATATATATGGAATAATTGATATCAAGAGTACGTGAAAGTTGGACTACCTTGTTTACGTCCGTGACAACCTTCGGAAAGTTTTGTAATTCATACAAAATATCAAGCGGCTAAAATTTGCCAAACATGGATAAGTATGGAGAGAGTGTTTTGCATTTTTCCCAACATGCATTGCGATTGTTTTAAATGGGTGTGATTTTAAATTTGTTTATGGTGCTAGGACGTTTTTTTTTTTTATATATATAATATCCTCAAAATTCAGTGAGCAGGTTGTGTTATGTGTGACCATGTGTGTTGACGTTTTGTGTGGGTTTTTCTTTTTTGCGCCATTAGCAGGGAAGGTTGTTTGGATTAGGTCATATAGGTAAATGTTATGCCGTGATTTACATCAATACACAATTCGTAGTGATTGACTTTTTTTTTTTTTTTACGTTGTCCACTAGATAGCAGCAAAAAAATACAGCAAAAAAAGATTGTTAGATATTCCCGCGACTCTGAAATGGACAAGCGGTAGGAAATGGATGGATGGATGGATGGATGGATAGAAACAGTTTGTGGGCCAGATTCCTTAATATACTTCTTGTAGGCCAAACTGAAGACGCCATCGGGTCGTACTTGGCCCACGGGCCGTAGATTGGACAACCCTGCATTAGATTTTGCACGTATTTGTTTAGTTTCTAACAAATTTGGATGTGGATGTTTTGTTCAGAAAGTTTAGTATATATTAATTGATGTATATCAGTGATTCTCAAACTGCGGGCTGTAGTAGAACGCCAAAGATTTGATTTATTATTTAAATACAGTGTTGTCTTTTGCCATATTTAAACACAGTGTTACTGTTCAAACCGTGTATAATGTTACAGTGGCAAAAAATATCAAATAAACTTGTTAAATAAAACCTCTGCCTTGCTTTTAACAAATTTGTATATTCAAACACAGTGTTACTGTTCGAACTGTGTAATATTCAAACACAGTGTTACTGTTCAAACGGTGTGCAATGTTACAGTGGCCCAAAATATGAAATAAACTTGTTAAATAAACCCTCTGCCTTGCTTTTAACGAATTCGTAGGTCTAGTACGCTACTGTATTATAATGTAGGTCAATATGGTGGTACTTGCAGAGCCAAGTGTTTTCTGAGGTGGTACTTGGTGAAAAAGTTGGAGAACTTGTGAGCTCTAATGTATTACCGTATTTCCTTGAATTGCCGCCGGGCATATAGTATGCGCCTGCCTTGAATTACTGCCGGGTCAAACTCGCTTTGCGAAATAATTAGCGCATGCTTAGTATTACCAACGGGTCAAACTTATGACGTCACGAGTGACACGTCCCCTGTCATCATTTTCAAAATGGAGGAGGCTGATTTCAATACCGGTAATTTGAAATCGCATAAAGGGAAGAAGATTAAGAGCTATTCAGTAGGATTTAAGGTCCAAGCTTACATCACACTCAATTTTTTACTGCATGCCTTTGGTAAGTGCCGGACTGAGATGAGGTTTTAAAATAATTAGCGCATGCTTACTTTTACCGCATGCCTTTGGTAAGCGCAGGAGTGAGAAGAGGTTTTAAATTAATTAGTGCCCTGGCGGCAATTCAAGGAAATACGGTACTTAGAGTGTCTTTAATGTATAACGTGTCCTTCATTTTTTACTGTATGCGTCTTTCTCTGGAAAATGTTTGGACACCTCCGATTTAGATGTTTAGCAGCTCCGCTGACACTTTTTTTTTTCACGGCGCAACAACAACTTTCTGTGTGGTCATTGACACCATGTGATGTTTGCTAACGAGATGCGTGCCGTGGTTTGGCATCCACAGCTCTTTATCAAATTACCTCGCATGAGGTGCCAGTCATTCTTATTATGTCGCAAACAAGTCGGTTTCAGGCCGGCTTGAAAGAAAATCTGCTTTCCGTCACGCTGACACCCCGATGACCTCCCCAGTTTGGTCACCTGACCTTTTGCTCCGCCGTCAAGATTTTATCAACACAATCTTTACAGAAGCTGCTCTCGCTGTGGAACGATGCAAGCAGCAGTAGTAGCGCCATGGAAACATGTGGGAAGTTGTCAACCCCCCCCCCCCCCCCCAAGCTAGACCCGATAGTATGTGTTGCAAAATGTTTTTTTTTTGTAACTATTATAGTTATGTTATTAACACTAGGGATGATGTTTGTTAAGAAATTATCGATTTTGATGCCATTATCAAATCTTCTTATTGATTCCTTGTCGATTCTCTTATCGAATCCAGATAGGTTGTCGTATATGGAAAAAAAACACACAATACTTGGTTTAACAAAAGCTCACTTTTATTTTTTAAGAAAAAAATAAAACATATAAATAAATATTGACTGTTGTTACCCCCCAAAAAATAAATAAAAAAATAAATAAACGTTGACCGTTATCCATCCATCCATCTTCTTCCGCTTATCCGAGGTCAGGATGCGGGGGCAGCAGCCTAAGCAGGGAAGCCCAGACTTTCCTCTCCCGAGGCACTTCGTCCAGCTCTTCCCGGGGGATCCCGAGGCGTTCCCAGGCCAGCCGGGAGACATAGTCTTCCCAACCTTAGCGCTGCTTTCGATACCGTCGATCATAATATTTTATTAGAACGTATCAAAACACGAATTGGTATGTCAGACTTAGCCCTGTCTTGGTTTAACTCTTATCTTACTGATAGGATGCAGTGTGTCTCCCATAACAATGTGACCTCGGACTACGTTAAGGTAACGTGTGGAGTTCCCCAGGGTTCGGTCCTTGGCCCTGCACTCTTCAGCATCTACATGCTGCCGCTAGGTGACATCATACGCAAATACGGTATTAGCTTTCACTGTTATGCTGATGACACCCAACTCTACATGCCCCTAAAGCTGACCAACACGCCGGATTGTAGTCAGCTGGAGGCGTGTCTTAATGAAATTAAACAATGGATGTCCGCTAACTTTTTGCAACTCAACGCCAAAAAAACGGAAATGCTGATTATCGGTCCTGCTAGACACCGACCTCTATTTAATAATACAACTCTAACATTTGACAACCAAACAATTAAACAAGGCGACACGATAAAGAATCTGGGTATTATCTTCGACCCAACTCTCTCCTTTGAGGCACACATTAAAAGCGTTACTAAAACGGCCTTCTTTCATCTCCGTAATATCGCTAAAATTCGCTCCATTCTGTCCACTAAAGACGCTGAGATCATTATCCATGCATTTGTTACGTCTCGCCTCGACTACTGTAACGTATTATTTTCGGGTCCCCCCATGTCTAGCATTAAAAGATTACAGTTGGTACAAAATGCGGCTGCTAGACTTTTGACAAGAACAAGAAAGTTTGATCACATTACGCCTGTACTGGCTTCCTGTGCACTTAAGATGTGACTTTAAGGTTTTACTACTTACGTATAAAATACTACACGGTCTAGCTCCATCCTATCTTGCCGATTGTATTGCTCCATATGTCCCTGCAAGAAATCTGCGTTCAAAGGACTCCGGATGTCCCACTGGGTGTGAGTTTTCCTTGCCCTTATGTGGGCCTACCGAGGATGTCGTAGTGGTTTGTGCAGCCCTTTGAGACACTAGTGATTTAGGGCTATATAAGTAAACATTGATTGATTGATTGATTGATTGATTGAACCTGTCCTGGGTCTTCCTCATGGCCTCCTACCGGTTGGACGTGCCCTAAACACCTCCCTAGGGAGGCGTTCGGGTGGCATCCTGATCCCGACGGTCAACCTGATTATGTGATATTATGGCAGGAGGGGATATTTGGAAGATTGGCCCAGGACGTTGCAAGCACCTTCGTTAAATGTATTGTTCTTGATTCTTCCCCCTTGCATACCCTTTAGGGCAAATAAAAACTGGACGCTGTACACGGCTCTTGTCCAATGTGCAAACGCAGAATGGGGCCCACCCGAGATTGTGATAAAATATCTGGAGAAAGGGCACACGTTCATGAGAGCAGATTCGATCCAAGGCTCAATCGGCAAGAAAATGAAAGCTCAAGAAAACATCTATACGTTTGATGACTTTGTCGATCTTTGTAAGACAGCATCAAGATCAATCAATCAATCAATGTTGACTTATATAGCCCTAAATCACTAGTGTCTCAAAGGGCTGCACAAACCACTACGACATCCTCGGTAGGCCCACATAAGGGCAAGGAAAACTCACACCCAGTGGGACGTCGGTGACGATGATGACTATGAGAACCTTGGAGAGGAGGAAAGCAATGGATGTCGAGCGGGTCTAACATGATACTGTGAAAGTTCAATCCATAATGGATCCAACACAGTCGCGAGAGTCCAGTCCAAAGCGGATCCAACACAGCAGCGAGAGTCCCGTTCACAGCGGAGCCAGCAGGAAACCATCCCAAGCGGAGGTGGATCAGCAGCGCAGAGATGTCCCCAGCCGATACACAGGCGAGCAGTACATGGCCACCGGATCGGACCGGACGCCCTCCACAAGGGAGAGTGGGACATAGGAGAAAAAGAAAAGAAACGGCAGATCAACTGGTCTAAAAAGGGAGTCTATTTAAAGGCTAGAGTATACAAATGAGTTTTAAGGTGAGACTTAAATGCTTCTACTGAGGCAGAACCAATCCATCTTCTACTGAAGATAGATTGGTTTTCCTTTGTTTTCTCCAAATCAGCTAGAAGTGAGTTACTAGGTTTTGCCTTTGGACGGAAGTAATGAGGTAAGCTAAAAAAAAAATATTTGCTTGCGAAATACGCATGTATTAACCAATTATTTCTTTGCGAAATATAAATGGGTTTTTCTAAAAATAAAAAGCCACGTAAAATATATGTAAAATATTTTCTTCAAATGGTGCTGTCTTTGTTAATTTTAGCATGTGAAAAACCAGGAGCTTCGGGGGGCGATGGCCTTCGTCCCCCCGTCCCCCGGAAATTTTTTCAGTCTTTTTCCATTGTGGTCAAATCACATGCCTGTAAACAAGACTCTAATTGGCATGATTTTGCTCTAGTCCAGAGATATGATGCCGCTGCTGCCCACTGCTCCCCTCACCTCCCAGGGGGTGACCAAGGGTGATGGGTCAAATGCAGAGAATAATTTCGCCACATCTAGTATGTGTGTGACAATCATTGGTACTTTAATGTTTTTCTATGCCATCTGCTGTACGTAGTTAAACCATCACAGTCCCATTATAAAGTGTTTATGAGCAAGGGTAACAGGCTGCACCCAATGTAAATATATACGTAAATAAATAATTAGCGTATAGTAAACACAAGTGTGGCATTATTGTCATCACTGTCTCACTGGAATTATTTTGTTTTGGGTAGTTTTAGTATAAACTAATGTTATTAATTAAAAAGGTTATATTGTAAAATATATGCGGATGTGAAATGAAGACAAGATGTAAATATTAGTGACTAATTACTGTTGGGACTGAACCATATACAGTGATTCATTAGGATAATTGGGGTATATCTGTTCTATTAATGATGTTTTCATGTCTTTATAGGGGAACATTATCACAATTTCAAAAGGGTTGAAAACAATAAAAATCAGTTCCCAGTGGCTTGTTGTATTTTTTGAAGTTTTTTTCAAAATTTTACCGGTCTCGGAATATCCCTAAATAAAGCTTTAAAGTGCCTTATTTTCGCTATTTTCGAAACCACTGGCCATTTCCCTGTGACGTCACACAGTGCTGCCAATATAAACAAACAATGGGAATACCACAGCAAGATATAGCGACATTAGCTCGGATTCAAACTCGGATTTCATCGACTTAAGCGATTCAACAGATTACGCATGTATTGAAACAGATGGTTGGAGTATGAAAATATTGAAGAAGAAACTGAAGCTATTGACGCTATTCATAGCCATAGGATGGCCAAATAGCTGCGTTAGCATCGCCGGTTAAATGTGCGGACCAAACGATCAGGACTTTCGCATCTTTTGAATCTGGAGCAACTTAAATCCGTCGATTTGTAAGTGTTTTTTTTTCGCATTAAATGTGGGTGGAAGGAAACGTAATATAGTTGCAAATGCATCTACAGGTTATCCATACATCTCTGTTCCATGTCTGCTTTAGCACCGCCGGTAAATAGCATGTTAATATCGATTAGCGTAGCATGTTAGCATCGATTAGCTGGCAGTCAACATCACCAAAACTCACCTTTGTGATTTCGTTGACTATCGTTGCAAATGCATCTGCAGGTTATCCATACATCTCTGTGCCATGTCTGCCTTACCATCGCCGGCAGACACTCTGGCACATTCAATGGGGGTCTGGCGGCAGATTACAAGCCTTCGCCGGTCAAATGTGGAGACACTCTGGCACATTCAATGGGGGTCTGGCGGCAGACACTTTGGCATCTTCGGGCCGGTGGTGCAACTTGAATCCCTCCCTGTTAGTGTTGTTACACCCTCCGACAACACACCGACGAGGCATGATGTCTCCAAGGTTCCAAAAAATAGTCAAAAAAACGGAAAATAACAGAGCTGAGACCCGGTGTTTGCAATGTGTTGAAAATGACGTCATCGCCTCCAGCGCGATAAACAGAAAGGCGTATAATTCGCCAAAATTCGCCCATTTAGAGTTCGGAAATCGGTTAAAAAAATAGATGGTCTTTTTTCTGCACCATCAAGGTATATATTGACGCTTACATGGGTCTGGTGATAATGTTCCCCCTTTAAACACAAAATATTTTCTTCAACTGGTGCTGTCTTTGTTCATTTTAGCATGTTAAATTGGTGAAAAACCAGGAGCTTCGGGGGGCAATGGCCTTCGTCCCCCAAATCCCCATTGTGGTCAAATCACATGCCTGTAAAGAAGACTCTAATTTGCATGATTTTGCTCCAGTCTTTCATCGTTGTGTATTTTAGGAGTGTGGTCACTTTGTTTTACCACAGTTGTGTGTTGTAGCGATTGTCCCAAGGTGTGGGTAGTCACACGCATTGTAACGGCCTCACAGGAGGATTATTTCCGTGACTGAAAGGGGAAGTCGCGGGCGATGTTGTGTTACAGATGTCGCCCGTCTGTAAATCTGCGGTGTAGCTCCAAGGCAACGGTCGCACCATCGTGTCCTCCCTTAACTCCGCCGTGTGTTCCCATCCATTCCCGCACACGCTACTCACCCGGGGTCCGTGATGCGTTGGGAATAGTCTGTTATTACCGAAACGATGACAGCCTCTGAGGGCATGCCGACATACCTCCGACGTTGCGTAACTGATACTGTCTCGCTGTTGTCTTCCCTCTCTAGCTCCTAGTATGACCGAGGCTTTGTGTTGTGTTGTGCTGATAGGTTCATGGTGTAGAAAGCCGTACTGCGCACTCATCATCCGCGGTTTGCTTCTGAAGTCTCAATCGTGTAGGACAGGGGCGTCAAACTCAAATACAGAGTGGGCCAAAATTTTAAATGGAACAAAGCCGGGGGCCAAGGTTGAACAAATGAACTTTTTAATAGGGACCCAAACAAGTTTTGCATTAAATATTGAACAAGCAAGGCTTATATAACTTTAATAACATGCAAAATCCAGTTTCAAATAATAATAACAGTAATTAAAAGAATATCAATGGCATATCAAATAAAATTTAAAAACAAATTTTATGTCTTTTTTTTCTATTTGCAATCTTCTGAGGTAAATATCAATTTTTTTTCCACAAGCTAATAATAAATTTGAAAATAAAATAATAATGAATGAACCAAACATCCATCCTTCCATCCATTTTCTACTGCTTATTCCCTTTTGGGGTCGCTGGTGCCTATCTCAGCTACAATCGGGCGGAAGGCGGAGTACACCCTGAACAAGTCGCCACCTCATCGCAGGGCTGAACCAAACATTCAAGCCTTGACGTAGCAAGAGAAAATGCACGAATAAAACGTTAATTATTGGTCAGTTTGCTGGAAGTTTCCCGGAAGAGTTAGTGCTGCAAGGGGTTTCTGGGTATTTGTTCTGTTGTGTTACGGTGCGGATGTTCACCCGACATGTGTTTGTCATGTTTGTTTGGTGTGGGTTCACAGTGTGGCATGTATTTGTAACAGTGCTAAAGTTGTTTATACGGCCACCCTCAGTGTGACCTGTATGGCTGTTGACCAAGTATGCAGTGCATTCACTTGCGTGTGTGTGTGTGTGTAAAAGCCACAAATATTATGTGACACGCTGTTAGTATGGAGGAAAAGCGGACGTGACGACAGGTTGTAGAGAACACTAAAGGCAGTGCCTTAAATGCACGCCCCCAATATAGTTGTCCAGGTGAAAATCGGTAGAAATTCGGGAGAATGGTTGCCCCGGGAAATTTTCAGGAGGGGCACTGAACTTCGGGAGTCTACCGGGAAAATTAGGAGGGTTGGCAAGTATGAGTATTAGCGGTGAATGCGGTGTTACAGCAGCACCGATGCTGTATAACACTGGAGGGCCAGCTCTAATGCTAAATTGATATTGCCTCAAGGGCCAAATTAAATTACACGGCGGGCCAAATATGGCCCGCGGGCCAGAGTTTGACACCCATGGTGAAGGAGTTGCGTTTCCATCAGGACTTTTGTCGAGTCCAGGCCTTTTTATCTTTAAACAAGCTTTACTGGTTTCTCACACAGAATGCACTTTTCCTTTCCTCTTGTCTAATTGGTCCTTTCTTTCTTAGTTTTTTCTCGTTACCTTGCTTTTGGTCACAGTTATTTGATGTTGAACCCCAAGATGCAGAGATGGAGGCAGGCATGGAGTGAGCAAACATGATTTTAATATAAATACTAAGACAAAACCGAACAAAGGGTTCAAACCAAAAGCGCGCACGTGGGCGGATAAAAAAACAAAAGGCCTTTAGCATAGAAGCTAACAAGAAACAAAAAGGAACTTTAGCATGGAAGCTAGAGGATAACAAACAGAAAAACTGGAAATAGCTATGGCTAACAAAAACAACTTACCGCTATGACGACCAGGACAAGATGTAGCACGACATGTAATAGCTGAAATAATGCCAGACACGACAGGTAGCAAAGACACAAGAGTGACATGAGGCAACGACAATACAAATGACAATACAATACAATGATCCAGCAACTGACACAAGACGAAGAGGGTACAAATAGGAGCAGGCTGATTGGCAACAGGTGTGACCAGGTGCCAATCAGCCGCAGCTGAGGAGGAACACAGCACTCAGGGAACAAGGCGGGAAGCTGAAAAAATAAGAGCACTAGACAGGAACTAAAGACAGGAGATACTAAACACAGAGGAAACAGACAAATGCAGAGAAAAACTAAAACATAGACAAACTTTTGTTTTCTTTCTTTTTGTAAAACTGCATAACGAGAGACAAAATATATGGCAAATAAACACTACTAAGTAATGTCGGTAAGTAAGATGTCAATAGAAAAGCTGATGTATATTAGCATCAAGCTAGTATATTTTTTGGGGAAAAGTGGTGCTTTACTTTACCTACGTTGGAGCATTTTTTGGAGTAAAATTGTCGTAAAAAATTGCAACATTACTCATAGGGAGCCGGCAAACGTTGAGATGTCACATGCAACCCAGGTACTGAAACATGGCATTGTTGAATTTTAGGTGAATCAGTGCTATTGTGTGCTTAGTTGTTGTGTAGCTGCTAGGTCCTAATAGTCTATAGCCCACAATGTTTGTATATATGTTAAAGATTTGACTAAAATAGAAGAAAAGAACAACCCTTTGGGTTTTTTAAACGTTATCTGGCTGTCCAGTTTTACTAAGTAAACACCCTGCAAGACTGATTTTATCGGAGTTTAGATGCACGCTGATAATACGATACATGTATTTTTATCGGATTAGGTCACCACTGCATTTATGTTTAGAAATAGTCATAAACTTTCTTTCGGAGGACAGTGATATGTTAAGAAGCAGAGATACTATGTCATCTGCTTTACGGAGTTAAAACATCACAGTCCCATTATAAAGTGTTCATGAGCAAGGGTAACAGGCTGCGCTCAATGTAAATGTATTTGTTGCGTATAGTAAACACAAGTGTAGCATTATTGTCATCATTATCTCACTGGAATTATTTTGTTTTGGGTAGTTTTAGTACAAACTAATGTTATTAATTAAAAAGGTTATATTGTAAATGGGTTTGTGACAGTTGCTTGCTGTCGCGCGGGTTCCACGGACCATCCAGGAAGGACATCTTGCTTTGCAGGTTTGACTCTCGTTTATTTTTCAATAACGCAAGCTTTGTCTTTTGGTCGGATCGCTTTTCAGCTGCTCCTCTCCACTGCTTGCTCATGGTTCGCTTTTCAGCCACCGTCGTCATCCTCGTCTGCTCTTTGGCGTGCTTGCTCTTCCCTCGTTGCTGCGGGCTCTCCTCCTCCTTTTTTCGATCTTTCCTCCTCCCCTTTTATACATCATCAGGAGATAAGTTAATTGTGTGCAAGCCACGCACCTGATCTCGCTCGTAGCGTAGCTCCCGGCACGTCCCGCCTCTCCGCTCGGTCGTCGTCTCCGCCTCCTTGCCGCCATCTTGGGCCGGGCTCCAGCGTGCCCTGCCCCGCTGCTCGTTCGCCGGCTCCGCCTCTCCACAGGGTAATTTTAGAAAAATAACCCTGTGGAGTAAAATGTATTAGAATTTAAAGAAGAAATTTTCACTTACACTTGGCGTCACGGTGGCAGAGGGGTTAGTGCGTTTGCCTCACAATACGAAGGTCCTGCAGTCCTGGGTTCAAATCCAGGCTCGGGATCTTTCTGTGTGGAGTTTGCATGTTCTCCCCGTGAATGCGTGGGTTCCCTCCGGGTACTCCGGCTTCCTCCCACCTCCAAAGACATGCACCTGGGGATAGGTTGATTGGCAACACTAAATTGGCCCTAGTGTGTGAATGTGAGTGTGAATGTTGTCTGTCTATCTGTGTTGGCCCTGCGATGAGGTGGCGACTTGTCCAGGGTGTACCCCGCCTTCCGCCCGATTGTAGCTGAGATAGGCGCCAGCGCCCCCCGCAACCCCAAAAAGGGAGTAAGCGGTAGAAAATGGATGGATGGATAATGTAAATGGGTTTGTGACTGTTGCTTGCTGTCGTGCGGGTTCCACGGACCATCCAGGAAGGACATCTTGCTTTGCAGGTTTGACTCTCGTTTATTTTCCAATAACGCAAGCTTTGTGTTTTGGTCGGATCGCTTTTCAGCTGCTCCTCTCCACTGCTTGCTCACGGTTCGCTTTTCAGCCACCGTCGTCGTCCTCGTCTGCTCTTTAGCGTGCTTGCTCTTCCCTCGTTGCTGCGGGCTCTCCTCCTCCTCTTTTCGATCTCTCCTCCTTCTCCCCTTTTATACATCATCAGGAGATAAGTTAATTGTGTGCGAGCCACGCACCTGATCTCGCTCGTAGCGTCGCTACCGGCACGTCCCGCCTCTCCGCTCGGTCGTCGTCTCCGCCTCCTTGCCGCCATCTTGGGCCGGGCTCCAGCGTGCCCTGCCCCACTGCTCGTTCGCCGGCTCCGCCTCTCCACAGGGTTATTTGAGAAAAATAACTCTGTGGAGAAAAATGTATTAGAATTTAAAGAAGAAAGTTTCACTTACAGTATATATTTTCGTATATTTAAAAAAAAGCTCACATATAGTATATATGTTGTCCACCATTTTCATGCTAGTTGGAAAATAATTGAAACATTATTTGCATTCCAAAAAATTCAGAAATAATGTATTGACTTTTATTGTGAATATCACATTTTTTGCAATCCTAAAATCTGGGATTAATTAGAGTATATTGCT
>NC_084620.1:63889577-63999577 GCF_033978795.1 Nerophis ophidion
ACCAACCTCGTCACGTCCGTTGTGTCCTGAGCAAGACACTTCACCCTTGCTCCTGATAGGTGCTGGTTATCGCCTTGCATGGCAGCTCCCTCCATCAGTGTGTGAATGTGTGTGTGAATGGGTAAATGTGGAAGTAGTGTCAAAGCGCTTTGAGTACCTTGAAGGTAGAAAAGCGCTATACAAGTACAACCCATTTACCATTTATGTGTGTATATATGTACATTATGTATATATGTATGCATGTATTTATGTATGTATATGTGTGTGTGTGTACATATTTATGTATATAAGTGTGTGTGTTTATGTATATGGGGCGGCATAGCACGGGTGGTAGGGCGGCCGTGCCAGCAACTTGAGGGTTGCAGGTTCGATTCCCGCTTCCGCCATCCTAGTCACTGCCGTTGTGTCCTTGGGCGAGACACTTAACCCACCTGCTCCCAGTGCCACCCACACTGGTTTAAATGTAACTTAGATATTGGGTTTCACTATGTAAAGCGCTTTGAGTCACTAGAGAAAAGCGCTATATAAATATAATTCACTTCACTTCACTATATTGATATGTGTATGTGTGTATATATATGTATGTATATATATGTATATATGAATGTATGTATGTATATATATGTATCTATATGTATGTATGTATATATATATATATGTATGTATATGTCTGTGTACTAGAGATGCACTAGAGATGCACGGTTTGCGGTCTCATCCGCGGAGTCCGTGGATAAACCGCGGGTCGGGCGGGTGACATGACGAAAAAATTTATTTTAATTAGATTCGGGCGGGTGGCGGTTGAACCATTCGGAAATATTTGATATACATGGTTCAGGGATCGGTTTCCTTTACCATTCAAAGAGCCATTTAGGGCCCGTGTCACAAAGCGCAGAAGACATTAGGAGACGCAGTCATTCTCTAGAATGACTGCTGGCAGTCATCCAGTTAAGGAGCATTAGGGCGTGCTATGAAGCCATTGGCCTTGTCGCCTTCTACTGCATGTACGATCTGCTTGTCAGTCCAGTAACATTCCGCAGACACACGCACACGACTGCAAGGCATACTGGGTGACACAGAGTACACTAATGGTTGTGATATAAACAATTTTAACACTCTTAGTAATATGCGCCACGCTGTGAAGCCACACCAAACAAAAATGACAAACACATTTCGGGAGAACATCCTCACAGTAACACAACATAAATGCAACACAAAAATACCCAGAATCCTTTGCATCCATGACAATTCCTGACTATTTTATACACCCCGCTAGCAGCAAATCCCGACACGCGGGGGTGTAAAATTAATTCCGGAATTGTCACGGATGCAAAGGATTCTGGGTATTTTTTTGTGTTGCGTTTATGTTGTGTTACTGGGAGGATGTTCTCCCGAAATTTTTCTGTCATTTTTGTTTGGTGTGGCTTCACAGCGTGGCGCATATTAGTAAGAGTGTTCAAATTGTTTATATCACAACCATTGGTGTACTCTGTATCACCCACTATGCCTTTCAATCTTGTACGTATGATTGCGGAAGCTGCATACAACATGTTGCTGTACTAACATTCCATTTGTACATGTTGATGAAGGTGTCAAAGGCAATGGCTTCACAGCACGCCCTTATTCTTGTCATCAAGATGAACAATATTGGATATTCGTGAGAACGATAGCGGCTCCTGTTGTCATCTTAACACTGTGAAACAGGTTTAAATAGCTCTTGGAGTGGTAAAGATGGCCGACCTGTGATGTATTTCAACGGGTGGGTGGCGGGCGGTTGTGGTTCTGATAAAATGTTGGTTCGGGTGTACGGCGGGTGGATGGCGACTTTGGTGATGCGGTTGCGGATGATATAATTGCATATCCGCGCATCTCTACTGTGTACATACACATGTATTTATGTGTGTGTGTATGTGTATTACTATTATATATATATATATATATATATATATATATATATATATATATATGTTTGTGTGTATACAGTATATATATGTATGTGTGTGTGTATATATATGTATATAATGTATGTAAAGCCGAGGTTACTTTGGTTTTTCCGTCAGAAAGTGCTCAATATTCGTTAGGTCAGGAAAAAACTCGGAGGTTATTTCATCCCGACAAGCCTTTTTCGCAGGTTTTCCCTGCTCTTCAGGGGATTTTCATCATTTGGCCGAATTGGTTCAAATGTGAACAGTACCCATTCCTAGTTATCAGTTTATGTTATTGGATTTATGGGATTTATTCCTCCAATGTGTCGTTATGTGCTTGTACAACATGTTTTTACGGCCTAACGGGACATGAGACATCAATTCATGGGAACGTGATGCTTTGCTGTCTCCGTCCTCGCCCTGCCTGACTCATTGTCTCGCCACGTCCTCGCCGAGCACACCGGTGACACTTGCGTGACCCCGGCAACCGCTACTCTGTCGGCAATAGGAGCGGCGTTAAGGCAGCGCCATGAGGAAGGAGTGATTTAAGGGCCGGAGGAGAGAAGAAAAGGAAGGAAGAAGGTGGGGGCTTCTCCTCTATTTTTACCCTTTTCCCTTCACTTCAAAGAATCTCCTGGTGGGAGAGAATTATTCGTCTCCACTCATCCGTGGCCTTCTTCTCTCGGCACTTTACCATTTCAACACCATGCTTGCTCGCAAAGCTTCCCGGCAGCGTTGCATTGTGGGGGATAGACACATCAGATGGACAGCAGATTGGCAGTGTGTTCGATTCCCCGCTGGGACATCTGTTTTTTGCGTCAAAACACTTGAATTAATCAACGCATTTTTCCACTTGACTGGCTGCCCTGGTGACTTACTTACGGAGTGAACGGATCAGTGTCCGACTCTTTGTTTCAGCGCTACATGGCGTCGTTTAAACAGCCGAATGCATCACTTCAACAGATACATTTGACATGTAACTGATAATTTAAGGGTTTTGGGGGATTTGGATAAAAACAGAACTTCATGTTTTTCCTATAACATCCCAACAAATACTCTAAACAGGGAAACCGGGTTTTTTTTCCAATTCTGAAAAAAAAATGTTTTCTTTTCCTCAATCATACCAACAACACTTTTTTAAAAGGGTGATCATTTTAAAGGGGAACATTATCACAATTTAAAAAGGGTTAAAAACAATAAAAATCAGTTCCCAGTGGCTTGTTGTATTTTTTGAAGTTTTTTTCAAAATTTTACCAGTCCCGGAATATCCCTAAATAAAGCTTTAAAGTGCCTTATTTTCGCTATCTTCGAAACCACTATCCATTTCCCTGTGACGTCATACAGTGCTGCCAATACAAACAACATGGCGGTTACCACAGCAAGATATAGCGACATTAGCTCGGATTCAGACTCGGATTTCAGCGGCTTAAGTGATTCAACAGACTACGCATGTATTGAAACAGATGGTCGGAGTATGGAGGCAGATAGCGAAAACGAAATTGAAGAAGAAATTGAAGCTATTGAGCGAATAGCTATTGACGCTATTCGGCCATAGCATGGGTGTACCTAATGAAGTGGCCCATAGCATGGCTGCCTTATTAGCATCGCCGGTAAAATATGCGGACCAAACGATCAGGACTTTCGCATCTTGTGACACTGGAGCAACTTAAATCCGTCGATTGGTAAGTGTTTGTTTCGCATTAAATGTGGGTATCTAGTTTCAAATGTACATACAGCTAGCGTAAATAGCATGTTAGCATCGATTAGCGTAGCATGTTGGCATCGATTAGCTGGCAGTCATGCCGTGACTAAATATGTCTGATTAGCACATAAGTCAACAACATCAACAAAACTCACCTTTGTGATTTCCTTGACTTAATCATTGCAAATGCATCTGCTGGTTATCCATACATCTCTGTGCCATGTCTGTCTTAGCATCGCCGGCAGACACTCTGGCACATTCAATGGGGGTCTGGCGGCAGATTTCTTGCCAGTGGTGCAACTTGAATCCCTCCCTGTTAGTGTTGTTACACCTTCCGACAACACACCGACGAGGCATGATGTCTCCAAGGTTCCAAAAAATAGTCGAAAAAACGGAAAATAACAGAGCTGAGACCCGGTGTTTGTAATGTGAAAATGAAAATGGCGGGTGTGTTACCTCGGTGACGTCACGTTCTGACGTCATCGCTAAAAAAACGATAAACAGAAAGGCGTTTAATTTGCCAAAATTCACCCATTTAGAGTTCGGAAATCGGTTAAAAAAAATACATGGTCTTTTTTCTGCAACATCAAGGTATATTTTGACGCTTACATAGGCTTGGTGATAATGTTCCCCTTTAAGGTAATTGATTTAGTTTTATTTTATTTTTGGGGGGGTATAATTTAGAAAAAAATAGCTTTTCCCCCTGTATCATTCCAACAAACATTATAAAAACTGTGCCGATTTACATTAAATCTGTATTTTTTTCAAGCCCTCATGGTTGATGGCGATAATTCATTCCATTCTTTTCTATCTGATTAATTTTTGGCATTTTTGCCCCCTGTATTAACCTCGATGTTACAAACCCTGTTTCCATATGAGTTGGGAAATTGTGTTACATGTAAATATAAACAAAATACAATGATTTGCAAATCATTTTCAACCCATATTCAGTTGAAGATGCTACAAAGACAACATATTTGATGTTCAAACTGATAAACTTTTTTTTTTGTGCAAATAATCAATAACTTTAGAATTTGATGCCAGCAACATGTGACAAAAAAGTTGGGAAAGGTGGCAATAAATACTGATAAAGTTGAGAAATTATCATCAAACACTTATTTGGAAAATCTCACAGGTGTGCAGGCTAATTGGGAACAGGTGGGTGCCATGATTGGGTATAAAAGCAGCTTCCATGAAATGCTAAGTAATTCACAAAAAAGGATGGGGCGAGGGTCACCAATTTGTAAGCAAATTGTCCAACAGTTTTAGAACAACATTTCGACTAAAAACTGTATTTTTCTCTATGAATACAACAAATATGATAAGAGTTTTAATTCACACAACTAATTAATTTAGTGGGGTTTTTTTTGTATAAGTTTGACGAAAATTATATTTTTCTCTTATATATATGTATATATATTAGAGATGTGCGGATAGGCATTTATATAATCCGCAACCGCATCACTAAAGTGGTCATCCACCCGCCATCCACCCGAACCAACGTTTTATCAAAGCCACAACCGCCCGCCACCCGCCCGTTGTTATATATCTAATATGCAAGGCATTAGTGAGGTTAGAAAGTGTAACTCCCTCCAAATAGCACAGACACAATGGCTTTCTTGAACTGATTTATTTGAAGGCTTACTTTCCCTTCAAATTCACCATGAAAACTGTAATAAATAAAACATGTTACAAACGTAAAAATAATAAAATGCACAGCATGTGGATCAATTATTTTGCCAAATAAAATACCAAGAAATGACAAATACCTCGTTGGCCATACCCGGAAGTAGCTTCCTTACATCCGTCGACAGACCAAACGAGACATTTCAAAATAAAAGTATGCCCACATACTGTTTCAAAGAGTGCTGCTCGTTTTTCGTATGTGGGTAACAACATTTAACTATTTATAAATGGTTGATTTCCATAGTCTAGTAAGGTAAAGTGTTGTAGCTGACAAGTTTGGGCTACCTTGCTTCTGCAGCCTTCATCAGAGGTGTCACGTGATGTTAGCGTGACGTTGTCTGTGACGTGTTATATGGATTGTACCATCAAGAGTTGTCAGGTACAACACTTTACCTACTTGCCTGTATAAATCAACCATTTATAAATACACGTCAGTAGGCTAAATGAACCTGTTCAACATAACATTTAACTATGTATAATGTAGCGGCTGGCTACGGGGTGTTAGCCAATGACTTTGGCTGGGGGGCGGGACTTCCGGGAGAGATAGGGAAGTGACGTTGTCCACAGGAAGTGAGAGTTTGCGTTGTCCCGGGAAAAGCGTTAGAGACACGAGAGCTGGTGTGTGGTTGTATTACATATTGTGCAATAAAGACAAGAGAAACAAAGAAGTTGTATGAGCCTACGTTCCTGGGATTATTACAATATATATTTCCGAATTGGTTTAACCGCCACCCGCCCGAATCTATTTAAAATATATTTTTTCGTCATATCACCCGCCAGACCCGCGGTTTATCTGCTGACTCCGCGGTTGTGACCGCAAACCGCGCAAGTATTCTTCTTCCTCCAAACACGAAGAGTTGAGTTTATACCAAAATGGATACATGGATGATACAGCAGAGGATTGGGAGAATGTCATGTGGTCAGATGAAACCAAAATAGAACTTTTTGGTATAAACTCAACTCGTCGTGTTTGGAGGAAGAAGAATACTGAGTTGCATCCCAAGAACACCACACCTACTGTGAAGCATGGGTGTGGAAACATCATGCTTTGGGGCTGTTTTTCTGCTAAGGGGACAGGACGATTGATCCGTGTTAAGGAAAGAATGAATGGGGCCATGTATCGTGAGATTTTGAGCCAAAACCTCCTTCCATCCTTGAGAGCTTTGAATGGTTGACCAAATACTTATTTTCCACCATAATTTACCAAAAAATTATTTAAAATTCCTACAATGTGAATTTTTGGATTTTTTTTTCACATTCTGTCTCTCACAGTTGAAGTGTACCTATGATGAAAATTACAGACCTCTGTCATCATTTTAAGTGGGAGAACTTGCACAATCGGTGGCTGACTAAATACTTTTGTGCCCCACTGTATTCTAAAAAATAAAAAACGCCCCCACAAAATGCATATTTTATAGTGGCGTATTCCGTCCCTGGTGCATTCAAGGGTGTTGGAAAGGTCAGTGTCTCCTCCGTTTTTTGCCTGACTTTCTATTTCAACGGACACAAGTTTCATGGTCTCCCAGGGCAACGGCCGGCAGTTCCCTCTTCATCCCCCTCCCAGTGCTTTGTTGGAAGGAGCTTGTAACCAGGCACCCTATTTATCAGTAACCAGCACCAACAATAAGTGGAACCTGACACCTCCGTACAGAGGACGGCACAGAAAGCTGGTAGAAAGGGACAAAAAAAAACGTAGCGTAGCGACATGGAAAAAATAAATACACATATTTTACTGAGGTTACAACATAAAAAAGTGACACTCGTGGGGTTATAGACGGCAAAGTCGAGACAGAAAAGTTCTAAAAGGTCACATTTTTCGGGACAAAAGAGCAAAATCCAGTAAAGACTGGATCTGGTGTCAGGAATGGATACCGGCCTCTGATGAGTCCATTCATGGCTGACTAGTTCTTAACAGAGCCTGCAGTTGGACCTGTGAGGCGACTTTTGAGCCCCCCCCTCCCTCACCATATATTTGTCTTCTTATCTAACAAGATGGCTGCTTCTATGCTCAATTAGAGAACATATTTATCCGGGTGTCAGCGTGGTGATTGAGTGCAGCCGTGCACGGAAAAGTGCTGATTAGGCGGCGCGCTTCTTTGCATTGTTTGCGGGCATTCTTGGTTCTAGCTGAGCGCTCGTCTCCTTTGCAGCCCAGGGAGGAGCGCTTGACTCTTCACCTTGCTGAAGAAAAGGACTTTGAAATGAGATAATAATGCTAATACTAGCGAGGCGACCACACACACACACACACACGCACACACACACACGCTTACAACAACCAAACACATTTTAAAGTGAATTGTTTCGGTATTTACATTTCCTTGTGTGTAAACAATGTCCATTGAGGAAGTTAAATATCTCATATGTAATTTAATATGAATTATTTTCCATTATGGCCAATTTAAAACACATTTTAAAGTGTGAATTTTGTACTATATTTTTTAGTATCTGATGGACACATGTTTAACAGAATTGTATTATTAAAGGCCTACTGAAATGAGATTTTTCTTATTTAAACAGTGATAGTGAAGTGAATTATATTTATATAGCGCTTTTCTCTAGTGACTCAAAGCGCTTTACATAGTGAGACCCAATATCTAAGTTACATTTAAACCAGTGTGGGTGGCACTGGGAGCAGGTGGGTAAAGTGTCTTGCCCGAGGGCACAACGGCAGTGACTAGGATGGCGGAAGCGGGAATCGAACCTGCAACCCTCAAATTGCTGGCACGGCCGCTCTACCAACCGGGCTATGCCGCCCCAGGATAGCAGGTCCGTTCTATGTGTCATACTTGATCATTTCGCGATATTGCCATATTTTTGCTGAAAGGATTTAGTAGAGAACATCGACGATAAAGTTCGCAACTTTTGGTCGCTAATACCGGAAGTAGCAGACGATGTGCGTGTGGCGTCACTGGTTGTAGGGCTCCTCACATCCTCACATTGTTTATAATGTGAGCCTCCAGCAGCAAGAGCTATATTCGGACCGAGAAAGCGACCATTTCCCCATTAATTTGAGCGAGGATGAAAGATTCGTGGATGAGGAAAGTTAGAGTGAGGCACTAAAAAAAAAGTGACGGCCATGGGCGGCGGCAGTGGTAGCGTTTTAGATGTAATTAGACACATTTACTAGGATAATTCAGGAAAATCCCTTATCTGCTTATTGTGTTAATAGTATTTTAATGAGATTCTAAAAGTCATACCTGAAAGTGGTATGGCTGCGGTGAACGCCAGAGTCTCTGAGAGAAGCCATGGTGGAGCCAAGATCACAGCTGCCTTTTTGACAGCTGCTGCAGGAGGTCCCATAATCCACTGAAGTCTCCGGTAAGAGCCGACTTAATATCACAATTTTCCCATCCAAAAAACTTGCTAGTTGACGTAGAGAAACATGTTCGCTTGACCGCTCTGTGTTAAAGCTTCACAACAAACAAACACCGGCTGTGTTTCGGTGCTAAAGGCAGCTGCAATCCACCGCTTTCCACCAACAGCATTCTTCTTTGACGACTCAATTATTAATTGAACAAATTGCAAAAGATTCAGCAACAAAGATGTCCAAATTACTGTGTAATTATGCGGTGGAAAGTGACGACTTTTAGCCGTAAGTGGTGCTGGGCTAATATGTCCCCTCCAACCAATAACGTCACAAACACGCGTCATCATTCTGCGACGTTTTTAACAAGAAACTCCGGGGGAAATTTAAAATTGTAATTTAGTAAACTAAAAAGGCCTTATTGGCATGTGTTGCAATGTTAATATTTCATCATTGATATATAAACTATCAGACTGTGTGGTCGGTAGTAGTGGGTTTCAGTAGGCCTTTAATACATTTTATCGCATTGTTATTATTTTATTCTATAATAAAACACTAATAAATGACAAAAAAACAATCACATTTACATTAATTATACTTGCAATGTATTTTTTGTGTCTAATTAGATTATTTGAAGAAAATTTAAATCACATTATAATATTATTTAAAGAACATGTTAAATACAGAAAATTTAAAATACTTTTTTTTTTTTTACCAGATTTTCATCAAAATATATAAATAACAAATAGATCACTACACAGGGTTACCATAGACAAGAAACCGCAACATATAATTTACTGGACCCATGAAAAAAGACCAATTGGGTTTATTGAGTTCAAAAATATTGATTTAATAAATACAATGATTTCAAAAAATATTTTGAAGTGTTCAATACAAACAGTGAATGATAAAAAACTAAATAAATTGAACAAAAATAAAAGAAATACATTTTTTATTTGCACCTACATCCACTTATTCCCGCATGCAAATTCTTAATTTAATATACAATTTAGAGATACATTTTACAAAATATATCGAAATTTGATTGTACTTTTTACACACCAAAACAAATTCAAGATTTTTGTTGTTGTTGTTTTATTTACAAAAAACACATAATATTCATCCAGCCATCCCATCCATTTTCTACCGCTTATTCCCTTTTGGGGTCGCGGGGGGCGCTGGCGCCTATCTCAGCTACAATCGGGCGGAAGGCGGGGTACACCCTGGACAAGTCGCCACCTCATCGCAGGGCCAACACAGATAGACAGACAACATTCACACTCACATTCACACACTAGGGCCAATTTAGTGTTGCCAATCAACCTATCCCCAGGTGCATGTCTTTGGAGGTGGGAGGAAGCCGGAGTACCCGGAGGGAACCCACGCATTCACGGGGAGAACATGCAAACTCCACACAGAAAGATCCCGAGCCTGGATTTGAACCCAGGACTGCAGGACCTTCGTATTGTGAGGCAGACGCACTAACCCCTCTGCCACCGTGAAACCCCATAATATTCATTCCAATTAAAAAATATTGTAGCGAACAATACCAGCTCCAAACCAATCCCAAACCCCGCAACATGTTGTTGTTTGTCTTGGGTCTGTAGAGACAGAAAAATGAAAAGAACATTACTGTGACGGACTCCTCCCATCGTCGTGCGGGTTCCATGGACCATCAAGGAAGGACATTGTTTGAACGGGTTACACTCTTGTTTATTTTTCAATAACACAAGCTTTGTCTTTTGGCCGGATCGCTTTTCAGCTGCTCCTCTCCTGCTTGCTCCTTCGTCGCTGTCTTCGGCTCGCTCTCGGTCGTTTTCGCTCGTCAGGTTCTGCTGCTGGTTCTCCTACTCTTTCTTCTGCCATGATCCCTCCTCCTTCTCCCCTTTTATACAGCCCGAGGAGAAATGTCAATTGTGTGCCGGTGCGCGATCTACAAACCTGAAATTGATTGCGGCTTCGCTTCTGGCCCGCCTCTCCGCTCATCCGCATTCTCCGCCTCCTTGCCGCCATCGGTTGAGCCTCTCTACAATTAAATTTTAAAAACGCCGAACATTTTCCCAAAGTCCAAGAAATTCAGTTAAATGTGTGGAAACGCTTGCATTTTGAACAACCTTTTTCAAATCTGCGTCATTGATTTCTCTTAAGTTATCCTCTACTATTCATTTATTCAGACATTTGCAGAGGGAACTGCTTGGTTGAATTCAAGTAGCAATGAAAGTTTCGTTTTATAAGAGCACATTTATTGACCCTATTAAGTTTAAAAATGAAATATATCAGCGTGCATAACCTTCTCGCTTGATGCACTGGGCAGCACGTTGGAATTGTGCCGGCAGTTTCTTGGCTTTCTTTCCATCTATGATCATTTCTGACATGACACGCTGCGACGTCTGTTACTTGTCTTTGAAGATCACTCCCAGATAACTGATGATGCTTTCAGGTGTTAACTTAAATGCGGGTAAATCCCGGGCTGATGCAAATGTTTTGGCTGTGCCGCCATGAGAAAACAGAGCTAGACGACACCTGGATGCCGTGACCTTTGAACCTTTAATTGGAGGAAGCGCAGGGTTTGATGAGTCGGTTGCTCGGAGGTACGAGCGGGACAAGGAGTGCTGAAGTGGAACTGCTAAGTGGATGTTGTCACTGTGCCTTTAAGTGATATTTGCATAGCTGAATGGCTTCGGCGATGCCTTTAAGGGGTTATACGCCAGTCAAGTATCGCCACGCATGTTTTTTTTTTTGCTTGAAAATGTAGTTCTGTCTGAGTGCAACAGTGCTTCTATTCATGGTCATTCTAGCCGGGTCGTGCTTAAGTGCAGCTTGTCGCGTTGTGAGGCGCCATTCAGCTTTGAAGGTAAAGTGAAAACTGCTGGATTTAAGTGCGCGTCAAGTGAAAGGTTAAGGGTTCGGATTGATACTACGAACGCCTCTTAAAGGGCTACTGAAATGAGATTTTCTTATTTAAACGGGGATAGCAGGTCCATTCTATGTGTCATACTTGATCATTTCGCGATTTTGCCATATTTTTGCTGAAAGGATTTAGTAGAGAACATCCACGATAAAGTTTCTCAACTTTCGGTGCTAAGAGAAAAGCCCTGCCTCTACCGGAAGTCGCAGACGATGACGTCACAAGTGTGGGGGCTCCTCACATATTCACATTGTTTTTAATGGGAGCCTCCAGCAAAAAGTGCTATTAGGACCGAGAAAACGACAATTTCCCCATTAATTTGAGCGAGGATAAAAGATTTGTGTTGGAGGATATTGATAGCGATGGACTAGAGAGAGAGAAAAAAAAACGTGATTGCATTGGGACGGATTCCGATGTTTTTAGACACATTTACTAGGATAATTCTGGGAAATCCCTTATCATTCTATCGTGTTGCTAGTGTTTTAGTGAGTTAAATAGTACCTGATAGTCGGTAGGGTGTATCTGTGGGTGTGTTGACACCAATGGATGGCACAAGCTCAGCTTTTCTCCGGTAAGAAGCGACTTTTTACCACAATTTTCTCACCGAAACCTGCTGGTTGACCTTTTTTTTTTTTCCCCCCCCCTTGGCCTCAGTCTGCACCCCCACTCCAGGGCCCAGGCTAAGACCGATTTTTATTTTTTTTATTTTAATTTTATTTTTTATTTTAATTTTTTTTAATTTTATTTTAATCTTCTATCCCCCCCCCCCCCCCCCCCCCCCCCCCTGTTTACATGTATGTCATCTTTTTTGTAAGGGGCGCTGGAAGCCGGCAGACCCGTCAGCGATCCTGTTCTGTCTCCCTGTAATGTTTGTCTGATCTTGAATGGGATTGTGCTGAAAATTGTAATTTTCCTGAAGGAACTCTCCTGACCGAATAAATAAAGTACTATCTAATCTAATCCAAACTAATTCCGTCGTGATTCATGTTTGCTTGACCGCGCTCTGAAACTCTCTTTGAACCACATCTAAACTACTGTAATATCATCTGGTGTAACACCTTTTCTACCTACCTTCACAAATTAGAATCCATGCAAAAGAAAATCATACGGGCCCTGTCATGGTCCAAGTTTAATGCCCCCACTCGTCATCTATTTCATAAATATCATCTCTTAAGAATGACAGAGTTCAATATTGATCAAAATGCTTGTTTAACCTATCAAGTCATTTACAGGCTGAATCTTAGGCTCTGTAGCTTGGTTCCTATCTACCATCCCCAGCATGCCCACAACACTCGTAACTTAGATCTGATAACAGGTGAACATCGTCTACTGGCTTGTACCGCTCGTAGTGTCGTATGCAGGGGACCAAAGATTTGGAACCAGCTTAATGAGAACCTCAAGATGCTGTATCCATTCTCCAACTTCAAAAAGAAACTGAAAACTTACCTATTAACCACCTATCTTTAATGCCTCATGTGGGGTAGACTACTGTTGGGTTTTGCATGTATGTATGTATGTATGTATGTATGTATGTATGTATGTGTGTATGTATGTATGTATGTATGTATGTATGTATGTATGTATGTATGTATGTATGTATGTATGTATGTATGTATGTATGTATGTATGTATGTATGTATGTATGTATGTATGTATGTATGTATGTATGTATGTATGTATGTATGTATGTATGTATGTATGTATGTATGTATGTATGTATGTATGTATGTATGTATGTATGTATGTATGTATGTATGTATGTATGTATGTATGTATGTATGTATGTATGTATGTATGTATGTATGTATGTATGTATGTATGTATGTATGTATGTATGTATGTATGTATGTATGTATGTATGTATGTATGTATGTATGTATGTATGTATGTATGTATGTATGTATGTATGTATGTATGTATGTATGTATGTATGTATGTATGTATGTATGTATGTATGTATGTATGTATGTATGTATGTATGTATGTATGTATGTATGTATGTATGTATGTATGTATGTATGTATGTATGTATGTATGTATGTATGTATGTATGTATGTATGTATGTATGTATGTATGTATGTATGTATGTATGTATGTATGTATGTATGTATGTATGTATGTATGTATGTATGTATGTATGTATGTATGTATGTATGTATGTATGTATGTATGTATGTATGTATGTATGTATGTATGTATGTATGTATGTATGTATGTATGTATGTATGTATGTATGTATGTATGTATGTATGTATGTATGTATGTATGTATGTATGTATGTATGTATGTATGTATGTATGTATGTATGTATGTATGTATGTATGTATGTATGTATGTATGTATGTATGTATGTATGTATGTATGTATGTATGTATGTATGTATGTATGTATGTATGTATGTATGTATGTATGTATGTATGTATGTATGTATGTATGTATGCATGCATGCATGCAGCATTGTTTGTTTTTTGTTGTGCTTGCTACCATGTTTCATCTTTCCATGTATATATTGTCCTTTGGACCCCCTGTAAAAAGCTTCTTCTAGCTCAGGGGTAGGGAACCTGTGGCTCTAGAGCCAGATGTGGCTCTTTTGATGACTGCATCTGGCTCTCAGATAAATCTGAGCTGACATTGCCTAAAACGATAAGTAATGAATAATTCCACTTGTAATCACAGTGTTAAAAATAACGTTCAAAATATAAAACATTCTCATGCATTTTGAATCCATCCATCCGTTTTTCTACCGCACCTGTTCAAGAAGTTGCGTTAATGGTAAGAAGTTATGTATTTATTATTGGTTAGTGTGGGGCTTGCCCTCCTGGGGGTTCTTCAGACCACCAAGCACCGACATGAAAGCCTGTTTCAGGGTTACAATATTGTTTTATTTTTCAATAAGTTTATAAGTTGCTTTCCAGCAATTGTCTTCCAGCCCCAACCCCGTCTCGCCTCCTGGCTGCTGCTTATAACAGAGCGACAGGTGATTAGATAAAAAGGCCCAGGTGGGCCATCTACGCACCTGTCGCTGATTTCGAGGCCGATCCTGCCAACACCCCGCTTCGCTGCAGGCCTGCACGCCACACCCCCTCCACATTTAGCTTCAGAATAACAATGTTATTACAAAGAATAAGAGACGTATTATACTCTAGAAATGTTGGGCTTACTTAAAAATGCACACATTTAGTTGTTCAGTGTTGAATTTTTTTTATATGGCTCTTACGGAAATACATTTTAAAATATTTGGATTCTTGGCTCTCTCAGCCAAAAAGGTTCCCGACCCCTGTTTTAGCTTATTTGGGGGACCCTTTCACGTCTTTAAATGATGATATTCACCACAATTGTAAATGTCATATGGTATTGTGAATAAACTTGTAAACTAAACTAAACTAAACTAAACCTATTATTAAGTTTAACCGAGAGTTTTGGATTTTCTTGACTACTGCGCCACTTTTCACTCAGATCCACTCCCACTTCTGACGACATGTTTGTGTGTAACTCTAATCCCACCTGTTCCCCAGCCTTTATTCTCCCTCAGCCCCATCTACACACTACACACCACACGCTACACACTACACACTATTGTCTTTTGTGTGGCACAAAAAGTGCAAGTGTGGTTACGAACTGTGCAACAAGTCGAGAAAAAAAAGTTGTGGGTGTCATAAGGGATTATTTCCCCCTCCCTGAAGTGTTGCAGGTGTTGAGGGGAATTTGACAGCAACAGCTGTGTGTCCGTGTGTGTGTGTGTGTGTGTGTGTGTGTGTGTGTAGGCCTCCTGATGAATGGTGACACATGCACACACAATTCCTGCAGCACTGTAACTCTTTATTCTTGTTCTTCATCGTTAAAACCTTTTCATACCGGAGTGTAAAATACGACCGACAGCTCGTGGCGGCGGTAGATAAGAGGAGATTTCGCTTCCAGCAACAAAACGCAAAAACACACAGACACACACTCGCACACACACACACAAACGCACACGCTCACACACGTCAGCAGTGTCGACATAGGTCGTGCAGCCAAAAAAAGAGATCAGACTGATAGCAAAGTTCTTTTGGTTGGATGTATTTTCCCCCAAAAATACACACACACACCTATACATATATATCTATATATATATATATATATATATATATATATATATATATATATATATATATATATATATATATATATGTATGTTTTTGCACCTGCTCTTACAAATTCTGTGGCATTCCTGTGGTTAATGATCGACTCCCAGTTAGAGCACGATTGTGTTTAAAATAACAATTATCTCTCCTGCCTTTTGGGGGGCAGTGGATTGTACACATTGGATTTTTTTTTTACACTGAATTTTTATTCACCAAATTCTTTTACATTGAATTTTTTCTACACTGAATTTTAACACATTGGATTTTTTACACTGAATTTTTTTGTGGGTTCTTCCGAGGATGTTGTAGTCGTAATGATTTGTGCAGTCCTTTGAGACATTTGTGATTTGGGGCTATATAAATAAACATTGATTGATTGATTGTTTTTTTTTTTCCATGAATTTTTACACATTGGATTTTTTCACACTGAATTTTTATTCACCAAATTCTTTTACATTGAATTTTTTCTACACTGAATTTTTATACACTAATTTGTTTTACACTGAACTTTTTTTGTTGCTTCTAAACTAAAAACTAAATTAAAAAAATACCTGAAATGAGTCTCAAGCTTTGAAACACTGAATATTTCTGCACTGAATTTTTTTTACACTCAATTATTTTACATTTATTTTTTTTCCACTGAATTGTTATACAATGCATTTTTCTTACACTGAACTTTTATGAACTTTATTCTTTTACAATTAATTTTGTTTAAACAGATTTTTTTTACCATGAATTTTTACACATTGGATTTTTTCACACTGAATTTTTATTCACCAAATTCTTTTACATTGAATTTTTTCTACACTGAATTTTTATACACTAATTTGTTTTACACTGAACTTTTTTTGTTGCTTCAAAACTAAAAACTAAATTAAAAAAAATACCTGAAATGAGTCTCAAGCTTTGAAACACTGAATATTTCTGCACTGAATTTTTTTTACATTCAATTATTTTACATTTAATTTTTTTTCCACTGAATTGTTATACACTGAATTTTTCTTACACTGAACTTTTATCAACTGAATTATTTTACAATTCATTTTGTTTACACTGATTTTTTTTTTTACCATGAATTTTTACACATTGGATTTTTTCACACTGAATTTTTTTTCCCCAAATTCTTTTACATTGAATTTTTTCTACACTGAATTTTTATACACTAATTTGTTTTACACTGAACTTTTTTTGTTGCTTCAAAACTAAAAACTAAATTAAAAAAATACTTGAAATGAGTCTCAAGCTTTGAAACATTGAATATTTCTGCACTTAATTTTTTTTACACTCAATTATTTTACATTTATTTATTTTTCCACTGAATTGTTATACACTGAATTTTTCTTACACTGAACTTTTATGAACTTTATTCTTTTACAATTAATTTTGTTCGAACTGATTTTTTTTTACCATGAATTTTTACACATTGGATTTTTTCACACTGAATTTTTATTCACCAAATTCTTTTACATTGAATTTTTTCTACACTGAAATTTTATACACTAATTTGTTTTACACTGAACTTTTTTTGTTGCTTCAAAACTAAAAACTAAATAAAAAAATACCCGAAATGAGTCTCGAGCTTTGAAACACTGAATATTTCTGCTCTTTTTTTTTACACTCAGTTATTTTACATTAAAGAAAATTTCCACTGAATTTTTCTTACACTGAACTTTTATGAACTTTATTCTTTTCCAATGAATTTTGTTTACACTGATTTTTTTTTTTTACCATGAATTTTTACACATTGGATTTTTTTTACACTGAATTTTTATTCACCGAATTCTTTTACATTGGATTTTTTACACTGAATTGTTATACACTAATTTGTTTTACACTGAACTTTTATTCACGGAATTATTTTACACTGAATTGTTCTCGCACTGAATTTTAACACATTGCTTATTTTACATTGAATTTTCATTCATTGAATTTTTTACACTGAATTTTAAACATATACATTTTGCTCACAAATCTTCATTCAATAAAATTGTCAGCATAATTTAATGTAGAAAAAAAGTATTAAAACTTCAGTTAAATAAACTCAGTGCCCGAAAAAGGTTTTCACAATAAAGACATAAATTAGCCTTAATTCCGCTAGATTTCTATTCTTAATCCTGATTGGTCACATCTCTGCTGCCTGGGCTCTGATTGGCCGGAAACAAGTCAGGTGTCTGACTTTGTTTGGATTCAAATCTTTGAAATGTGGAGGGAGGGGAGAAAGTTGTCAGGCACTTGGAGTGATTTAAACACCCTCAAACAAGAAGTTCCAGTAGCTTATTCGCAGTAAAACCTTTAACTGTGCAGTAAAAATAGTTGACGTCAATACTTCCTGCTTTTATAATGTCAAGAGCCGCTTTCGTGGTTGTAACATTTGACCTCTCACTTGCTATTGTCTTTTGCAGGATGCTAATCACAAACTCATAAGTGTGTGTGTGTATGCTAATGAAGTCCATACAGAAGAGTGTGTGTCTTTTTGCCGGGCTGCCAGCATCCTGTCGCAGTGACAACTGGCTGTTTTTGCTTCTTTATTTTACGGCTCGGCCGCCGCGCTAACTGAACAAACGCTCTTGTTGGTTTTGCACAGCAGTGTGTGTGTGTGTGTTTGTGTGTGCGTGCAAGGAACGCTATATTTTGGGAAGTATGAGTGCACATGCAGAGAGAGTGTGTACTTGTCACTCACAGACAGCTGCTTAAAATGTTGACCCTCCCGCCCCTTGAGGGCTTCTGACAATATGTGTGTGGTCATCGCCATGTGATGTTTCTGCAAACCCCGTTTCCATATGAGTCGGGAAATTGTGTTAGATGTAAATATAAACGGAGTACAATGATTTGCGAATAATTTTCAACCCATATTCAGTTGAATGCACTACAAAGACAAGATATTTGATGTTCAAACTCAGAATCTTTATTTTTTTTTGCAATTAATAATTAACTTCGAATTTCATGGCTGCAAAACGTGCCAAAGTAGTTGGGAAAGGGCATGTTCACCACTGTGTTACATCATCTTTTCTTTTAACAACACTCAATAAACGTTTGGGAACTGAGGAAACTAATTGTTGAAGCTTTGAAAGTGGAATTCTTTCCCATTCTTGTTTTATGTAGAGCTTCAGTCCTTCAACAGTCCGGGGTCTTGTTGTCGTATTTTACGCTTCATAATGCGCCACACATTTTCGATGGGACTGGACTGCAGGTGGGCAAGGAAAGTACTACGAAGCCACGCTGTTGTAACACGTGGCTTGGCATTGTCTTGCTGAAATAAGAAGGGGTGTCCATGATAACGTTGCTTGGATGACAGCATATGTTGCTCCAAAAGCTGTATATACGTTTCAGCATTAATGGTGCCTTCACAGATGTGTAAATTACCCATGTCTTGGGCACTAATACACCCCCATACCATCACAGATGCTGGCTTTTGAACTTTGCGCCTATGACAATCCGGATGGTTATTTTCCTCTTTGTTCCGGAGGACACCACATCCACAGTTTCCAAATATTATTGGAAATGCGTACTCGTCAGACCACAGGACACTTTTCCACTTTGCATCAGTCCATCTTAGAGGAGCTCAGGCCCAGCGAAGCGGGCGGCGTTTCTGGGTGCTGTTGATAAATGGGTTTGGCTTTGCATAGTAGAGTTTTAACTTGCACTTACAGATGTAGCGACCAACTGTAGTTACTGACAGTGGTTTTATGAAGTGTTCCTGAGCCCATGTGGTGATATCCTTTACACACTGATGTCGGTTTTTGATGCAGTAGCGCCTGAGGGATCAAAGGTCTGTAGTATCATCGCTTACGTGCAGTGATTTCTCCAGATTCTCTGAACCTTTTGATGATTTTACGGACCGTAGATGGTAAAATCCCTAAATTCCTTGCAATAGCTCGTTGAGAAATGTTTTTCTAAAACTTTTCGACAATTTGCTTACAAAGTGGTGACCCTCACCCCATCCTTGTTTGTGAATTACTTAGCATTTCATGGAAGCTGCTTTTATACCCAATCATGGCACCCACCTGTTCCCAATTAGCTTGCACACCTGTGGGATGTTCCAAATAAGTGTTTGATGAGCATTCCTCAACTTTATCAGTATTTATTGCCACTTTTCCCAACTTCTTTGTCACGTGTTGCTGGCATCAAATTCTAAAGTTAATGATTATTTGCAAAAAAGAAAATGTTTATCAGTTTGAACATCAAATATGTTGACTTTGTAGCATATTCAACTGAATATGGGTTGAAAATGATTTGCAAATCATTCTATTCCGTTTATATTTACGTCTAACACAATTTCCCAACTCATATGGAAACGGGGTTTGTAATATTGTGGCAGTTTTCATCTGATTAGAAGTCATCACGTTTCAAAATGTTTGTCTCGATCGGGAATCTTGCGCTCCCCCGCCCCCCCAAAAAATCTGAAAAAAATAACCCAGATTACCCAGAATTCCCGGTTTTCCGGGACATTTGGCTCATTGAAAATGAATGGGCCAACTTTCAAACATGCACAACTCCCACACTTCTCACCCGATTGGAATTCCTTCCACATTTTTCATCCGATTCAAACCATTCCAACTTCAAACTGTTCAGCCAATTTGGGAATTGCAGGCTTTCCCTTGAAAAATTTGCCAGATTTGCCAGAATTCCGGGTTTTCCGTGACATTTTTTTCCCCATTCAAAATGAATTGACCATTTTTCAAACTTCCACATTTCCCCTCATTTTTTAACCTATTCAAACCATTCAACGGTTTTGTTAGATCCACTATGGATTGTACTTTCACAATATCATGTTAGATCCGCTCGACATCCATTGCTTTCGTTCCCCTAGGGGGGGTTGCCCACATATTCAGTCCTCTCCAAGGTTTCTCATAGTCATCATTGTCGACGCCCACTGGGGTGAGTTTTTCCTTGCCCTTATGTGGGCTCTACCGAGGATATTGTTGTGGTTTGTGCAGCCCTTTGAGACACTTGTGATTTAGGGCTATATAAATAAACATTGATTGATTGATTGATTGAACTTTCAAAATATTCCACTCATCCTGGAAATTCAAACGTTCCATCATCCACACACTCCACTCACCTTGGACAATCAAAAAAAATTCCAGGAGTTCCGGGTTTTCCAAAGCCCTATTTTCTCCTTTTCCTGGAAAGTATTCACAGTCCACATTGTTCAACCATTCTTGACCATTCCAAACATTCCTCTCAGTTGGGACAACAAAATTTATCATTTTTTTTGTGCAAATTCCTGGTTTTCTCGTAATTCCAGGAACTACGAAATACCAACCTTAAATTGAAATTGTTACTACGTCAACATTTTCCAACCAATTCCACAAATTTCTACACCAACCCATACATATCATCTCGGACAGAGGTGTCAAAGTCAAGGCCCGCGTGCTAGATCTGAATTATTCATGATATTAGCGATATTGGTATAGTATGGGAACCGGCCCGCAGGCCACAGCCACCTGCTGCTGTTTTGCACGCACCATTACTCCATCAGGGTTGGCGCTAGGAATTGTCAAAATGGAGTCCCAGGGGTCCCATCAAGTCATAAAAATGGGGTCCCACCTTCTTGTAAGCGTTTTGAAAACAAATGATAAATGTATACATTTGCCTGTTATATCTCACATTCTGTATTTTGTTGTGGAAAAAGGTTGTCATAAATGTTAATTCATGAAAAAATAATTGAAAAGAAAACAAATTGTTATGCTTATGTAAATGTATTCAGTTATAAACATTAATTCACTTCTTTCCTTCATGGATCTAAACTTTACTGCTTTGTCTTGTTATATTCTTATTTTACTGTTATATTGTTATTCCCATTGTTTTTATTCTTTTTGTAATATTTCTCTATTTTGTTTCCTTTTAAACCCCCATTATTTACTTTTTACTTTTTTCTTTAAATTGATCTCAACTCTGTACACTGCTGCTGGAATTTTAATTTTCCTGAAGGAACTCTCCTGAAGGAATCAATAAAGTACTATCTATCTATCTATCTATTTTTGTTCTATATTTTTATTGTAATATTTTCAGAATGTGTTTGTTCTATTTTTGGCCTAAGTAAGACTAAAAAAACAATCGGAAGTTGTCTTTATTTTTTAGTTTTAATGCAGTGATTTTATTAGTCCGGCCCGCATAAGCACAAATTGTCCTCCATGCGGCCCCTGAGCTAAAATTAGTTTGACACCCCTGATCTAGGACAATAATGCTGGTGTCAACATTTTCATATATTCCCAGTTTTCCCGAAATTCCTAAATTTCCCGGATATTCCCATTCAAATGAATGGGCATATTCATACTTCTACAATGCCCGAAATTCTCTAAATCTTGGACCATTTTCAAACCCAATTCCGACCTTTCTGTTGCGATCCGCTGCTCTGATCTGTACATATTCTGGTTTATTGTTCCATTTTAGTATCACCCTGTTGTTTAACGTCTTTATTTCCTGTTTAGTCTGTCACCATGGTAGCTCCTTAGTTCACCTGCCCCTTGTTATCTACGCACACCTGTTTTCTTCTAATCACCTCCCTTATTTAAACCCGCCCCTTTTCGTTATTCATTCATTTCGTATGTATTTTCTCGCTAGCTCTTACGCTAAGCCACTTGATATTCCAGCTTTCATGCTGATCGTTTTTGTTTACTCTTTTGTGTCCTCGTGCCAAGTTTTACTTTTCCTTGTGTTTATCCTAGCTTTCACGTTAGCGTCTTTTGTTTGCCTTTTCTCTTTACACCAGTGTTTTTGTTCCTAGCATTTTGTTATTTATTAAATAAATACCTTATATCTTACCTTTGCTGTGTTCTGCTTCGACGCATCCACGGGAAAACAACACCGGCATTACCAATCAATCAATCAATCAATGTTTACTTATATAGCCCTAAATCACTAGTGTCTCAAACGGCTGCACAAACCACTACGACATCCTCGGTAGGCCCACATAAGGGCAAGGAAAACTCACACCCAGTGGGACGTCGGTGACAATGATGACTATGAGAACCTTGGAGAGGAGGAAAGCAATGGATGTCGAGCGGGTCTAACATGATACTGTGAAAGTTCAATCCATAATGGATCCAACACAGCTGCGAGAGTCCAGTCCAAAGCGGATCCAACACAGCAGCGAGAGTCCCGTTCACAGCGGAGCCAGCAGGAAACCACCCCAAGCGGAGGCGGATCAGCAGCGCAGAGATGTCCGCAGCCGATACACAGGCAAGCAGTACATGGCCACCGGATCGGACCGGACCGCCT
The DNA here is from genome assembly GCF_033978795.1 of Nerophis ophidion. NCBI lineage: Eukaryota > Metazoa > Chordata > Actinopteri > Syngnathiformes > Syngnathidae > Nerophis > Nerophis ophidion. The sequence continues at coordinate 63,912,452 of NC_084620.1, forward strand.
CCACAAGGGAGAGTGGGACATAGAAGAAAAAGAAAAGAAACGGCAGATCAACTGGTCTAAAAAGGTAGTCTATTTAAAGGCTAGAGTATACAAATGAGTTTTAAGGTGAGACTTAAATGCTTCTACTGAGGTGGCATCTCGAACTGTTACCGGGAGGGCATTCCAAAGTACTGGAGCCCGAACGGAAAACGCTCTATAGCCCGCAGACTTTTTTTGGGCTTTGGGAATCACTAATAAGCCGTATTAATGTTGCGGCTGCTATAGTAGTTATTATTATTATTAGTTTGATGAACCATGCTGAAGAAGAGTCCTCACACTTTCAACCATCCACCCACACTATTCTTTCGATATATCAAACGCAAAAAATGTTTTCCCTTTCCCAAAATTCCCAGTTTTCCCGGAATTTTCTCCCCATTGACCCTAGTGTGTGAATCTGAGTGTGAATGTTGTCTGTCTATCTGTGTTGGCCCTGCAATGAGGTGGCGACTTGTCCAGGGCGTAACCTGCCTTCCGCCCGAATGCAGCTGAGATAGACTCCAGCACCCCCCGGGACCCCAAAAAGGACAATCGGTAGAAAATGGATGGATGAATGACAATGAATGGGCATTATACTGTTGTGATCCGCTTCCCAGATTACATTTTGATTTCGTTTTTTGAGTCCTTTTGTGTTTTCTGTTTGTTTTTGGACTCTTCCGGTTACAGTAGTTTCAGATTTGTTCCACCTGCTCTTGTTTTTGACGCGCACCGGTGGTTTCTGATTGCCGCCCCTATTTAAGCCTGCCTTCTCCCATTGTTCTATCTTGATCCTCAGTTTGCGGTAAGCAACTTTCACGAGATGTTTTCCTATGTCTTGTTTCGTGCTAAGTTTTAGCTCGGTCGGTAGAGTGGCCGTGCCAGCAACTTGCGGGTTGCAGGTTCGATTCCCGCTTCCGCCATCCTAGTCACTGCCCTTGTGTCCTTGGGCAAGACACTTTACCCACGTCCTCCCAGTGCCACCCACACAGGTTTAAATGTAACTTAGATATTGGGTTTCACTATGTAAAGCGCTTTGAGTCACTAGAGAAAAGCGCTATATAAATATAATTCACTTCACTTCACTAAGTTTTAGCTTAGCTTCCCGTGCGCTCGGCACGTCATTTTTGGACCCTGTTTTCCGTGCTAAGTTTAGCTTAGCTTCCCGTGCGTAGGCACGCGTTTTCCTTTTGCCTGTTTTTGTACCAGTGTTATTTTATTTTTGTATATTAAATCAAGCTCTTACCTGCTGTTCCTGTCCCGTCTGGTCTTCTTGCATCTTGGGCCGACAAAACGCGCACCAATATGGGCGGTATAGCTCGGTTGGTAGAGTGGCCGTGCCGGCAACTTGGGGGTTGCAGGTTCGATTCCCACTTCCGCCATCATAGTCACTGCCCTTGTGTCCTTGGGCAAGACACTTTACCCACGTCCTCCCAGTGCCACCCACACTGGTTTAAATGTAACTTAGATATTGGGTTTCACTATGTAAAGCGCTTTGAGTCACTAGAGAAAAGCGCTATATAAATATAATTCACTTCACTTCACTAAGTTTTAGCTTAGCTTCCCGTGCGCTCGGCACGTCATTTTTGGACCCTGTTTTTTTTCGTACTAAGTTTAGTTTAGCTTCCCGTGCGTAGGCACGCGATTTTCTTTTGCCTGTTTTTGTACAAGTGTTATTTTATTTTTGTATGTCAAATCAAGCTCTTACCTGCTATACCTGTCCCGTTTGGTCTTCTTGCATCTTGGGCCGACAAAACTCGCACCAATATGGGCGGTATAGCTCGGTTGGTAGAGTGGCCGTGCCGGCAACTTGGGGGTTGCAGGTTCGATTCCCGCGTGTGCCATCCTAGTTAGTGCCGTTGTGTCCTTGGGCAAGACACTTTACCCACCTGCTCCCAGTGCCACCCACACTGGTTTGAATGTAACTTAGATATTGGGTTTCACTATGTAAAGCGCTTTGAGTCACTAGAGAAAAGCGCTATATAAATATAATTCACTTCACCATGGTGACATATACATTCTACTGCATATCCAACATTTCTCATGATTTGAACCGTTCCAACATCCACACACTCTACTCACCGTGGACATTCAAGCCAGCATGTTTCCTGGCTACAAAAATCCCCAAATTACCTGGAATTACCAGTAATTTCCCCTCATTGAAAATGAATGGAAAATATACAAATGTCTCCATAGCCTACATTCTTCAACCGATTATAAGCGTTCCAACATCCACACACTCCACTCATCCTGGACATTCAAGCATTTCAGTTCCCACATCGGGCATTCACACGCTGTTACTACCAGAATTGCAAATTTTAATTAAACTATGCAGTTCTACATAATGTTGGAGGTATAGTTGGTGCATATATCTATAGATATTGTTTTTTTCAACGGAATCTGCACGTCACACGCCCTTTTTCCACGGTTCAGCCCATCCTCTGCATGTGTTTGTTATCACGTGCTAACAGCTGGGGACGGCTATTATTAGCGCAGGTGCCCCCTTGGAACAGCATAAGTCAACGAGATGTCTTAAAGGGGAAGTTTGTTGTTTTCTTTTTTAGGAATTTTGCCTATCGTTCACAAGTCTTATGTAAGACAGATAATTTTTTTTTTTTAATGCATTCTAAGTTGAAAATGCAGCAAGTACAAGGTGGTTAACAATGCAGCTAATGGGAGTAGACCAGGGGTCACCAACGCGGTGCCCGCGGGCACCAGGTAGCCCGTAAGGACCAGATGAGTCGCCCGCTGGCCTGTTCTAAAAATAGCTCAAATAGCAGCACTTACCAGTGAGCTGCCTCTATTTTTTTTTAAAGGGGAACATTATCACAATTTCAAAAGGGTTAAAAACAATAAAAATCAGTTCCCAGTGGCTTGTTGTATTTTTTGAAGTTTTTTTCAAAATTGTACTGGTCCCGGAATATCCCTAAATCAGGGGTGCCCATTACGTCGATCGCGAGCTACCAGTCGACCGCGGGGGGTGTGTCAGTCGATCTCCAGCCAGGCTTTTAAAAAATATAGACCTAAAAATTAGTGATCATCAATCTTCACCAAGACGTCACTTAAATGACATTCACGGTACCGGAGGGTCTTGTGAGATGACGCTGGCTGCTGCAAGATCATTATTATGAAAATATGACCAAGAGGAAGGCGAGAAACACTTTTTATTTCAACAGACTCTCGCGCCGTACCTTCCGTCAAAACCCTAAAGGCCGACTGCACATTTCCTATCTTCACAATAAAAGCCCTGCTTCATGCTGCCTGCGCTAACTAAATACAGAGTCTCGGAAAACTGGCGTGCACAAGCGATCCCTCAGAAAGCTGGCGTGCACATCACTTGTGCACGCCAGCTTTCCGAGACTCTTATTTTGTTAGCGCAAGCAGCATGAAACAGGGCTTTTATTGTGAAGATAGGAAATGTGCAGTCGGCCTTTAGAGTTTTGACGGAAGGGACGGCGCAAAAGTCTGTTGAAATAAAAAGTGTTTCTCGCCTTCCTCTCTGTCATTTTTTCATAATAATGAACTGGCAGCAGCCAGCGTCATCTCACAAGACCCTCGGGTGCCGTGAATGTCAATCAAGCAAGCTACGGAATTTGCCGCCAATGTTTTTCTTGTAAAGTGTATGGAAGCTGGATGAATTAGATGCCAAAAACCAACCACTTTCATGTGCTATTGTACAGAAAGGACAACTTTTTTCCTCCTCCATTTGAAAATGTGGGCGTTATAATCATTACTGTCTGATTCCAATCAATGCAAGTCATCAGAATCAGGTAATACACCAACTTATATTCTTGTCTTTGTGAAAGAAAGACATCTATATGTGTTACACATGCGAGTATTATCATTAAACACATTTAACTTGTTTACAAAAATATATCTTTCATAAATAAATAAATAAATATAAATGATATATATAAATGAGGTAGATCCCCTCGAGTTGGTCAATTGAAAAGTAGCTCGCCTGCAGAAAAAGTGTGGGCACCCCTGCCCTAAATAAAGCTTTAAAGTGCCTTATTTTCGCTATCTTCGAAACCACTGTCCATTTCCCTGTGACGTCATACAGGGCTGCCAATACAAACAACATGGCGGTCACCACAGCAAGATATAGCGACATTAGCTCGGATTCAGACTCGGATTTCAGCGGTTTAAGCGATTCAACAGATTACGCAAGTATTGAAACAGATGGTCGGAGTATGGAGGCAGATAGCCAAAACGAAATTGAAGAAGAAATTGAAGCTATTGAGCAAATAGCTATTGACGCTATCCGGCCATAGCGTGGGTGTACCTAATGAAGTGGCCCATAGCATGGCTGCCTTATTAGCATCGCCGGTAAAATGTGCGGACCAAACCATCAGGACTTTTGCATCTTGTGACACTGGAGCAACTTAAATCCGTCTATTGGTAAGTGTTTGTTTCACATTAAATGTGGGTATCTAGTTTCAAATGTACATACAGCTAGCGTAAATAGCATGTTAGCGTCGATTAGCGTAGCATGTTAGCATCGATTAGCGTAGCATGTTAGCATGCTTGCTAGTGTAGCCGAGTGTCCTGGGTTCGCGTAATTTGGCTACTGATCAAATAAAATAATAAAAGGGAGTCATGAGAGCAGGTCCGGTCTCCACCACTTTATTGTTCCCTTCTTTACACCTATCTCCATACACATATATCTCACCTTCTTCAACAACCCACCTTTTATATGGACCTCTTACGTCACAGGCTTACGGCAACACTGGAGGGACACCCTGAACTGTTTGTTACATACGTCCATCCATCCATCCATTTTCTACCGCTTATTCCCTTTCGGGGTCGCGGGGGGCGCTGGCGCCTATCTCAGCTACAATCGGGCGGAAGGCGGGGTACACCCTGGACAAGTTGCCACCTCATCGCAGGGCCAACACAGATAGACAGACAACATTCACGCTCACATTCACACACTAGGGCCAATTTAGTGTTGCTAATCAACCTATCCCCAGGTGCATGTCTTTGGAAGTCCCCCCCTCAATTAGAAACGTCCCCGTTTCATCACAAACAAAATAGGTAACAAACAAGGGGAAATAGAACAGTGAAAAGAAAAAAAAATTCTAAATTCACAATTTTAATACACACATAAATCAACAATATATATATTTTTTTCACACCGTATTGCATAGGCTAACACACTGGCCCCTCAAAACATGCAAAAACTCCCAGATGCGAAGGAAGTCACTCCAATCGCCCCATTTGTAAGATAGTTCAATTATGTGGAGGAGGTCGCCCCCAGCGAGATGGTCCGATGGTGCGCAGGAGGTTACCCCAGTCACCCCCTGCGAGATAGTCCAATTGTGCGCAGGAGGTCGCCCCAGTGACCCCCTGCAAGATAGTCCATTTGTGAGATAGTTCTTTTATGACGCTCCATCATGCCATCAGACTTGGGGTTATAGGCAGTTGTGCGCGTTATTTTTTTTCAAGCAACATACTACCGGAGTTTTTGTTTATTCTGAAGATTTTGACCACTTATTTGCGACCACAGCCACAGGGGAGTAACCTGGCATCCTTGACCTCATTTTGGTCAGTTGCGAGGCACTGATACGCTGAAATAAGGCAAGTTAGATGAGTCGTTTGCCTCAAGCCATCGGCGCCTTACCGCAGCTCAAAGCGGTTGCCTAGCAACCAAAAACTACGGCGAGTTTACAGCTGTTTTAAAGTGCTTCCAACGTCGCAGTGTTTTAAGTTGACAGACTAACACCTCAAATTGATCTGTGAACAACACAAGGTACTCATTGTTGGAACAACCAAGTTAAACCTGCTGCAAGTGGCTAAAGTAACTGCCGTTTAATACACAAGAGGCACTGACGTCATCGATCTGCCGCTATGCCAAAAGCTAAAGGGAAGACTGAAAGCCCGAAACCTTCGGTGTCAGCCAACACAGGACACAACTGGGACCAAGATTTGAGACTGGATACAGGACATGATGGGGAACAAGGAGTACTACTAAAAATACTCCTTGAAATGAAAGAAGAAATTAAAGAAATAAAAAAAGATCAGAAAAAAGCAATGGAAGAACACAAACAAGATGTGAAAAGTCTGCAGCAAAATATTGAAAGTCTGCAAACTCAAATCATCACCAGAAAAAATGAAGTCTCTGATGTGTGCCAACATTTGAAGACCTTTCAAGAAGAAATGCGCCAACAAATGAAGACCTTTCAAGAAGAAATGCGCCAACAAATGAAAACCTTTCAAGAAGAAATGTGCCAACAAATGAAGACCCTTCAAGAAGAAAACTACACGCTGTGGAATATCATAGATGAAATGGAGCAGGATAAACGAATGAATGAAATCATTGTGACAGGGCACCGAATTAAACCAAGATCCTATGCGAAAGCTGTGAATAATGAAGGTGAACCAGATGAAATGGATCTTGTCTCGGCAGAACAGCAAGTAGTCAACTTCCTGCAAACAAAGGAAATTGAAATCGACATTAATACCATCGAAACATGCATCCCACTGAACAGAAGAGACAACAATGCCACTCCAGTTGTGCTTGTGAAATTTGTAAACAGAAAATCTAAAATGGCATTGCTGAGACAGGGAAAGAAGCTGAAGGGAACAAATGTGTACATGAATGAGCATCTCACTAAACGTAATGCTGGAATCGCCAAGAAAGCACGCGACTTGAGAAAGCAGGGAAAAATCCAGGGAACTTGGAGCGCCAACTGTAAAATCTACATCAAGCTGAATGGAGGTCCAGAAGCAAGAGTAATTGTTGTCAATGACATCAAAGACCTGGACAAATTTTAAGTTTACACAGCTTCCATAATAAGATGATAATGGACTCTGACAGAAAACAAGCACCTAAATTCAACATCAACACTACTATACTGCAAGGGACGACTAAAAAAGAAGACTCAGATTCAGGACTGCATCTATCTACACTTATAGAAATTATTGAAACGACATCAAAGATTGTTGAGCAAGGAAATATGGAACTACAAAACTTCTGCAACAAAGAGCACAAAAACCAGGATTTGGAAAACGATATAGATCCAGATACAAATTTTTTTTCCCACATTAGTAATAATTGTTTTTATTACACAGATGAGCAATATAATAGCAACATTAAAAGTGACAACAAATTGTCAATTATTCATTTTAATAGCAGAAGCTTGTATGCAAACTACAACAACATTAAGAACTTTTTGGAACACATCAACGAACCCTTCAAAGTGATCGCCATCACAGAAACATGGATTGATGATAAAAAAGGAATAGATTTTGATCTGGAAGGATATGAACTAAACTATATTAACAGAACCAACAAAAATGGAGGAGGAGTAGCTGTGTATGTGATGAAGAACCTGAACTACAAAGTGGTAAAAAACATGTCATTTGCTATAGATAACATCTTAGAATGTATTACCATTGAAATATGTCAGGAAAATAGCAAAAACATAGTAATTAGTTGTATATACAGATCACCTAAGTCAAGTATAGAAACATTTGAAGAATGGATCAAGGCAACTTACATGGACAATGGTAAAAAAATAATTTTCTTATGCGGTGACTTTAATATTGACTTATTGAACCCTAACAAGCAAAAGTTTATTGATGACTTCATTGATACAATGTACAGCATCAGTTTATATCCTAAAATCACAAAGCCAAGCAGAATCACAGGACACTGTGCCACGCTTATTGATAATATTTTTACTAATGATTTTGATAATAACACTACAAGTGGTTTACTTATAACCGACGTTAGTGATCATCTGCCAGTTTTTACAATATATGATGGAAACTGTAAAAAGAACACGGAAGACAAAAGGACATTTCAAAGACTGTGCACAGAGAAGAGGATGATTGCTTTCAAAATGGAGCTACAAAAGCAAGATTGGGACAATGTGTACAATGAAGAAGAGGTTGATGAAGCATATGAATATTTCTTAAACAAGTTCATAATACTTTATGACAAACATTGTCCATGGAGACAACTCAGTAGTAAACAGAGAAAGAATAATCAACCATGGATGACAAAAGGATTAAAAAATGCTTGTAAGAAGAAGAATACGCTATATAGAAAATTTATAGTACAAAGAACTACTGAGGCAGAAGTTAAGTACAAAAAGTATAAAAACAAGTTAACAAACATACTACGATCATGTAGAAAAGAATATTACAGTGAATTATTGGACAGGAACAAAAATAATATGAGAGCAACATGGGGCATTCTCAATAGCATTATTAAAAATGGCACTAAGAGGGATTACCCCCAATACTTCTTAGACAGAAATAAACATAATGACAACATAAAGGAAGTAGTTGAAAGCTTTAATAACTATTTTGTAAATATTGGACCAAAATTGGAAGAAAGGATTCCAGACCCAGTTTCAACTGAGGACTATTATGATACCATAGAGCGAAATCCCAACTCCATGTTCCTCAGTAATGTGACACAGGAGGAAATAGTTAAAATTGTGAAAAAATGCAAATCAAAGACTTCAACTGATTGTAATGGAATTGATATGGATACGATAAAAAAGGTGATTGATGAGATCTCAGGACCATTAATGTATATTAGTAACCTATCATTTCAAACAGGTACATTTCCAAACAAAATGAAAATAGCTAAAGTTGCACCAATTTATAAGACTGGTGATAAACATCTATTTACAAATTATAGACCTGTTTCTTTACTTCCACAATTTTCTAAAATCATTGAAAAACTGTTCAATAACAGATTAGAGAGTTTCATAAATAAATATAGAATACTCGAAGAGAACCAATATGGATACAGAGCTAATGTTTCAACTTCAATGGCTTTAATTGAAATCACGGAAGAAATTACCAATGCAATAGATAATAAAAAATGTGCGGCAGCAGTGTTTATGGATCTAACTAAAGCATTTGACACAATTAATCACAATATTTTAATAAAAAAACTGGAACGATATGGTATCAGAGGGTTAGTCTTAAATTGGATAAGAAGTTATCTAACGAACAGGAAACAATACGTGAAGCTAGGCGAACATACTTCTACAATGCTAAATATTTCCTGTGGTGTACCTCAGGGATCAATACTGGGACCTAAATTATTCAATCTCTATATAAATGACATTTGTAAAGTTACAAGAGATTTAAAGTTAGTATTATTTGCGGATGATACAACAGCCTTTTGTTCAGGAGAGAACACACAGTGGATAATACAAATAATAACAGAAGAAATGAACAAATTAAAAAAATGGTTTGACAAAAACAGACTATCATTGAATCTCAGTAAAACTAAAATAATGCTATTTGGTAACAGTAGAAAAGAAAGTCAAACACAAATACAAATAGACGGAATAGAAATTGAAAGAGTAAATGAAACCAAATTTCTAGGTATAATGATTGATGATAAATTGAACTGGAAATCTCATGTAAAAAATATACAACATAAAGTTGCAAGAAATACATCAATAATGAATAAAGCCAAATATTTTCTAGACCAAAAATCACTTTATATTCTCTACTGCTCACTAGTGTTACCATATCTGAGTTACTGTGTAGAAATATGGGGAAATAATTACAAAAGTACACTTCATTCACTAACAGTGTTACAAAAAAGATCAGTTAGAATAATACATAATGTTGGATATAGAGAACATACAAACCCTTTATTTATTGAATCAAAGATACTGAAATTCCACGACATAGTGGAATTGCAAACAGCTAAGATTATACACAAAGCAAACTATAACCTGCTTCCCAAGAATATACAACAATTCTTCTCAACAAAAGAAGAGAAATATAATCTTAGAGAAAAATGTAATTTAAAACATTTGTATGCACGTACAACACTTAAAACCTTTAGTATATCAGTATGTGGAATTAAATTATGGAATGGATTAAGCAAAGCAATCAAACAATGTACTAATATGATCCATTTCAAGAAACTCTTCAAACTGGAAGTGTTAACAAAGTACAAAAATGAAGAACCATGATAAACATTCTGATTTTACTCACACATTCATTTTCAAAGTAATCTGATTTATCTCATCGTATGGATTAAAATTTAAGCAATTATTTATTTATTTATTTATTTGTATTGTGATTACTTATTACTTATGGAGTATACATTGTGAATACATTGAGAACAGGAAGTGAACAAAAGTTTTAGCAACTGTTATGTAAAGAAAAGGGGTAGGATTAAATAAGCTCTGCTTCTTCCTCCTCCTTTTCGAACATGTTGGAAAGAGAAACTGGAAATTGTGATGTATCATGTTGTATGCTTGCATGTTCGAAATAAACTCAAACTCAAACTCAAACTCAAACACCTCCACGCTCCCCCCCGGAGCACGCACACTCGCCGACAGGTTGGCCCCGAACCGTTTCATTAATTGTCTTTTTTAAAAGCTGCCCCCAGTCTCCCACGGGACGAGTCGGGAGGATCCGAAAATCCTCACCAGCTCCTGGTTGCAGTTGCGGTCGGCTCCCTCCGTCGGTGAAAGGAGCGGTTAAACAAAAAGTCCACTTTCGACATTCATGCCGTGAGTGTCCGTCAAACAGCGCCTCCGGGCTTAAAAAGAGTCGTGGTCACCACACCACGTGTCCGCAAAATGGCCGGGAAGCTTAGCAGCTAACTCGAAACTCACGTGTCCCATGTAAAACTTTCTTCTTCTTTTTTTTTTCAACACGGCAGTTAAAATAATCCCACCGCTGCCACCAATGTAGCCGAGTGTCCTGGGTTCGCGTAATTTGGGTACTGATAAAATAAAATAATAAAAGGGAGTCATGAGAGCAGGTCCGGTCTCCACCACTTTATTGTTCCCTTCTTTACACCTATCTCCATACACATATATCTCACCTTCTTCAACAACCCACCTTTTATATAGACCTCTTACGTCACAGCCTTACGGCAACACTGGAGGGACACCCTGAACTGTTTGTTACATAAGTGTTGTTACACCCTCCGACAACACACCGACGAGGCATGATGTCTCCAAGGTTCCAAAAAATAGTGGAAAAAACGGAAAATAACAGAGCTGAGACCCGGTGTTTGTAATGTGAAAATGAATATGGCGGGTGTGTTACCTCGGTGACGTCACGTTCTGACGTCATCGCTAAGAGACTGATAAACAGAAAGGTGTTTAATTTGCCAAAATTCACCCATTTAGAGTTCGGAAATCAGTTAAAAAAATACATGGTCCTTTTTCTGCAACATCAAGGTATATTTTGACGCTTGCATAGGTTTGGTGATAATGTTCCCCTTTAAATTTTATTCATTTACTAGCAAGCTGGTCTTGCTTTGCTCCACATTTTTAAATCTAAGAGACAAAATTCAAATAGAATTTGAAAATCCAAGAAAATATTTCATGACTTGGTCTTCACTTGTTTAAATACATTATTTTTTTACTTGGCTTCTTATAACTTTCAGAAACAATTTTAGAGAAAAAATATATCCTTAAAAATGATTTTAGGATTTTTAAACACATACCTTTTTAAATTCCTTCCTCTTCTTTCCTGACAATTTAAATCAATGTTCAAGTATTTTTTTTTTAAGAATAAATACATTTTAATTTAATTCATTTTTAGCTGCTGTTTTTTCGACGAAGAATATTTGTGAAATATTTCTTCAAACTTACTATGATTAAAATTCAAAAAAATAATTCTGGCAAATTTAGAAAGTCTGTAGAATCAAATTTAATACTTATTTCAAAGTCTTTTGAATTTCTTAAAAAAAATGTTGTTCTGGAAAATCTAAAAGAAATAATGATTTGTCTTTGTTAGAAATATAGCTCGGTCTTATGTGTTATATATTATACCAAAGTGCAGATTGGATTTTAACCTCTTTAAAACATGTCATCAAAATTCAAAAATGTATCTTAATCAGGAAAACTAACTAATGATGTTCCATAATTTTTGTTGTTTTTTTTAAAAAAAAGATTCAAATAAGATAGTTTTCTCATTTTTTTTGGTTGAATTTAGAATTTTAAAGTCGAAATTGGAGATAAACTGTTTTTTTCGTTTTCTCCTCTTTTAAACCGTTCAATAGTTTTTTAATTCATTCTTTACAAAAAACCTTCCATAAAAGGAAAAAAAAAACGCACGACGGAATGACAGACATAAATACCCAATTTTTTACACATATTTTATTAAAGGTAAATTGAGCAAATTGGCCATTTCTGGCAAATTAATTGTGTGTATCAAACTGGTAGGCCTTCGCATTAATCAGCACCCAAGAAGTAGCTCTTGGTTTCAGAAAGGTTGGTGATCCCTGGAGTAGACTATTTTGCCAATAAAATCCTATACAAAATGTCAAAAACAACAAACAATACTATATTTTTATCTCCTAACCTGAATATTAACCAAGTTGTGACAGTCTCTTGCTGTTGTCGTGCGGGTTCAATGGACCACCCAGGAAGAACATATTTTTGCGCAGGTTTGACTTCTTTATTTTTCAATAAAGCTTGGTTGCAGCTCGGATCGCTTTTCAGCTCCTTCGTCTACTGCTCGTTCCCGGTCTGCTTTTCAGCCGCCGTCGTCATCGTTCTCGTCTTGTGCTCTGTGTTGCTCTCGCTTCTCATGCACTACGGACTCTCCTCCTTCCTCCTTGATCTCTCCTCCTTCTCCCCTCATATACAGTGTCAGGAGAAATGTTAATCGTTTCCCGGTGTGTGAGCCATGCACCTCGATTGCGGCGGTGTCGCTCCCGGCACGCCCCGCCTCTCCGCTCCGCCGCATTCGCCGCCTCCTTGCCGCCATCTTGGGCAGGGCTACAGCGGGCCCTGCCCCGCCGTCGGCCCATCGGCTGCGCCTCTCCACACAAGTATTAGCAATATTTTTATTATAAGCGCTAACACATAGAAACTACTTTTAGCGGCGCCGTGATCACAGAGCTATCCAACATATGTTGCTATATTGACATACTGAGCTGCTGCATCGCCTTTGAGTTGGGGAAAGTTTCTTTTAAATTATAAATCATGCCTCTCACCTGGATAGTAGAAGGTTGTGGACATAAACCTAGAAGTTTGTCAACTCTGACATCCAACTTAGACCCGGAGATGGTGAGAAAGACACAAAACTTTTATTTTTTTAACTTGAGTGAGGATTATGATTAACTCCATTTAAACGGGACTATATAAACATCACATCAGTCTGCATCCCAGTGAGAGCAGACAGTGTACAGTAAGAGTAAGTTTTTTTTTTTATGTTCATAGTTTGTATATTTTGTTTAGTATTTTGGAATACTGCTACTTGCAGAATCTGTTTAGCTCTTGTAGCTCATCCTCCGTATATTCAGGATCATGTAATCTGCCATGAGGAGTGTTGTTGTTGTTGAAGGTAATCGCGAACGTTGTGATGCGTTTGTGAAATGAATCGGTCGTTGTTTGCTTAAAATATTACATATTATTATGAATGCTACTACATTACAAATATATTTACATGTATGTCTTTTTTTTTTTAACAGCGCATTGTAGGCAACATACAGCAAATCCCTTTAGGTCTATTGTTAGCTGACTTTTGCTAACAATTATTTATGAGTTAGAATGCATGAAAAAAAGAAAAACTTGTTTTTTGTCTGACATGCGGATGGTGAAGAATGAGCAACATAAAATAAAAACTGCAGTTGCTCTTTAAAGCCGAACATAAATGGATGCGTGATGAACTTTTAGTTTTGTTTTCTGCCTAGGTTATATGTATAAATTAAATGCCAAATAAATAAAATAAGTCATTAAATTGTGAAATAATGTATTGCATGTTTGTTTTTTCAATTTAAATCAGATGTATGTAATATATTATGGATGGGAATCTTTCAACAACTCCTTTCTTGAAAACTATGAATTTATTGTGAGTCGGAATAAATTCGAATTTCAATCTATTTTTAGATAAACATAAATGTTATTGAATGACACATTGACTGATAGACTTAAACATAACACAAAATAAATCATTTTATTAAAGGTTTTTGTGAATAACAGTAATTCTTACATTTGAAAAAAATAATTATTTATTTATTAATAAACATATGTTATTACATTATACATTGACTGATATAGTAAACAAAAATAATAATTAGAAATTATCACAACATATCTTTTGAGATTTTATTTCACATTTTTGTGACCTAAATTTTAAATTTAATTATTTATTGGCTGATGGAATACAACAAAAATAATAAGTACAAATCATTTAAATATGTTTTTTGAGAATTAATTTCACATTTTTGTAATTTGTATTTTAAATGTAATTATTTATTTATCAATAAACATATGGTATTACATTAAACATTGACTTATGGATTAAACATTAAATACATTAGTAAAATAATTTCAACATAATTTGTTCACGTGTTTTAATTTAAAACCTAATTATTTGATTAATAATAAACATGGTGTTAAAGTATGATAAAAATCCAAAAATAAAGTTGAAATGCCATCCATCCATCTTCTTCCGCTTATCCGAGGTTGGGTCGCGGGGGCAGCAGCCTAAGCATTGAAGCCCAGACTTCCCTCTCCCCAGCCACTCCGTCTAGCTCTTCCCGGGGGATCCCGAGGCGTTCCCAGGCCAGCCGGGAGACATAGTCTTCCCAACGTGTCCTGGGTCTTCCCCGGGGCCTCCTACCGGTTGGACGTGGCCTAAACACCTCCCTAGGGAGGCGTTCGGGTGGCATCCTGACCAGATGCCCGAACCACCTCATCTGGCTCCTCTCGATGTGGAGGAGGAGCGGCTTTACTTTGAGTTCCTCCCGGATGACAGAGCTTCTCACCCTATCTCTAAGGGAGAGACCCGCCACACGGCGGAGGAAACTAATTTCGGCCGCTTGTACCCGTGATCTTATCCTTTCGGTCATGACCCAAAGCTCATGACCATAGGTGAGGATGGGAACGTAGATCGACCGGTAAATTGAGAGCTTTGCCTTCTGGCTCAGCTCCTTCTTCATCACAACGGATCGGTACAACGTCCGCATTACTGAAGACGCTGACCCGATCCGCCCGTCGATCTCACGATCCACTCTTCCCTCACTCGTTAACAAGACTCCTAGGTACTTGAACTCCTCCACTTGGGGCAGGGTCTCCTCCCCAACCCGGAGATGGCACTCCACCCTTTTCCGGGCGAGAACCATGGACTCGGACTTGGAGGTGCTGATTCTCATTCCGGTCGCTTCACACTCGGCTGCGAACCGATCCAGTGGGAGCTGAAGATCCCGGCCAGAAGAAGTCATCAGGACCACATCATCTGCAAAAAGCAGAGACCTAATCCCGTGGCCACCAAACCGGAACCCCTCAAAGCCTTGACTGCGCCTAGAAATTCTGTCCATAAAAGTTATGAACAGAATCGGTGACAAAGGGCAGCCTTGGCGGAGTCCAACCCTCACTGGAAAGGGATCGACTTTTTGCCGACAATGCGGACCAAGCTCTGACACTGATTGTACAGGGAGCGGACCGTCACAATAAGACAGTCCGATACCCCATATTCTCTGAGCACTCTCCACAGGACTTCCTGAGGGACACGGTCGAATGCCTTCTCCAAGTCCACAAAGCACAGGTAGACTGGTTGGGCAAACTCCCATGCACCCTCAAGGACCCGTCAGGAGTATAGAGCTGGTCCACAGTTCCACGACCAGGACAAAAACCACACTGTTCCTCCTGAATCCGAGGTTCGACTATCCGGCGTAGCCTCCTCTCCAGTACACCTGAATAAACCTTACCGGAAATGCATTTTGGATTTCAAATAATAATCTATTTTTGTTTATGTAACAGTAATGTATCTTAGACCAGGGGTGCCCACACTTTTTCTGCAGGCGAGCTACTTTTCAATTGACCAACTCGAGGGGATCTACCTCATTTATATATATCATTTATATTTATTTATTTATGAAAGAGACATTTTTGTAAACAAGTTAAATGTGTTTAATGATAATACAAGCATGTGTAACACATATAGATGTCTTTCTTTCACGAAGACAAGAATATAAGTTGGTGTATTACCTAATTCTGATGACTTGCATTGATTGGAATCAGACAGTAATGATGATAACGCCCACATTTTCAAATGGAGAAAAAAAGTTGTCCTTTCTGTACAATACCACATGAAAGTGGTTGGTTTTTGGCATCTAATTCATCCAGCTTCCATACACTTTACAAGAAAAACATTGGCGGCAAATTCCGTAGCTTGCTTGATTGACATTCACGGCACCCGAGGGTCTTGTGAGATGACGCTGGCTGCTGCCAGTTCATTATTATGAAAAAATGACAGAGAGGAAGGCGAGAAACACTTTTTATTTCAACAGACTTTCGCGCCGTCCCTTCCGTCAAAACTCTAAAGGCCGACTGCACATTTCCTATCTTCACAATAAAAGCCCTGCTTCATGCTGCCTGCGCTAACAAAATAAGAGTCTCGGAAAGCTGGCGTGCACAAGTGATGTGCACGCCAGCTTTCTGAGGGATCGCTTGTGCTCGCCAGTTTTCTGAGACTCTGTATTTACTTAGCGCAGGCAGCATGAAGCAGGGCTTTTATTGTGAAGATAGGAAATGTGCAGTCGGCCTTTAGAGTTTTGACGGAAGGTACGGCGCGAGAGTCTGTTGAAATAAAAAGTGTTTCTCGCCTTCCTCTCGGTCATATTTTAATAATAATGATCTTGCAGCAGCCAGCGTCATCTCACAAGACCCTCTGGTACCGTGAATGTCATTTAAGTGACGTCTTGGTGAAGATTGATGATCACTCATTTTTAGGTCTATTTTTTTTAAAAGCCTGGCTGGAGATCGACTGGTAGCTCGCGATCGACGTAATGGGCACCCCTGTCTTAGACTGTTTAAAGGAAAGAAAATAAGTGAGCTGAGTTGTTGTAGCATTCTTACATACACTGTACATAGCATGTTATGTACTGTGTATGCAATAGAAAATACTTACTAGCTATAGTAGATTAAAAAAGGCCATTTAGAGCATGTAGCAATGGTGTGTGTGTGTGTAAAGCAGCATGTGTGGAGTTCTTGTGGTGATGGAAGAAGTAAGACAGGTGTGGCACAAACACAAACATGAGGCAATAACATCATTTGATCAGTTATTGTTTACATCACCTCGCCTTCCGCCAATGTGCAGCTGGGATAGTCTCCAGCACCCCCCGTGACCCTATGCGAGACAAGCGGTATAAAATGGATGGATGGATTGTTTACATCACTGTCCTGCAACAGTAGACACTTCTTTCAAACGCAGCTTTTTACTTGCACACGTTTTTCCCCCCACTTTACCGTGTTTAGCTCGCCTGACGAGCAGACCTGTCCTCACCGCGCTATCATTATCATTGTGTTGGAATTCTTGACCTTTTGAACCGCGCCTGAGTGACAAGGCGCCTGCGACCGAACCCTCAGTTTGACTCCGACGCGCCACACGCGCTCGCATCCTCCGCACCGCACTGAACAAACAAGGCGAACCGAGACCGTGTGCTCACAAACGCAAGGTTTATTTGAAAATATCTATTTTTCGATGCAGTTCGGCCACTCTTTCTGCTCTGTAGGCAAGTGAAGTGAAGTGAATTATATTTATATAGCGCTTTTCTCTAGTGACTCAAAGCGCTTTACATAGTGAAACCCAATATCTAAGTTACATTTAAACCAGTGTGGGTGGCACTGGGAGCAGGTGGGTAAAGTGTCTTGCCCAAGGACACAACAGCAGTGACTAGGATGGCGTAAGCGGGAATCGAACCTGCAACCCTCAAGTTGCTGGCACGGCCACTCTACCAACCGAGCTATGCCGCCCCTGCACTGCATTTTTTTTTTTCTGGGCTTCTGTGTGGCTAAAATTGAACTGAGGTTAGAAGATATAGCGCCACCTGTTGCTTTGGAATGCACTTACAGCAAAACCTCTATGTCAGAGTTTGTTGTAAACGAACCCAAGGATGCACAGAAAACATGATTTAATTTAAAACACTAAGACCAAAACAAACAAAGGGTACAACAAAAAGCGTGCAGGAGGCGGATAACAAACAAAAAGGCCTAGCGTGGAAGCTAGCAGGTATCGAGCAAGAAACAAAAGTTGTACTTATAATATAAAAACAAACTTGGAAGCAGGGAACAAAAGACAATAAGCTACAAACCACTATCAAATATAGCTTACCGCAACGCTGCATTCACATGATATGATACGACACGACACGACAGGTAGAAACGACAAGAGCGACAATAATCCAGCCCTCACTGAAGGACAAAAGCATGTAGTAATAGGAGTGGGCTGATTGACACCAGGTGTGGCCAGGTGCCAATCAGCCGCAGCTGAAGGGAAGCAGCGCACAGGGTAAAAAAAAACAGGAAACAGACAAAATAAGAGCGCTGACAGGAACTAACAGAGAATACTAAACACACAGAGAGGAAAAACTAAAACACAAACAAACTGTCAGGGGCAAGCCTGACACTCTATGTACGATCCGAATTGGTTCTTGAGCAGGGTTCGGCATTCAAAACGTTCTTGTAGTGAAGCAAATTTCTCCCCAAGAAACAATGTCAATATGAATAATAAGCAAAAGTCCATATTTTAGTGAAAGTTTGTACACGTTGAACACATAAAGTGCTATACAGTGCTGTGGATAAAAAAAAACATTACAAGGTGGTGATGAATCAACATTCCCTTTATTAACAAACTGCCAACACACACAGAAGACCCTTGGGTGCCCTTACAAACGATCAGAAATTACAAAAAAGCTTAACTCAAACAACCATATTGTTACAATAATAAACATCTAAAAAAGAAAAATCAACTTACATGGGGGACCCGTTTCAATTTTTTATTAAAAGAAAAATGATACTTTGGTTCATTTTCTGTGAAGAACAAATGTCAGAATACATTGTTGATGACCCCCCCCCCATTTGTAGTGGTGTTTCTTGAACTATTTGGAAAAAAAGATATAAAAATAACTAAAAACTTGTTGAAAAATAAACAACTGATTCAATTATAAATAAAGATTTCTAAACATAGAAGTAATCATCAACTTAAAGTGCCCTCTTTGGGGATTGTAATAGAGATTTATCTGGATTCATCAACTTAAAAAATAAATCTTTAACATCAATATTTATGGAACATGTCCACAAAAAATCTAGCTGTCAACACTGAATATCGCATTTTTGCATTCCTTTTCACAGTTGCATTCATATTTTTGTTGAAGTATTATTCAATAAATATATTTACAAAGGATTTTTGAATTGTTGCTATTTTTAGAATATTTAAAAAAAAATCTAACGTACCCCTTGGCATACCTTCAAGTACCCCCAGGGGCGGCATAGCTCGGTTGGTAGAGTGGCCGTGCCAGCAACTTGAGGGTTGCAGGTTCGATTCCCGCTTCTGACATCCTAGTCACTGCCGTTGTGTCCTTGAGCCAGACACTTTACCCACCTGCTCCCAGTGCCACCTACACTGGTTTAAATGTAACTTAGATATTGGGTTTCACTATGTAAAGCGCTTTGAGTCACTTGAGAAAAGCGCTATATAAATATAATTCACTTCACAATTCACTTCACTACTCGTGCCCCCATTTGAAAACCACTGAACCATCAGACTGCGTGGTGGGTAGTAGTGGGTTTCAGTAGGCCTTTAAAAAATGCTGGTATGTGCACCCCTCTCCTGCAGTTCCTCACCAGTATTGTCCGTTTCATGCGACCCACCAGCTGCTGTCAGCTTTACGTCACCAAGACTTTACCCTCTCTCCCCTTTTGCGGACCCTTTGCAGCGGGGCCACTAGCAAATATCATTGCTATTACACATAAAATGTATAGTACAGTAAGTTGCTATGATACGCTGTGATTACAGAATTAAGGCTAAAAAATCTTCCGTTTCTTTCCAGACGGCGTCCACGTCGTCTCCTCCCTGTGCACGCTGCGCGTGACCATCATCACGGACGACATGCTGACCAACAGCATCACGGTGCGCCTGGAGAACATGTCCCAGGAGAGCTTCCTCTCGCCTCTGCTCAGCCGCTTCGTGGACGGCGTGGCGGCCGTGCTCTCCACCAGGCGGGAGGCCGTGTTCGTGTTCAACATCCAGAACGACACCGACGTGCAGGGCTCCATCCTCAACGTCACCTTCTCCGCCATGCAGCCCGGCGGGGGCCCGGGGAAGGGGACCTTCTTTCCTTCGGAGGAGCTGCAGGAGCAGATTTACTTGAACAGGACACTGCTCAGGCTCATTTCTTCTCAGGAGGTAATGGAATGAATATCAGCACAGTATTTTAGCAGTTAGTTTTGCACAAACACACCAGAAAAATTCAAATAAAAGTTAATATTCTTTAAAATTCACATAATGGTCACTTGAAAATCTAAGAAAATTGGCTTGTGCTGGGCTGTTTTATAAATAATCATTTATAACAATTAAATTATACTCAAATAATATCCATTCATCCATCCATCCATTTTCTACCGCTTTTCCCTTTCAGGGTCTCGTTCAAATAATATTAATAATAATTTTAAAAATTACATTAAAATATGAAACACACTTAGAGTATTATTGTACACCATCTTACACACTATATTCTTTAAAATTCACATAATGGTCACTTAAAAATCTAAGAAAATTGGCTTGTGCAGGGAGGGCTGTTTTATCAATCAATCAATCAATGTTTACTTATATAGCCCTAAATCACTAGTGTCTCAAAGGGCTGCACAAACCACCACGACATCCTCGGTAGGCCCACATAAGGGCAAGGAAAACTCACACCCAGTGGGACATCGGTGACAATATATTATAATATAATATAATTAATAATTGTTTATAAATAATCATTTATAATAATTCATTTATAATAAAATAATATCCATCCATTTATAATAATTAAATTATAATAAAATAATATCCATCCATCCATCCATTTTCTACCGCTTATCCCTTTCAGAGTCTCGGGCAAATAATATTAATAATAGTATTAATAATAATTTAAAAATAACATTTAAATATGAAACGCATCTAGGGTTTTATTGGGCACCATCTTACACACTATATTTCTTAAAATTCACATAATAGTCACTTAAAAATCGAAGAAAATTGGCATGTGCGGGGCTGTTTTATAAATAATTATTTATAATAATTAAATTATAATCAAATAATATCCATTCATCCATCCATCCATATTCTACCGCTTTTCCTTTTCAGGGTCTCGGTCAAATAATATTAATAATCATATTAATAATAATAATAAAAATTACATTCAAATATGAAACGCACCTAGGGTATTATTGTACACTATCTTACACACTATATTCTTTAAAATTCACATAATGGTCACTTAAAAATCTAAGAAAATTGTCATGTGCAGGGAGGGCTGTTTTATAAATAATCATTTATAATAATTAAATTATAATCAAATAATATCCATCCATCCATCCATTTTCTACCGCTTATCCCTTTCAGAGTCTCGGTCAAATAGTATTAATAATAGTATTAATAATAATTTAAAAATAACATTTAAATATGAAACGTATCTAGGGTTTTATTGTACACCATCTTACACACTATATTCCTTAAAATTCACATAATAGTGACTTAAAATCTAAGAAAATTGGCATTTGCTGGGCCGTTTTATAAATAAATGTTTATATATTAATTAAATTATAATCAAATAATATCCATCCATCCATTTTGTACCGCTTATCCCTTTCAGGGTCTCGGTCAAATAATATTAATAGTAGTATTAATAATAATTTAAAATAATTACATTAAAATATGAAACGCACCTAGGGTATTATTGTACACCATCTTACACACTATATTCTTTAAAATTCACATAATGGTCACTTAAAAATTTCAGACAATGTTAGTAAAAGTGACCAAAAAATCCAAACCTTTAACTAGATCTGCACCAAAACTCCTGCCCCAAGCAGTGCTTTTTCGCCTTCCATGACAACTGGTAAATAGTTTTAGCATCATTAACGAAAACGTTATATTAGGCTCTTGAATCCAGATATAATTCTCCTCTTTGTTGTAGGTTTTGCCATTTGACGACAACATCTGCCTGAGGGAGCCCTGCGAGAACTACATGAAGTGCGTGTCGGTGCTGAAGTTTGACAGCTCGCCTCCCTTCATCGCCTCTGAGACGGTTCTGTTCCGGCCCATACATCCCATCAACGGGCTGCGCTGCCGCTGCCCCGTGGGCTTCACGGGCGACTACTGCGAGACCGAGATCGACCTGTGCTACTCTGGCCCGTGCAAGAACAGCGGCAGGTGTCGCAGCAGAGAGGGCGGCTACACCTGCGAGTGCCTGGAAGATTTCACGGGTACGTGGTGGTATAAAAGTCACATACACGTCCATGTGACCCCGACTGTCTCGGTCCTAAGGCAGCCTTCATCGCCCTTTTCCTCCATTCTCTTCCTCCATCTTATCTGATCTAATTACCTCATTATACCCGTCTATGGCACTCACTCTCACCCTTCCCCTCCTCCCTCGCCATATTTCCCCTACTGCTCCAGCATATTTTGCGTACCTGCAGGCCGCAGTTCTACACAGGACCCATCAGAGGCCCATAATTGGGCCGATGACAGTGCGCTCCTTGGGTTTCCGCATTTTAGGGAAACAGATCCATATAATTTCCCCCATGGAAAATGGGATTAAGTTGAGGAGAGAAGAGCAATTACCTGGTTCCAGGCTTCATGCTGATGTCCCGAGTGGACAGTGAAAAGACAGAGACTTAAACTTTTAAAAAAGATGGAATTAGATCAATGGGGAAGAAGAAGAAAGTTGTTATGGATAAGAATAGCATAACCCTAAAACCGTGGTCAGCTTGCATAAAAAAAAACGTGAAAAATTTATAGCAAATACAGATTATAATTTTTTTTTTTTTAAATCAACAAAAAAAAAGTTATATATACATCCATCCATCCATCATCTTCCGCTTATCCGAGGTCGGGTCGCGGGGGCAGCAGCCTAAGCAGGGAAGCCCAGACTTCCCTCTCCCCAGCCACTTCGTCTAGCTCTTCCCAGGGGATCCCGAGGCTTTCCCAGGCCAGCCGGGAGACATAGTCTTCCCAACGTGTCCTGGGTCTTCCCCGTGGCCTCCTACCGGCTGGACGTGCCCTAAACACCTCCCTAGGGAGGCGTTCGGGTGGCATCCTGACCAGATGCCCGAGCCACCTCATCTGGCTCCTCTCGATGTGGAGGAGCAGTGGCTTTACTTTGAATTCCTCCCGGATGGCAGAGCTTCTCACCCTATCTCTACAGTGGAGTAAAAAAGTATTTAGTCAGCCACCGATTGTGCAAGTTCTCCCACTTAAAATGATGACATAGGTCTGTAATTTTCATCATAGGTACACTTCAACTGTGAGAGACAGAATGTGAAAAAAAAATCCAGGAATTCACATTGTAGGAATTTTAAAGAATTTATTTGTAAATTATGGTGGAAACAAAGTACTTGGTCACTTCAAACAAGGAAGATCTCTGGCTCTCACAGACCTGTAACTTCTTCTTTAAGAAGCTCTTCTGTCCTCCATTCGTTACCTGTATTAATAGCATTAATTTGAACTCGTTATCTGTATAAAAGACACCTGTCCACAGCCTCAAACAGTCAGACTCCAAACTCCACTATGGCCAAGACCAAAGAGCTGTCAAAGGACACCAGGAAAATAATTGTAGACCTGCACCAGACTGGGAAGAGTGAATCTACAATAGGCAAGCAGCTGGGTGTGAAAAAAATTAACTGTGGGAGCAATTATCAGAAAATGGAAGACATACAAGACCACTGATAATCTCCCTCGATCTGGGGCTCCATGCAAAATCTCCTCCCGTGGGGTCAAAATTATCATGAGAACGGTGAGCAAAAATCCCAGAACCACACGGGGGGACCTGGTGAATGACCTGCAGAGAGCTGGGAACAAAGTAACAAAGGTTACCATCAGTAACACACTAAGCCGACAGGGAATCAAATCCTGCAGTGCCAGACGTGTCCCCCTGCTTAAGCCAGTGCATGTCCAGGCCCGTCTGAAGTTTGCCAGAGAGCACATGGATGATACAGCAGAGGATTGGGAGAATGTCATGTGTTTAGATGAAACCAAAATAGAACTTTTTGGTATACACTCAACTCGTCGTGTTTGGAGGAAGAAGAATACTGAGTTGCATCCCAAGAACACCACACCTACTGTGAAGCATGGGGGTGGAAACATCATGCTTTGGGGCTGTTTTTCTGCTAAGGGGACAAGACGATTGATCCGTGTTAAGGAAAGAATGAATGGGGCCATGTATCGTGAGATTTTGAGCCAAAGCTTCCATCAGTGAGAGTTTTGAATGGTTGACCAAATACTTATTTTCCACCATAATTTACCAATAAATTCTTTAAAATTCCTCCAATGTGAATTCTTGGATTTTTTTTTCACATTCTGTCTCTCACAGTTGAAGTGTACCTATGATGAAAATTACAGACCTCTGTCATCATTTTAAGTGGGAGAACTTGCACAATCGGTGGCTGACTAAATACTTTTTTGCCCCACTGCGTGTGTGTGTGTGTGTGTATATATATATATATATATATATATATATATATATATATATATATATATATATATATATATATATATATATATATATATATATATATATATATATATATATATATATATATATATATATATACTGTATATACACAAAATTCATTAAATATACCAGCACAAATAAATATAATACATTACAGAAAATATTACAAAATAAATATAACTGCATTTATTTGCGTCTTAATCTTAATGATATAATTTAATGGTTCTTTTTGGTATGGGCATTCTTATTGTAAAAATGCATTTTGAGTTCGATTTTATCACCCCACCAACCTTTTCTCACAAGCATCATTTATAATGACAAAAGAAAGGCACCATGCATTCTTTTATCTGTTAGATAAATAATATAAAAAAATTATAAAATAAAATAAATGAATACACAATTTATTTGTTTATTCATGTATTTATTTATTTGTTTTTGGTAATAGATAATATGTTTTAATAATTAAATTATTTGTTTTCAATCCATAAATATCGATCATCAATCAAAGTTTCTTTATACAGCCCTAAATCACAAGTGTCTCAAAGGGCTGCACAAGCCACAACAACATCCTTGTTATAATAAATAAAAATAAATAAAATATGTACTTATGTGTTGATAACTTAATTATTTAATCTATAATTAATTATATTTTTTAATTAATAAAATGATATATAATAAATAAACAAATAATATATATATTTATTTGTTAATTAATTAATGTATTAAATTATTTACAGTAAATAATGTTTTTTAGACAATACATTAGTGTGACTGTGAGTGTGAATGTTGTCTGTCTATCTGTGTTGGCCCTGCGATGGGGTGGCGACTTGTCCGGGGTGTGCCCCGACTTCCGCCCGATTGTAGCTGAAATGGGCACCAGCGCCCCACGTGAGCCCAGGGGGAATGGGCGGTAGAAAATGGATGGATGATTTCTTTACAATATAAAATAAATACAATTTTGTATTCATTTATTAATGTATTTGTTTATTTATGATTTTTTTATTTTTTATTAGAAAGTATTTTTTAAATATAATTATATATTTTTTAATGTTTATTAATTCATCAGGGACAGTGCATAATATGGAATATATGTAACGACGACAGCGGTAAATGTGCCACATAATAGCACAATTGGCAAATGTAGTTTCAATCTCTTGTCTTCAGGCAGGAAAGAGAGAAACAACAATGAAAACAAAAGTACATATAAAAACTGAACTTCAAAAGACAGGTATAAATAAATAAAAAAGGCAGACTCAATATGTCCGAAAAGGAGCAGGAACAAATTTGCCTTATTTACTCATGATGATGTAGTTGTACCAAACAACATTTTCGAGCAGATAACGTAAGCGAGAAATTCCACCTCTAAGCAGGATTTGGAGGGACTTACCTGGTTATCTTTGCATGGATTTAAAGTGTCCCTGGATTTGACAGAGGAATGTAAAAGGTCTGTTCTTTGACATCCCTTTCAGCATTAAGATCTTTCTTGGTCATTCTAGATCTCAGTTTGCTCCCCTGCTAACCTTCTTTGTGTTTTCTTCTAAGATAAGGCCAAACACGCCTCCAGTTAAGACCCAGAAAAAGCGTCTCTCTTTGGGGCTTTGTCACTGATGCTCATCCCCTCCTTAAACCACATAATTGATACTTCCTCCTGAGAACCAACGTCCTCTACAGTGGACGCATAACTGGGATATTTGCGTTCAAATTGTGTAAGTCTGAGAAAACCAAAAACAAAATGTCCACTGCAGAGGACGTTCAAAGCTGCATACCACTTGTAGAAGGTACTTTAGCTAGTATAGTAGAAGTTCTCAATATTTGGACAAATCAGAAATCTAGATTATGACTCGGAGAGAGTAGGACAGACACAATTAAATACTTTAAATCAGGGGTCACCAACGCGGTACCCGCGGGCACCAGGTCGCCCGTAAGGACCAGGTGAGTAGCCCGCTGGCCTGTTTGGAAAAAAAACTCAAATAGCAGCACTTACCAGTGAGCTGCCTCTATTTTTTAAATTTTATTTATTTACTAGCAAGCTGGTCTCGCTTTGCTTGACATTTTTAATTCTAAGAGAGACAAAACTCAAATGGATTGAAAATCCAAGAAAATATTTTAAAGATTTGGTCTTCACTTGTTTAAATAAATTCATTTTTTTTTTTTTTACTTTGCTTCTTATAACTTTCAGAAAGACAATTTTAGAGAAAAAAATACAACCTTAAAAATTATTTTAGAATTTTTAAACACGTATACCTTTCTACCTTTTAAATTCCTTCCTCTTCTTTCCTGACAATTTAAATCAAAGTTCAAGTATTTTTTTTTTTATTGTAAAGAATAATAAATACATTTTAGTTTAATTCTTCAGTTTTAGCTTCTGTTTTTTCGACAAAGAATATTTGTGAAATCTTTCTTCAAACTTATGATTAAAATTTTAAAAAATTATTCTGGCAAATCTAGAAAATCTGTAGAATCAAATTTAAGTCTTATTTCAAAGTCTTTTGAATTTCTTTTAAAAAATGTTGTTATAGAAAATCTACAAGAAATAAGGATTTGTCTTTGTTAGAAATATAGCTTGGTCCAATTTGTTATATATTCTAACAAAGTGCAGATCGGATTTTAACCTATTTAAAACATGTCATCAAAATCTTAAAATTAATCTTAATCAGGAAAAATTACTAATGATGATCGATAAATTATTTAAAAAAGATTCAAATTAACTAGTTTTTCTCTTCTTTTTTTCGGTTGAATTTTGAATTTTTAAGAGTCGAAATTGAAGATAAATTTAAAAATAAATTTTTTTCGTGTTTTCTCCTCTTTTGTCCCGTTCAATTAAGTTTGTTCTTTATCATTTATTCTCTACAAAAAACTTTCCGTAAAAGGAAAAAAAATGTACAAAGGAATGACGGACAGAAATACCCTTTTTCTTTTGGGAATATTTATCTGTTTCTTTTTGTATATTTATTGTGAGAAATCATTAAGATGATCAGTGTTTCCACAAAGATAAATATAATTAATTATTAATAATAACAGAGTTAAAGGTAAATGTAACGCAGGTGTCAAATACATTTGCAGAGACTTGTAGGCTCTTGCCTTTCTATTTACTCTTTGCGGACTTCCTAGTCACGTGACCGCCACAGTCCAATCAGATGTAGGTATATACCGGTAGCCGAAAGGGACTGGTATGCTCTTGCTCTAGTTAATCTTTGGCAACTCTGCGCACTCCTCCCTTGTCACGTGACCGCCGCGGTCCAATTAGTTGTGCTTATAAGCCCATAGCAGGAAGTAGCCAGGAGACAAGACATGAGAGATCGATTGCATTTCTGCTCGAGGTAGGTTTTAAACCTTGTTTAACCTTGATGACTTTGTAGATCTTTGTAAGACAGCATCAAGATGGATTGGTTTTCCTTTGTTTTCTCCAAATCAGCTAGAAGTGAGTTACTAGGTTTTGCCTTTGGACAGGAGTACTAGTCTCCGCAAATGTATTAGACACCTGCGTTACATAAATTGAGCAATTTGGCTATTTCTGGCAATTTATGTAAGTGTGTATCAAACTGGCAGCCCTTCGCATTAATCAGTACCCAAGAAGTAGCTCTTGGTTTTAAAAAGGTTGGTGACCCCTGCTTTAAATGATACTGGTGTTATTTAAATATGTACAGTGCAAAAACTAGTGGACAGGCATTAATGGGAATGGCTATTCAAAACAAAAGAAAAAAACAGAAAGGAATCTCAACAAACAATGTCGGTTTAGTTCAGGTAATACATACAAAGTAATATTAAAAGTTCTTCAAGTTTATAGGAGCCATATGAGACTGATCGCAGTCCATATGTCCATTCGCAGTCTTACAGCCACACGGGTTTGGGTTGTGGATATGGCAGTTTGTAGGGAAAGTTCAGTTTATGGCTATGAGCCGCCTACCGGCCCGACTAGAGCAAGTGGAGTTCAGGGATCGAGGAGGTGGAGATCCTTGGACTTGGGCTCGAGGCCTATCTACAGCTCGCCATCCAAGACTTAGGGACCTGGCCTGCTAAAACACAAAACCCGGAGTTCAATCAATGTGCGCACATAAATATCAACATTAAATCATCTGTCGTTCGAACTTCCATAAATAAGTTACACTTATTATTATCGTTATTAGCGATAATACTGCTAACATTAACAATATTAAACAATCACATGTACAGTGGGGCAAAAAAGTATTTAGTCAGCCACGGATTGTGCAAGTTTTCCCACTTAAAATGATGACAGAGGTCTGTAATTTTCATCATCTGTGAAAGACAGAATGTGAAAAAAAAATCCAGGAATTCACATTGTAGGAATTTTAAATAGTTTATTTGTAAATTATGGTGGAAAATAAGTATTTGGTCAACCATTCAAAGCTCTCACTGATGGAAGGAGGTTTTGGCAAAATCTCACGATACATGGCCCCATTCATTCTTTCCTTAACACGGATCAATCGTCCTGTCTCCTTGGCAGAAAAACAACCCCAAA
This sequence comes from Nerophis ophidion, assembly GCF_033978795.1. Taxonomy (NCBI): domain Eukaryota; kingdom Metazoa; phylum Chordata; class Actinopteri; order Syngnathiformes; family Syngnathidae; genus Nerophis; species Nerophis ophidion. The sequence goes on from NC_084620.1 coordinate 63,941,398, forward strand.
GCATGATGTTTCCACCCCCATCCAAAAAGTTGTATTTTGGTTTCATCTGACCACGTGCCTTGGCATTGTCTTACTGAAATAAGCAGGGGCGTCCATGATAACTTTGCTTGGATGACAACATATGTTGTTCCAAAACCTGTATGGACCATTCAGCATTAATGGTGCCTTCACAGACGTGTAAGTTACCCATGCCTTGGACACTAATGCACCCCCATACCATCACAGATGCTGGCTTTTGAACTTTGCGCCTATAACAATCCGGATGGTTATTTTCCTCTTTGTTCCGGAGGACTACACATCCACAGTTTTTTAGATATAATTTGAAATGTGGACTCGTCAGACCACAGAACACCTTTCCACTTTGCATCAGTCCATCTTAGATGAGGTCGGGCCCAGCGAAGCTGGAGGCGTTCCTTGGTGTTGTTGATAAATGGGTTTGGCTTTGCATAGCAGAGTTTTAACTTGCACTTACAGATGTAGCAACCAACTGTAGTTACTGACAGTGGTTTTATGAAGTGTTCCTAAGCCCATGTGGTGATATCCTCAGTATTCTTCTTCCTCCAAACTTGACAAGTTGAGTTTATACCAAAATGTTATATTTTGGTTTCATCTGACCACATGACATCCTCCAAATCCTCTGCTGTATCATCCATGTATCCATTTTGGTACAAACTCAACTTGTCGTGTTAGGAGGAAGAAGAATACTGAGTTGCATCCCAAGAACACCATACATACTGTGAAGCATGGGGGTGGAAACATCATGCTTTGGGGCTGTTTTTCTGCTAAGGGGACAGGACGATTGATCCGTGTTAAGGAAAGAATGAATGGGGCCATGTATCGTGAGATTTTGAGCCAAAACCTCCTTCCATCAGTGAGAGCTTTGAATGGTTGACCAAATACTTATTTTCCCCCATAATTTACAAATAAATTTGTGAAAATTCCTACATTGTGAATTCCTGGATTTTTTTTTCCACATTCTGTCTCTCACAGTTGAAGTGTACCTATGATGAAAATTACAGACCTCTGTCATCATTTTAAGTGGGAGAACTTTCACAATCCGTAGCTGACTAAATACTTTTTTGCCCCACTGTATGTACAAAACAACAAACATGACAGTACACAGCGTTGTCACTATGACAGGTGTAACCGCGCTCCAGTGGCCGTGTTCATTCATTGTCTTTACTGCAGCATAAAAAATGCAGATGGCCTTAAAACGCCACAATACTGAGTCACCATATTTAAGTACCCAAAATAAAGACTCAACATAAATAGAAATTCAATCGGATCAGAAACATTGGAGGAAACGGGATTAAAACCCGATGCTAACCGGCCATAGAAAATACATGGGTACGGCTAGTAGCTACTATTAGCAAACAAATTCACTTACCAACTCGGCTTAATATCTCAACATCGACACACTTTTCGTCGCAACTTGGCCCTGATGGTCGGCACCTATAAGTTTACCATTAGTGGTAAGATGTTGGACGGCTGGATTTTCATTATGCAGGCAAACGACAACTTTAAAACATACCGGCTTCAGATGTCCCCAGGCTTAGCCACCGCACCTGACAACCATCTTAAAGGGGAACATTATCACCAAACCTATGTAAGCGTCAATATATACCTTGATGTTGCAGAAAAAAGACCATGCATTTTTTTAACCGATTTCCGAACTCTAAATGGGTGAATTTTGGCAAATTAAACGCCTTTCTGTTTATCGGTCTTTTAGCGATGACGTCAGAACGTGACGTCACCGAGGTAATACAGCCGCCACTTTCATTTTCAAAACATTACAAACACCGGGTCTCAGTTTGGTTATTTTCCGTTTTTTTGACTATTTTTTGGAACCTTGGAGACATCATGCCTCGTCGGTGTGTTGTCGGAGGGTGTAACAACACTAACAGGGAGGGATTCAAGTTGCACCACTGGCAAGAAATCTGCTGCCAGACCCCCATTGAATGTGCCAGAGTGTGCACATTTTACTGGCGATGCTAAGACAGACATGGCACAGAGATGTATGGATAACCTGCAGATGCATTTGCAACGATTAAGTCAACGAAATCACAAAGGTGAGTTTTGTTGATGTCGTTGACTTATGTGCTAATCAGACATATTTGGTCACGGCATGACTGCCATCTAATCGATGCTAACATGCTACGCTAATCGATGCTAATATGCTATTTACGCTAGCTGTATGTACATTTGAAACTAGATACTCACATTTAATGCAAAACAAACACTTACCAATCGACGGATTTAAGATGCTCCTGTGTCACAAGATGCGAAAGTCCTGATCGTTTGGTCCGCACATTTTACCGGCGATGCTAATAAGGCAGCCATGCTATGGGCCACTTCATTAGGTACACCCATGCTATGGCCGAATAGCGTCAATAGCTATTCGCTCAATAGCTTCGATTTCTTCTTCAATTTATTTTTCGCTATCTGCCTCCATACTCCGACCATGTGTTTCAATACATGCGTAATCTGTTGAATCGCTTAAACCGCTGAAATCCGAGTCTGAATCCGAGCTAATGTCGCTATATCTTGCTGTGGTAACCGCCATGTTGTTTGTATTGGCAGCCCTGTATGACGTCACAGGGAAATGGACAGTCGCATCGCAAATAGCGAAAATCAAGCACTTTAAAGCTTTTTTTAGGGATATCCCGGGAGGTGTAAAATTTTGAAAAAAACTTAGAAAAATAAAACAAGCCACTGGGAACTGATTTTTATTATTTTTAACCCTTTTGAAATTGTGATAATGTTCCCCTTTAAGACGATGGGTTATATAGAGCGCGATACGCTGCAGCGGGTCACGTGAGCGCGTGTTGTAAACTCGCGAGATTAATTGTGGAAACGGCGCAGGTAATAATAAGGGATGCCATGAGAGGAAATATGGCTTATTTCCCACCTGTGTTACACACTTCTTTTGGCTCTCAACGAAAGCGGACGCTTTACCCCCCCTATCCAATATCCTTCTGAGAGCCTTTTTTTGCGCTGTTCTCCGATATCTAAAACATTGAATTGATAAACTGGTCTCTCAACTCATTTGACAAGATCTTCTCAACAAGTAGCTCAGGTTCAGGGTAACCTGCCTGTCTTGACGGAACTTTTGCTGCTGGGAGTGGAGGGTCGTGTGTCTGGCGATTCCTTCCATTTAAAGACACTGAAGAGGTCTATCTATTTAAAAATGTGATAATAGGTCATTTGCTGGATTAAACTTTGCTGTGGTCTATCGACAAATTCAGAAGGCGATGGCAGCCGTTCAAGAAGCCCAAAGGCTGCCCGTCGTGATGGAGCTGTGGGAACTTAGACTTTGGCGATTTCTGAATTCCATCCATCCATTTTCTACCTCTTATTCCCCTTTGAGGTCGCGGGGGGCGCTGGTGCCCATCTCAGCTAAAATCCGGCGGAAGGTGGCGTACACCCTGGACAAGTCGCCACGTCATCGCAGGGCCAACACAGATATCAGTCAATCAATCAATGTTTATTTATATAGCCCCAAATCACAAATGTCTCAAAGGACTGCACAAATCATTACGACTACAACATCCTCGGAAGAACCCACAAAAGGGCAAGGAAAACTCACACCCAGTGGGCAGGGAGAATTCACATCCAGATAAACAGACATTCACACTCACATTCACACACTAGGACCAATTTTGTGTTGCCAATCTGAATTAAACCGCAAATTTGGATAACATCTCGGAGAAGCTTTTCGCTCTGCAAAACGAAATTAGGATCAATCTAAGAAACAGAACAGACAACTCGAGGAGACAAACAATTGACATTTGTTTGCTCGGCCTAACCAAAACACTCCTTATCTGCAATGACCTTGCCAAGGTCATGCTGTAAACACCCCAGTAAGAGAAAGACGCTCCTAATACCTTCGCATTTTTTCAGAGACACCTGAGATGTTGAATCCATTTCTTGATGCTGAACAGAGCGACTTCCAGGACTACGGACAAAACAAGCACCCATGGACTACATCTTATCATATGTCAAATCCTGGACGGGTCGTGCTGAAAACTAATTTTGTTGTATTTTTTAGGTGCATCGACAATAAAGTCCTATTCTGGTCTACATGTGGTATAAATAATTGTCACGTCTGTTCCCGTAGGTGAGCACTGCGAGGTGAACGTCTCATCGGGTCGCTGTGTGCCAGGCGTGTGCAAGAACGGCGGCGAGTGCGTCAACCGTCTAGCCGGCGGCTTTGTGTGCCAGTGTCAGCCCGGCGAGTACGAGAAGCCTTACTGCGAGATGACCACGCGCAGCTTCCCCGGACAGTCCTTTGTCACCTTCAGGGGCCTCAGGCAAAGGTTCCACTTTACTGTATCGCTCATGTGAGTAATAACACTAATAATACCTTCCCGATATTATATATTTATTACCATAGTTTAGTTTATGCAGGGTTGCCGCGGTGATGACAGAGACTTATAATGTGGGATGTGTATCATCACAAAAAAGTGACAGAATTGCCGCCATATTTGGTTGCTTTAATCTGGATCTGATTTACATGCAGGATTAGTGGCTGTAATGTAAAAGCAAGTTAAATCTAAATCCAATCCACATTGTACAAATGGAAACAATTCAAGTAAAAAATTGCATTCAAGACTGATCCCTTTTTCATATCCTATTGGAATTAAACACTAACTCAGTGTGAAGTGTGCTTACATGAAGGTAAGTGCACAGCATGTACTTGTATGACCCAATCCAAACAACCTTCCCTAGTAATGGCGCAGAAAAAAAAATCCCCTGCACAAAAAATCAACACACATGGTAACACATTACGCAACCTTCTCACTTTACTTTGTGGATATTATAAAAATGTCTTATCGGCATAAACATTTGAAATTTCATCCATTCCAAGGCATGATGGGAAAAATGCAAAAAAACACCCCACAGTCATCTTCTGGCTGCATGATATTTCTGCATTTTTTTAAAGCAATCAAATGCTGTAGATAAAATACTTTCAGTCGTCAAATGCACAATTAAATACAAGTTGTACTATCCAATTTAGTTTTTTAAAATAATTAAATCACATAGTAATTCCATGTGTTGGGATCAATAAATACAATGAAAAAAACCAAGTTATTATGATGGGCTTCACGGTGGCAGAGGGGTTAGTGCGTCTGCCTCACAATACGAAGTTCCTGCAGTCCTGGGTTCAAATCCAGGCTCGGGATCTTTCTGTGTGGAGTTTGCATGTCCTCCCCGTGAATGCGTGGGTTCACTCCGGGTACTCCGGCTTCCTCCCATTTCCAAAGACATGCACCTGGGGATAGGTTGATTGGCAACACTAAATTGGCCCTAGTGTGTGAATGTTGTCTGTCTATCTGTGTTGGCCCTGTGATGAGGTGGCGACTTGTCCAGGGTGTACCCCGCCTTCCGCCCGATTGTAGCTGAGATAGGCGCCAGCGCCCCCGCGACCCCAAAAGGGAATAAGCGGTAGAAAATGGATGGAAGTTATTATGATTAAAGGCCTACTGAAACCCACTACTACCCACCACGCAGTCTGATAGTTTATATATCAATGATGAAATATTAACATTGCAACACATGCCAATACGGCCAAGTTAGTTTACTAAATTGCAATTTTAAATTTCGCTCCGATGTATCATGCTGAAACGTCGCAGTATGATGACACGTACGCGTGACGTCACGCATTGTAGAGGACATTTTGGTCCAGCACCGTTCCCAGCTATAAGTCGTCTGTTTTCATCGCATAATTCCACAGTATTCTGGACATCTGTGTTGCTGAATCTATTGCAATTTGTTCAATGAATAATGGAGACGTCAAAGAAGAAAGCTGTAGTTGGGAAGCAGTGTATTGCGGCCGCCTTTAGCAACACAAACACAGCCGGTGTTTCATTGTTTACATTCCCGAAAGATGACGGTGAAGCTTTACTATGGAACAGAGCCGTCAAGCGAACACAGTTGGATTGGACCACACACACAAAGTACAGTGTATTATGCAGCGATCATTTCGAAAGATCGTGTTTAGAAGAGGGTCCCTTGCGAAGGGCGGAGATGGGCATCGCCACCACCCGTCGACTGGTGCTGAAGAAAGGTGTGGGGCCGACCTTCTGGTTGTACAGGTACGACCATATAATCTCACTAAAACACTAGTAACACAATAAGCAGATAAGGGATTTTCCAGAATTATCCTAGTAAATTTGTCTAATAACATCTGAAACGCTCCCACTGTATAGTTTTTTTTTTTCTAGTCCTTCACTCTCACTTTCCTCATCCATTAATCTTTCATCTTTGCTCAAATTAATGGGGGATTCGTCGTTTTCTCGGTCCGAATCGCTCTCGGTGCTGGTGGCCATGATTGTAAACAATGTTCAGATGTGAGGAACTCCACAACCCGTGACGTCAAGCGCACATCGTCTGCTACTTCTGGTACAGGCAAGGCTTTTTTATCAGCACCAAAAGTTGCAAACTTTATCGTCGATGTTCCTTTCAGCAAAAATATGGCAATATCACGAAATGATCAATTATGACACATGGAATGGACCTGCTATCCCCGTTTTAAATAAGAACATCTAATTTCAGTAGGCCTTTAAAATGGATAATAGTTTAATTGGTTGGTATTAAAAAAGGCGTAATGTAAAAACAAGTTTAATCTAGACCTGATCCAGATTGGACAGCTATTGAAAAGCCACATGTAACTTGTTGAGATATTCTCAGCAGACCAGGTTGTAATTCCCACTTTGGCCAGAGGAAAACCAAAACAAGACGCACCGAGATGCCGGGCTATTTGATCACGATAGAACATTCCGTCTCGTTTTGCTTCCTGACCAAAGGTAGGGAAAGTTTGAGCAATAACGATGCGAGTCAATCAGCAGCATGATGGCAAGAAAACAGGAAAGTCTTTGTGATGAGTTTCCCTTATCAGCGTCTGGCTACCGCCATCCCCACTTCCTGCCTGGCTGGCATCTGCCTGCTGACTCCTCTGCCCTCACCTTTCATTCCCAGCGCTCACACGTGAACTTTGCTCCCTCGCCGCCGCCAGGTTGACGCTTTCGTATCATGGAGGCGCACAAACGCTTCATCGAATGGAGCGTTTCCTCTCCAAAAGTCCACGGCTCACACACTTCCTGTTTTCTCCTCCCAAATTACATTTCTTGAAAAGTTTTTCAATACGATGATAGACAAAAGACCTGATGGCAATTTAACGATGAATTTCAATTAAGATAACTTAAGATATTTTTTGTATTTTTTTTTATTCACACTGAATTGTGTTTGTATTAATTTATTGTAATTATCATGACCTAGATTATATATTTGTATTTTTCTAATATGAAAGGTGAAAAAGTTGTAAATGTTATTACTTATATTGATTGTAAAAAAAGATGATATTTTTGATTTTTTATTGATAAAAAAATTTGTATTTATATTTATTTAAGTGTTGTTAACCAAAATATTTTTTATTTTTTATAGTAACAAATTAAATTACTAATTATTTTAATTATTATAACTTAGATATATTTTTAATTAAATGTTTTAAGATGCAAGATGCACAAGTATTTAGTGACCTATTGAAAAAGTACTATTATTTATCTTATTTATTTTATGTATTGCTAATATATTTTTTTAATATTGTTTATTTTAATTATAGAAATATAGATGTATTTTTCTAATATCAACTTTTAATTATAATATCGATTTTTTTATTATGTTTTTTATATGCAAATGTATTTAGACACCAATTAGATATTTAGTTATTTTTAATTATAATCACCTATATTTTTTTCTTTTTATTGGTACTAAATCACCAAAAATGATTCCTGGGCACGGCCACCGCTGCCGCTCACTGCTCCCCTCACCTCCCAGGGGGTGATCAAGGGTGATGGGTCAAATGCAGAGAATAACTTCAACACAACTAGTGTGCGTGTGACAATTGGTACTTTAAAACTCGTATATTATTATTATTATTTTTTTAAATAACCCGTTTTTTATACTCACAAATTAATTTAGTATTTATTTTAATGATAATAAGATAGATTCTTTTATAAAAAATGTTTTAAGGTTCAAGGCGCAAAAGTATTTGGACACCTATTGGAAAGCTGAATTTCCTCCAGGGATCAATAAAGTACTTCTATTCTATTCTATGTAATTATTATTTATTTTCAATGATAATAACATAGATTTTCATCCATTTATCTAATGACATTAAAACTGTTTATTATATTCATTTTAATTACAATAACACAGATGTTTTGTTTATTTTTTCTATTGTGTAGTTAAATTACTATTTATTTTATTTATAATAATCTATCCATCCATCCATCCATTTTGTACCGCTTATTCCATAATCTAGATTTTTTTAATTTAAATTTGTTGAATGCAAAATGCAAAAATATTTCGATACCTATTGGAAATGTAATTACTATTCATTTTATTATAATAACCTAGATTTTTTTTTAATACCAAGTAGTTAAATTACTATTTGTTATACTTATAATAACCTAGATTTTTTTTTTTTAAATAAATTTTTTTAAGATGCAATATCCAAAAGTATTTGAACAAAAAAGATAATTTAGAATAATACATAATGTTGGATATAGAGAACATACAAACCCTTTATTCAATAAATCAAAAATATTGAAATTCAATAACTTGGTGCATTTGCAAACAGCTAAAATGATTTACAAAGCAAACTTTAACCTGCTACCGAAGAATGTACAACAATTCTTCTCAACAAAAGAGAAGAAATATAACCGTAGAGTAAAATCTAATTTAAAACATCTGTACGCACGGACAACACTTAAAACCTTTAGCATATCTGTATATGGAATTAAATTAAGGAATGGATTAAGCAAATCAATTAAATAATGTACTAATATGATCTAATTTATGAGGCGGTTCAAATGATCCATCTCATCAAGCGAATTATAACTTATATAACGACTCAGGAGAAGAACTGATGTATTTAGAACACATTAATGTGAATTGAGAACAGGAAATGTATGTTTGTAATTGCTACGAGGAGGAAAAAGGGTGAGGATTCGATAAGCCGTTTTGGACATGTTGTAAAGAAAATATGTAAAATATGTGACATATCAAATTGATACTGTATAAATGTTCGAAATACATTTTAACCCAACCAATAGGAAATACTGTATGTGTCCCAAATACTTTTTTAAATCTTGGTTTTAAAGACAAAATTTAACATATACTGATGTTTATTTTACCAGGTTTGCTACAAGAGAACGCAACGCCCTGCTCCTCTACAACGGCAGGTTCAACGAGAAACACGACTTCATCGCTTTGGAAGTCATCGACGAACAGATTCAACTCACCTTCTCTGGAGGTGAGGCTCATTTTTCTGATAACCGCCGAGCAGAGGTGGGTAGTAACGCGCTACATTTACTCCGTTACATTTACTTGAGTAACTTTTGGGATAAAATTGTACTTGTAAGAGTAGTTTTAATGCAACATACTTTTACTTTTACTTGAGTATATTTATAGAGAAGAAACGCTACTTTTACTCCGCTGGGGCGGTATAGCTCGGTTGGTAGAGTGGCCGTGCCAGCAACTTGGGGGTTGCAGGTTCGATTCCCACTTCCGCCACCCTAGTCACTGCCGTCGTGTCCTTGGGCAAGACACTTTACCCACCTGCTCCCAGTGCCACCCACACTGGTTTAAATGTAACTTAGATATTGGGTTTCACTATGTAAAGCGCTTTGACTCTCTAGAGAAAAGCGCTATATAAATATAGATCACAGATCACATCTACATTCAGCTACCGATTTTTATCGATTTGTTAATGCACGTTTTGTTTTGTCAGACAGACCTTCAAAGTAGGATCTATCCCATGTCCGCGTTTCACCAATCAAATGCAGTCACTGGTGACATTTGACTCCGTTTCACCAATCAAATGCAGTCACTGGTGACCTTTGACTCCGTTTCACCAATCGAATGCAGTCACTGGTGACGTTTCACTCCGTTTCACCAATCAAATGCAGTCACTGGCGACGTTTGACTCCGTTTCACCAATCAAACAAAGCCAGGCGGTCACATGATTAACTGCACACTTTTTTAAAATTTTATTTATAGACCTTTATTTATAAATTTCAACATTTACAAACAGTTGACAATAATAATCTAAGTACAAAAACAGTGTAAAAACCCTACAAAACAATGCCAGGGGGTTGTAAATTCAAAGTAACTAAAATAGAATGCAAAAATATACTTATATATAAAATAAACAAAGTGCAAAGCCATATGCTCACTCAACTTAAATTTGGAACACAGCATCATCGTTTTTCACAGCTTTTTGGTTGTTAGAGGTAGAGTGTTTTATTGTAGAGTTCTAAATCTTTTTTAAAGGCACAAAAAACAGGTCGGGTATTGAGAAACTTACATTTATGAATATAAAACTTAGCCAATAGTATAATGAGGTTGCAAAGGTACGATTAATTTTCAAATTTTTTTTCAATACAGTGTAAAACCAAATATATATTATTTAATGTATATTATTGTTTTAGTTGCTTAAGAGATCTCCCTGGCTCTGAATTTGTTAATTGTCATTTTTTATGTTTTTGTGCATTACTTGTTGCCGTCATCATTAAACGAGCAGGTTACTCATCAGTTACTCAGTACTTGAGTAGTTTTGTCACAACATACTTTTTACTTTTACTCAAGTTAATATTTGGGTGACTACTCCTTACTTTTACTCGAGTAATACATCTCTAAAGTAACAGTACTCTTACTTGAGTACAATTTCTGGCTACTCTACCCACCTCTGCCGCCGAGCCACACTTCAAACGCATCAATCCGGTTTATTTTCCAAGCCACTCCACTTTCCCATGGTCGCACACGGGGAGTTCTGTTTCAGTCTGATGGAGTTAGTTCAACCCTGTTTGGGAATAGAGCCAAATCTGAAGTGGCTTTAAAGTTGAGTGCACTAATTATCAAAATTAATATGGATTACAACTTGAAAAGAGGAAATTCTCTAACTGGCCTACACTACCTCTGATGTATAATAACCTTTGTTTGCTATTCTTTATGAATCTACATTTTCAAGCTACTATGTAAAATGCCACTTAAAAAAACATATACTCATTAATATAAAATAAATAAGGTAATTAATTTAATTCAACTGTCTTTTTTGGCTGACTTAACATTTTCTGCAAATGCACATATAAGAACTTGGTTAGGAATATTATTAATATTGTGAATATTATTTATTATTATTATTATCATTTAGTCATTATGATATTTTAGTTATTTTTAAATGTATTAAACTGATTATAATCCCTCAAGGAGAAATTACAATACTATTTATTTTGATGCACAGTCCACAGAACCAGACCACACACATTGGCAAGCAAGGGGAGGTGTCAGTGGGAGGGGCCATGCCAAAAAATATTAATAAATCATGGTCAAAATATAATCATGAATAATACTGATAATTAAATGTGTTAGTATTTAAATATTTAACTTAAAAACAAGGTTAATATAAATTAAATAAATCACAATTTTTAGTATCAACAAATACATTTAAAAAAATATAGGTCATTATAATCCATCCATCCATCCATTTTCTACCGCTTATTCCCTTTGGGGGCGCTGGTGCCTATCTCAGCTACAATCGGGCGGAAGGCGGAGTACACCCTGGACAAGTCGCCAACTCATCGCAGGGCAGGTAATTTTTAAGAAAATTAATAATAATTGTTGGTATTTAAAAAAATTAACTAAACAATCTAGGTTATTAAAAATAATATACATTTTAATTTCTTAGTATTATAAATTGTTAAAACAATTTGGTTATTATTGATAAAATAAACAGTATTTTTGTTAGTATCAGTAAATAGAATAATCAATTGATAAATAAAATAAATAATTCAATTTGTTAGTAAATAGAAAATAAAACAAAAAAAATATCTAGGTTATCATAATCCAAATGAATATCAATTAAATTTGTTAGTATTAAAACAAATCCAGGTTATTAAATTGAAATAATTATGAATTTGATTTGTTAATATTAAAATAATAAAATCTAGGTTATTATACTTTAAATGAATTATAAATAATTTTTTAGTTGGGGACGGTGTGCGGAGTTGGGAGAGTGGCCGTGCCAGCAACCTGAGGGTTCCTGGTTCGATCCCCAGCTTCTACCAACCTCGTCACGTCCGTTGTGTCCTTGAGCAAGACACTTCACCCTTGCTCCTGATGGAAATGGTTAGTGTGTGAATGTGTGTGTGAATGGGTGAATATGGAAATAGTGTCATAGCGCTTTGAGTACCTTGATGGGAGAAAAGCGCTATACAAGTATAACCCATTTACCATTTAGTCTAAAAAATGAAACAGAGAAATCTAGGTTATTATAAATAAAATAAATAATAATTTCAAGTATTAGTAAAAAAAAAATTCTAGGTTGTTATAATTAAAATAATCATTCAAATTGTTGGTTTAAAAAAATATTGGATATTATAATTAAAATAAATAATAATACAACTTGTTAGTACTAAAACAATGCATTTAAAATATAGGTTTTTATGATTAAAATAAATAATAATTTGATTTGTGATCATCATTTAATACAATTTAACTATCTAGATTTTCTATAATTAAAATAAATAATAAATACAGTGTGGGGTTGTGTGTCGGATGGACATTTGTTAGTATTAAAAAAATACAACCCCATAAAATCAAGGTTATTATTAGGGCTGCGAATCTTTGGGTGTCCCACGGTTCGATTCAATATCGATTCTTGAGGTTGCGATTCGATAATATATCGATTTTTTTTTTTCAATTCAACGCGATTTTCGATTCAAAAACGATATTTTTCCGATTCAAAACGATTCTGTATTCATTCAATACATAGGATTTCAGCAGGATCTACCCCAGTCTGCTGACATGCTGAGTTAAAAAAGCTTTTATAATTGTAAAGGACAATGTTTTATCAACTGATTGCAATAATGTAAATTTGTTTTAACCATTAAACGAACCAAAAATATGACTTATTTTATCTTTGTGAAAATATTGGACACAGTGTGTTGTGACACTATTGTTCTTTTTTTTGTTTTACAAATGTCTAATGATAATGTCAATGAGGGATTTTTAATCACTGCTTTGCAGAAATTATAACTAATATTGATACTGTTGTTGATAATATTCATTTTTGTTTCACTACTTTTGGTTTGTTCTGTGTCGTGTTTGTGTCAATCAATCAATCAATGTTTATTTATATAGCCCCAAATCACCAATGTCTCAAAGGACTGCACAAATCATTACGACTACAACATCCTCGGAAGAACCCACAAAAGGGCAAGGAAAACTCACACCCAGTGGGCAGGGAGAATTCACATCCAGTGGGACGCCAGTTACAATGCTGACTATGAGAAACCTTGGAGAGGACCTCAGATGTGGGCAACCCCGCCCTCTAGGGGACCGAAAGCAATGGATGTCGAGCGGGTCTAACATGATACTGTGAAAGTTCAATCCATAGTGGCTCCAACACAGCCGCGAGAGTTCAGTTCAAGCGGATCCAAGACAGCAGCGAGAGTCCCGTCCACAGGAAACCATCTCAAGCGGAGGCGGATCAGCAGCGTAGAGATGTCCCCAACCGATACAGGCGAGCGGTCCATCCTGGGTCCCGACGAGCGGTCCATCCTGGGTCTCGACTCTGGACAGCCAGTACTTCATCCATGGTCATCGGACCGGACCTCCTCCACATAGGAGAAAGAAAAGAAGCGGCAGATCAACTGGTCTAAAAAGGAGGTCTATTTAAAGGCTAGAGTATACAGATGAGTTTTAAGGTGAGACTTAAATGTCTCCTCTCAATTGCTCTGTTTATTGCAGTTCTGAATGTTGCTGGGTCAGGTTTGGTTTTGGAATTGGATTGCATTGTTATGGTATTGCTGTGTATTAGTTTGTTGGATTGATTAAAAAAAAAGATAATAATAATAAAAGAAGGAATCGATTAAAAAAAAAAGAGAATCGATTCTGAAATCGCACAACGTGAGAATCGCGATTCGTATTCGAATCGATTTTTTTCCCACACCCCTAATTATTATAATGGCTGAAACTTAAAAAAAAAAAAACAGTTCTTCTCTGCTCTGAAATAATATTTAACATTACGTACTGTACTGTTGAGCCTTGGCAGATCTCTGCTCTCTCCGGCTGCTCTTGTTGTGTGCAGAAATGTAGGGTAAAAAAAACCCAACAACACTCTCGTCAGTGTGGTGGATTCCTGCCCAGGGCCGCTCCCTGCCTTTGACAAACAAAGTCATTTATCAGCGCAGCCGGAGCCTTTGTGGCCTGCGCTACGCTTAAGTGGAGCCGCTGACACGCAGACTAACATCGTTTCTCCGGCACCGGTGATTTATGATCGTGGCACGGGCGGGTCGGCATCAAGTTAGGACGCAGTTTTGTCTACATTAGAGTGCAACTATTCCATTTTCACTTCCATGCATATGGCGTCTAAATAATGATCCCTGCTCCTGTCCTCCAGGTGAGACCAAGACCACGGTGACCCCCTTCATCCCAGGCGGTGTCAGTGATGGTCAGTGGCATTCTGTCCAGCTCCATTACTACAACAAGGTAAGGAGACCCTTCTGCATGTCTTCCTCAAAGCTTGATAGCGCTTACGGTCTGAGGTCTTCTTCCCACGATGGTCCTCTTGCTGTTTCATCAAGCCCCATCTTAGGAGAGGGTACAAACATGTCTCAGATATCCACTTGGAGTTGTCATATTATATTTGAGGAGCGTCAAGTCGGATGTCAGGTGTTACTTTTCCCCCACAAACTTCCACAGCCTGCAGCTATTTTTTCTGATTGCTTTAAAGCAGGCTGGGAATCGTACAAGAAAGCGCCTTTTACCTGTGAGAAAAAGGTGACTTGGAGTTCATTATAGCCCAGAACATTAGGTACAACCTCACAAATTAACAAGATCTGACACAGGAAGTGTGTCCAAAATCCACTTTTTCTTTCAAATTCGACATCTGACCGCATTTGTTATTTATTTTGTTGTTTATCGTACAAATAAAGGATCCAAAACAATTGGAGGATGCCCTGTGGGATACATAGTAGTGCTCTACATCCATGCATATAATATGAAAAGCGACATTATATTGTGCTTGAGTACCCAATAAAGCAATATCTAGATTATAATAATTATAATAGATAATAAAATATTTTAGTATCCATCCATCCATCTCCTTCCGTTTATCCGAGGTCAGGTCGCGGGGGAAGCAGCCTAAGCAGGGAAGCCCAGACTTCCCTCTCCCCAGCCACTTCGTCCAGCTCCTCCCGGGGGATCCCAAGATAGTCTTCCCAACGTGTCCTGGGTCTTCCCCGTGGCCTCCTCCGGGTCAGACGTGCGCCGAAACACCTCCCTCGAGGTTTAAAAATCTGTTATTACAGTTATAATAAATATTAATTTATTTTGTTACTAATAAAAAAATACAATTTAGGTTATTAGGTTTGAAATTGATATTAAATACATTTGTCAGTCTTAAGAAATAAAATAAAGAAATCCACAATATCATAATAACATTTTTAATAATGGCATTTATAAGCATTAATAAATAAAATAAAAACATTGTAAAGTCATAATAATTGAGATAAATAATATTTCATATTGTTAGTATTGAAAAAAATGTATGTATGTTTTTATAATTTAAAATAAATAATGCAATTTTTAGTTGAAATTTAAAAAAAAATCTAGGTTATTATAGTTAAAATTACCAATGATATCACATTTGTAGTACCCAATAAAGTATGTTTTTTAACTGGCAACCTGGGAATGACACCATATTGGCCAAACTTGCACTTTATATAATTGTGGCGTTCCTCAAGGCACCCCTTTAAGTTCTCTCTTTTTTGACAGTTACATTATTTGTTCATAATGTGATTTCCGTAACCAAGGTGATGCTGTAGCTTGCAGAGGTGGGTAGTAACGCGCTACATTTACTCCGTTACATCTACTTGAGTAACTTTTGGGATAAATTGTACTTCTAAGAGTAGTTTTTATGCAACATACTTGTACTTTTACTTGAGTATATTTATAGAGAAGAAACGCTACTTTTACTCCGTTCCATTTATCTACAATCAGCTCGTTACTCGCTACTTTTTTTTATCTGTTAATGCACGCTTTGTTTTTTTTTTTTTTGTCAGACACGCTTTCAAAGTAGGAACTACGCATGCCTGCGTTTCACCAATCAAATGCAGTCACTGGTGAGCTTTCACTCCGTTTTGCCAATCAAACAAAACCAGGCGGTCACATGACCGTCACACGTAAAACACGATTTAAACAAGTTGAAAATGTGACGCTTGTGTGGCATTGTAATGCCGGATTGGTTCTTCCGGGGATGCGTCGAAGCGATGAACACAACAAGGTAAGTTATAAATGGATTTATTAAATAATAAAAGGCTAGGAACAAAAACACTGCTGTAAAGAGAAGGCAAACCAAAAACAGAAAAACAATTCCTCAGCATGTGAGCTGGAATAAACAAATGGCTTAGCGTAAAAGCTAGCGAGAATATACATACAAAGATGAAGGTCGAGAGTCGTCACTGTTGCGCGTGGGCAAATTAGGATCCGAGGAAGACTGAACAGAAAAAGCGGGCTTATAAAGGAGGGTGATTAGCTGAAGCAGGTGTGCGGTACGAGTGTAGCAGGTGAACTAATGAGTAACCAGAGTGATGGGCAAAACAGGAAATAAACGGGTCAGACTGAGAATGAAAACAAAAATGGAAATATCAAACATGTGAAGATCTGAGCAGCAGATCGCAACAGTATTCCCCCCCAACAAAAGACAGATACCAGATGTCTCAAAAACACAAACAAAAACTTGAACCCCCTCCCCAAAACCAGAAAGTCCACAAACGAAGGGAGGGCGGAGGGAGGCCACGGTGGAGGGTCGCCAGATCGCATGTCCCCGAATCCACCGAGGACACATCATGTGGCGGCGGCGGGTGGAACGCTGCTGCCGAACAAGTTTTGGCGGGCGACCTCGAAAAGGCCACATTAGTGGCCGCCTCGCAGGATGAGGTGCCCGGCGAGGCGGACGACCCGGGCACGGCCACATCCGTGGCCGACATGGAGGAGGGAGTGTCTGGCGAGGAGGATGACCTCGCAGAGGCCACGCCCGTGGTCGACGTGGTGGACGACGCCTCAGCACCGAAATCCCAGCAGGCTTGGAAGCAGCAGACGAGGGTGCGGGGACTGCAGCCAAAGCAGGCCCGAGTGCAGCTGGCGAGGATGATGCGGGTGCTGCAGCCGCAGGAGTCGTCGGAGGCGGCCTGGGAGCCGCAGGAGTCGTCGGAGGCGGCCTGGGAGCCGCAGGAGTCGTCGGAGGCGGCCTGGGAGCCGCAGGAGTCGTCGGAGGCGGCCTGGGAGCCGCAGGAGTCGTCGGAGGCGGCCTGGGAGCCGCAGGAGTCGTCGGAGGCGGCCTGGGAGCCGCAGGAGTCGTCGGAGGCGGCCTGGGAGCCGCAGGAGTCGTGACTGGTGTGAGCTCCAGCCTCATCGTCGGCGCCGGTGTGGGCTCCAGCTTCTTCGTCGGCAGTGCTTGGCGGCGTGGAGCTGGTACCGGCGCTTGTCGAGGAGCTGGCACTGGAGTGGGCTCCAGCCCTGTCGACACAGGTGAAGGTTCCAGCCCCGTCGTCGACGCTGGTGTGGGCTCCAGCCCCGTCGTCGACGCTGGTGTGGGCTCCAGCCCCGTCGTCGACGCTGGTGTGGGCTCCAGCCCCGTCGTCGGCGGTGCTTGGCGGCGCGGAGCTGGTACCGGCGCTTGGCGGCGTGGAGCTGGTACCGGCGCTTGGCGGCGTGGAGCTGGTACTGGAGTAGGCTCCAGCTCTGGAGCTGGTACTGGAGTGGGCTCCAGGCTAAAGTCTGTAACTGGTATGAGAACCAGTTCTGGGTCGGAGGCTGGTGTGAGAACCAGGTGGGAGTCTAGTGCTGGCTTGAGAACCAGGCTAGAAACATTTTCTGGTGTGAAAACCAGGCGAGAGTCTAATTCTGGCTTGAAAACCAGGCGAGAGTCATGTGCTGGTGTGAGAACCAGACTGGGAGCAGTGCAGAACACCGGTGGTGGAGGACGTGCTGGAGGTAATGACCTCGCGAGTCCGAACACCGGTGGAGGAGGTCTACAAGGCCGTTGAGACTTGGCCGGGGGAAAAACAGGTGGAGGAGGTCTACAAGGCCGTTGAGATTTGGCCGGGGGAAAATCAGGTAGAGGAGGTCTACAAGGCCGTTGAGACTTGGCCGGGGGAAAAACAGGTGGAGGAGGTCTACAAGGCCGTTGAGACTTGGCCAGGGGAAAAACAGGTGGAGGAGGTCTACAAGGCCGTTGAGATTTGGCCGGGGGAAAAACAGGTGGAGGAGGTCTACATGGTGGCTGTGGTTTAGAGGGTAGTATCTGTGCTACCTCCGTAGCACAGCTATAGGTCATAGCCCCTTCCTCCAGACGGGGATCCCAGACCCGTTCCCTATGGTCAGGGACTGACCTTAAGGGAGGGTGGTGGGAGGCTTGGAGGCGGGCCGACTCCTCCCCTTTAATTTGTCCAGAATTTCCTTTAGAAAAGGGAGGAAACACCTTGGACTTGGCCGGAGAATGAGGTTTTAAAGGAGGTGTAGGAGAAAAACTAGGTGACTGAGGTTGACTAGAATAATGAGAAAAAATATCCTGATAATTACGTATTTTATCATAAATGTTATTGGTATTCGAAAAAGGTTGGGAATGAAAAGTACTGTCCACAATATAAAAATCTTCTGAAAAAATGTCATCAACAGAGGCCGGTGTTGCGTCACCGGTGGGCGTTCCCCAATTGACGTCATCGCTTGTGTCAGAAAAAGTGTCATGGCAGCTTAAGGAATGATTTGAAAAAAAACAAGCAGGATTACCGGTAATGACGGGTGAATCCTGGACGGGGTGAAACTTGCTGTGTCCATGGGGAGGAATAAGTGGTGCTGGAACATTACTGCCGTGCGGGGGACCTCTCCACTGGACCCCCCGCCTCTTCGGGGCAGCGCGAACGGCTTCGGAGGGGACTTCAGGCCCACAGTCAAGTCTTTCCTGCTCCCAAGCCACGAGCTCCAACCACAAACCCAAGTCGAAGGGTTCCTCCCGTGGTTTCGACGCGGAAAAACATTTTGATGCTCGGATCCTACTGTGACGCTTGTGTGGCATTGTAATGCCGGATTGGTTCTTCCGGGGATGCGTCGAAGCGATGAACACAACAAGGTAAGTTATAAATGGATTTATTAAATAATAAAAGGCTAGGAACAAAAACACTGCTGTAAAGAGAAGGCAAACCAAAAACAGAAAAACAATTCCTCAGCATGTGAGCTGGAATAAACAAATGGCTTAGCGTAAAAGCTAGCGAGAATATACATACAAAGATGAAGGTCGAGAGTCGTCACTGTTGCGCGTGGGCAAATTAGGATCCGAGGAAGACTGAACAGAAAAAGCGGGCTTATAAAGGAGGGTGATTAGCTGAAGCAGGTGTGCGGTACGAGTGTAGCAGGTGAACTAATGAGTAACCAGAGTGATGGGCAAAACAGGAAATAAACGGGTCAGACTGAGAATGAAAACAAAAATGGAAATATCAAACATGTGAAGATCTGAGCAGCAGATCGCAACAGAAAAACCTATTGGGGTGTTACCATTTAGTGGTCAATTGTACAGAATATGTACTGAACTGTGCAATCTACTAATAAAAGTTTCAATCAATCAATCAAAAGTGTAAAGAAAAAAAGACACTTTTTATTTCAACCGTGCTTTCCGTCAAAAGCCTAAAGACTGATTGCACAGTTCCTGTCTTCATAATAAAAGAGCCGCTCCATCGCGCCTGCGCTAACAAAATAAGAGTCTCCGAAAGCCAGCGCAAACAAGCTAGCAAGATGCAGAGTTTGCCGCCAATGTATTTCTTGTAAAGTGTATAAAAACGAATATGGAAGCTGGACAAATAAGATGCCAAAAACCAACGACTTTCATGTGGTATTGGACAGAAAAGAGGAACTTTTTTCTCCTCCATTTGAAAAAGTGGACATTATGAGCACTGTCTGATTCCAATCAATGCAAGTCATCAGAATCAGGTAATACATCAACTTAAATTCTTGTCTTCATGAAAGATTGGAATCTATATGTTAAACATGCATGTATATTCATTAAAACACCTTTAACATGTCAACAAAAACGGAAAAAATAAATAACTTTAAATTATATACTATATATATATATATATATATATATATATACATATATATATATATGATATGTGTGTGTATGTATATATGAGGTAAATCACCTCGACTTGGTCATTTATTAAGTAATTGATTAATGTTGAAAAACTTATTGGGGTGTTACCATTTAGTGATCAATTGTACGGAATATGTACTGTACTGTGCAATCTACTAATAAAATTTTCAATCAATCAATCGATGAATGCCTACTGAGCCTATGGTGCTGTTAAGTTATTGCGGCTCAATTTGCCTTCATTTTTTTTATTTTAATGTATTATTATTTAATATATATTATTGCTTTAGTTGCTTAAGAGATATTCCTGGCTATGAATTTGCTCATTGCTATTTTTATGTTTTTGTGCATTATTTGTTGCCGTAACTATTAAACGAACAGGTTACTCATCAGTTACTCAGTACTTGAGTAGTTTTTTCACAACATACTTTTTACTTTTACTCAAGTAAATATTTGAGTGACTACTCCTTACTTTTACTTGAGTAATAAATCTCTAAAGTAACAGTACTCTTACTTGAGTACAATTTCTGGCTACTCTACCCACCTCTGGTAGCTTGTTTACTTCAGAGTCAGTCAGTAGTCATTCGTTCAAAGTCTTTGGTTATGCAAGAGGTGTTCCCCAAGGCTCCCTTTTAGGTCCTCTCTATTTCCTCACTGGTGGTCCATAGGTTTAGTTCAAAAACTTGTGAGGGACTCACATTTTATCGGAAAGTTTTTAAAAACATATAAACAATAAACAACAACAATAAATATACTAAAATCAAACGTCTACTGTGGAGGACGCTGATTCAAGACCAATAGTGAAAGAAGGAGTCTGACAGTTTTACATCCTTGTAATAAAGTGTCCATTTAGTGTTTTTGTTGCTTATAAGAGCCTTTTATGCATTCTGTTTAATTATTTAAGCTAAAATAGAAATTGTTTCCTGTGAAGAAAATTTAAATGAGTAAGGTGTTTTTCTTTGATATACACAGAATCAAAAAACAACAGGAAGATGCCTTGTGGGATACATAGTAGTGCTCTACAACCACATATATAATGTTACAGGCTACACGTGTTAATACTGTACCTAATTACATTGGATTGCATGAGCTCTAGTACCTAATAAAATGTCCATTTACTGTATATTTTGCTTATGAGAGCCTAAAACTACAATTACAGCATTTTTTTGTGCGATTGTTTATGGCATTATAGGAATTGGGACCTGTGTAGAGAGTAAAATAAATCAGTTATTTTTTTTCATACACATACATGATCAAAAACAATACGATTATGCCCCTTGGGTTACATAATGGTGCTTCACAACCATGCCTATCTTGTTACATGTTGGCAACAGCTGATAGAGTTGGATCACTTTAGATCAGGGGTGTCCAAAGAGCGGCCCGCAGCTAATTGTTTACCGGCCCCCCCACACATTCTGGAAATGCTATTGCAAAAATAAAAAAGAACATTAAAAATTGGTATGAGGTGAAATCTATCGAGAAAAAATTGCAATGTTGACAAAAAGCTGCTCTGCAGGCGGTTTTTCTTCTTCTTTTGTCTTTATTTTACTATGTAAAAACCATCTTTACCAAGTTGAAAAACGTATTGGGGTGTTACCATTTAGTAGTCAATTGTACGGAATATGTACTGAACTGTGCAATCTACTAATTTTAAGTTTCAATCAATCAATTATTTATTTTTTGTTTTTTTGCCATTGCGAAAAAAAAAATAATAATAATGACAATAAATCCATGTTATGAATTATTTTCAAAACTCCAATAAGGTCAGATATTTCACTTTAAAATGTTTTATGTGGTAAATATTGCACATATTGTGTAGTGGCCATATAAAAACAAAGTTTTCTTTGACACAATAGCATAAAACAAACAAAATAATAGTTTAAACGTACAATTGACAGATATATCTGAAGTCCATCTCGTAACGTAAGTGTTAAAAGGAAGAAAAAAAACTACTAATAAAAATGTATCACTTTATGAGTGGGGCACCTTTTGGATCCCCAATATATTTAGTGGTATTTTAATTATCATTTCACTGTGATTACTCAAAAATATTAAAGAATTAAAATCAATGGTGTCCTGCATTATTGATCTTTTAGGGCTCTAATGACTAAATACTGCATATTTCATCCATCCATCCATCCATCATCTTCCGCTTATAAGTTTTACTATAAAAAACAAAGATGTTTTTAACAGAAAAGCCATAAACCCTTTTTTTTTTTCAAAAGTTGATATTAAGATTTACAGTAAGCGTTAAATAGAAAATAACAAAAACAATTTGACTTATTTTTAACATTTTAATAACTGAGACCGTTTATGGTCCCTTGAAAACCCTATAGGTAAAATACATTTTTTTTAAAATCCATATATTTTGTTATGGTATGAAAATGAAAAATATCAAAATGGCCCCCGCATGCCTTATTTTTTCCATGTGTGGCCCTCAGTGGGAAAAATTTGGACACCCCTGCTTAAGATAGAGTGCTGTCACGCCAAATTTCTTCCCCCCTACAAAAACCTTCCCCCCCCCCATTTACTTCCGGGGTCATGATTAATACAGACGTTTTGTTAACGCTATATTATAAAAATATAACGCTGTATTCTAAAAATAGTGAAGTGAAGTGAATTATATTTATATAGCGCTTTTTCTCTAGTGACTCAAAGCGCTTTACATAATGAAACCCAATATCTAAGTTACATTTAAACCAGTGTGGGTTGCACTGGGAGCAGGTGGGTAAAGTGTCTTGCCCAAGGACATAACGGCAGTGACTAGGATGGCGGAAGCGGGGATCGAACCTGCAACCCTCAAGTTGCTGGCACGGCCGCTCTACCAACCGAGCTATACCGAGCTAAAATAGACGTTTTGTTAACGCTATATTTAAAAAACAATTTACAAACACAAGCTATGGGATGACGCATTTACTTCCGGGGTCACGTTTCCTCTGTCATCCCATAGCTTGTGTTTGTAAATTGTTTTTTACATTTTTTTATAATATAGGGTTAAAAAAACGTCTGTATTTTTATAATGTAGCGTTATATTTTTATAATATAGCGTTAACAAAACGTCTGTATTAATCATGACCCCGGAAGTAAATAGGGGGGGGAGGTTTTTTGGGGAAGAAGAAATTTGGCATGACAGTGCCTAATTAGGGGGCCATTAAGTGTACATGTTGCATAAACTTTGGTTGTCCTAATTGTTGCCTGCAGAGAAATCCAAATAAATATGTTACATTCATACAATATCAAAAAACATTTAGTAGGAAGCCCTGTGGGATGTATAGCGTTGCTCTACAACCGGGCATCTTATTAAAAGGCCATATTTCTGCAACATCTGTCGTGTTGGATCGCATTATATAAGTGCATATTTTAGCAGTGTATTGTAGCCCTTTTCGTAATTCATACCTGAAGATAAATCAGTTTAAAAATGTAAAAAACCCAGTCCATCATCCAGCACTCACCACGTCACCTCGCATGATTCCCTACCTCCTATTTTTTTAACCTTGCAAAGAGAAAGTCACACACTTTTTGAGCACGGTTTCACATTTCACAGGTGGTACTAACACCATGTCGCTTTCATTGGCCTTGACAGCAACGCTTTCATCAGATGTGACAAATTAGGCTAACGCAAGGGTCCGTGTTCGCCGCAGGGTCACATTTGCACCCATTGTTGGCAGTGACAAGTGACGCTACGCACAGAGGCCGCAACATTAGGGACACCGCGGCTGTCGACGTCGATGTCGACATTTTTCAAACGTAAAAAGTGATATAAAGGAGCAAACCGGTGAAATGTAACAAAAAAATGTTGCAATGTTTACTCTAATAACACAAAGCTGCCATGCAGGCTGTTTCTCCCGGAAAAACCAAAGGGTTGGCAAGTCTCTACACATGCGGTATTCGGTATTTAAAAAAAGATTGTGAAGTAGCTCGTAATAACCACTAGGGCTGGGGCTCTTTGGGGCCAACACGATTCGATTCGATTCGATTCTTGGGGATAACTATTGGATTCAGAATGGATTCTCGATTCGATACTTTTTAAATCACTTTGGATGCCAGTTCTATGATCAACTACATTCAATCAATCAATCAATCAATCAATGTTTACTTATATAGCCCTAAATCACTAGTGTCTCAAAGGGCTGCAAAAATCACTACGACATCCTCGGTAGGCCCACATAAGGGCAAGGAAAACTCACACCCAGTGGGACATCGGTGACAATAATGACTATGAGAACCTTGGAGAGGAGGAAAGCAATGGATGTCGAGCGGGTCTAACATGATACTGTGAAAGTTCAATCCATAATGGATCCAACACAGTCGCGAGAGTCCAGTCCAAAGCGGATCCAACACAGCAGCGAGAGTCCCGTTCACAGCGGAGCCAGCAGGAAACCATCCCAAGCGGAGGCGGATCAGCAGCGCAGAGATGTCCCCAGCCGATACACAGGCGAGCAGTACATGGCCACCGGATCGGACCGGACCCCCTCCACAAGGGAGAGTGGGACATAGGAGAAAAAGAAAAGAAACGGCAGATCAACTGGTCTAAAAAGGGAGTCCATTTAAAGGCTAGAGTATACAAATGAGTTTTAAGGTGAGACTTATTCCCCCATAAGATAGATAAACAGCTCTGATCAGTCTTTATATTACTTAAAAGAAAACTGGTTTTATCTAATAAAATTCTACCCACAACATTTAATAAAGTCAAACACAAATACGGCAACAAGAGAAATATCCAACACTTAGATATGATCATCTACATCAGGGTTGTCAAACTCAAATACAGAGTGGGCCAAAATTCTAAACTGAACAAAGCCGCGGGCCAAAGTTGAACAACTTAACCTTTTAATAGGGACCCAAACAAGTTTTGCATTGAATATTGAACAAGCAGGGCTTATATAACTTTATCCATCCATCCATCCATCTTCTTCCGCTTATCCGAGGTCGGGTCGCGGAGGCAACAGCCTAAGCAGCGAAACCCAGACTTCCCTCTCCCCAGCCACTTCGTCTAGCTCTTCCCGGGGGTTCCCGAGGCGTTCCCAGGCCAGCCGGGAGACATAGTCTTCCCAACGTGTCCTGGGTCTTCCCCGTGGCCTCCTACCGGTTGGATGTGCCCTAAACACCTCCCTAGGGAGGCGTTCGGGTGGCATCCTGACCAGATGCCCGAACCACCTCATCTGGCTCCTCTCGATGTGAAGGAGCAGCGGCTTTACTTTGAGTCCCTCCCGGATGGCAGAGCTTCTCACCCTATCTCTAAGGGAGAGCCCCGCCACACGGCGGAGGAAACTCATTTCGGCCGCTTGTACCCGTGATCTTATCCTTTCGGTCATGACCCAAAGCTCATGACCATAGGTGAGGATGGGAACGTAGATCGACCGGTAAATTGAGAGCTTTGCCTTCCGGCTCAGCTCCTTCTTCACCACAACGGATCGGTACAACGTCTGCATTACTGAAGACGCCGCACCGATCCGCCTGTCGATCTCACGATCCACTCTTCCCTCACTCGTGAACAAGACTCCTAGGTACTTGAACTCCTCCACTTGGGGCAGGGTCTCCTCCCCAACCAGGAGATGGCATTCCACCCTTTTCCGGGCGAGAACCATGGACTCGGACTTGGATGCGCTGATTCTCATTCCGGTCGCTTCACACTCTGCTGCGAACCGATCCAGCGAGATATGAAGATCCCGGTCAGATGAAGCCATCAGGACCACATCATCTGCAAAAAGCAGAGACCTAATCCTGCGGTCACCAAACCGGAACCCCTCAACGCCTTGACTGCGCCTACAAAATTTTGTCCATAAAAGTTATGAACAGAATCGGTGACAAAGGACAGCCTTGGCGGAGTCCAACCCTCACTGGAAACGTGTTCGACTTACTGCCGGCAATGCGGACCAAGCTCTGGCACTAATCGTACAGGGAGCGGACCGCCACAATAAGACAGTCCGATACCCCATACTCTCCGAGCACTCCCCACAGGACTTCCCGAGGGACACGGTCCAATGCCTTCTCCAAGTCCACAAAACACATGTAGACTGGTTGGGCAAACTCCCATGCACCCTCAAAAACCCTGCCGAGAGTATAGAGCTGGTCCACAGTTCCACGACCAGGACGAAAACCAAACAGTTCCTCCTGAATCCGAGGTTCGACTATCCGGCGTAGCCTCCTCTCCAGTACACCTGAATAAACCTTACCGGGAAGGCTGAGGACTTTATAGTGACATGAAAAATCGAGTTTTGTTGGTAGCGGGGGTGTATATTGTAGCGTCCCGAAGAGTTAGTGCTGCAAGGGGTTCTGTGTATTTGTTCTGTTGTGTTGATGTTGTGTGACAGTGCGGATGTTCTCCCGAAATATGTTTGTTATTCTTGGTTGGTGTGGGTTCACAGTGTGGTGCATATTTGTAACAGTGTTAAAGTTGTTTATACGGCCACCCTCAGTGTGACCTGTATGGCTGTTGACCAAGTATGCCTTGCATTCACTTGTGTTTGTGTAGAATCCGCATATATTACGTGACTGGGCCGGCACGCAGATTGTATGGCGGAAAAGCGGACATGACGACAGGATGTAGAGGACGCTAAAAGCAGTACCTTTAAGGCACGCCGCCGATATTGTTGTCCGAGTGGAAATCGGGAGGAATTCAAGAGAATGGTTGCCCCGGTAGATTTTCGGGGGGGGGGCACTGAAATTCGGGAGTGTCCTGAGAAAATCGTAAGGGTTGGCAAGTATTAGAATTAGCGTTGAATGCACCGCCGCTGTATAATACCGGCGGGCCAGCTCTAATGTTAAATTAATATTGTCTCAAGGGCCAAAATAAATTACATGGCGGGCCAAATTTGGCCCGCGGGCCAGAGTTTGACACCCATGATCTACATCAACAATATGATTTGCCTGAGTGGCTGGACAGGACAGATTGTATTAAAATAAAAAATAAAAATAAAAAAAATTATATATATTAATTAAGAATTGTTACAAATAAGAATTGCAATTAACCTGAAAATACATTTTTTGACACCCTTAATAACGACTATTTAAGCACAAAATAATGTCATTGTCAATAATCATCCCCAATTGTGTTTTGATATCTGACAAGGCATTTATTTGAGTTCTTTGGTAGAAGTCTTCTCCGGTCTACTTGACCGCGGCACTCACAAACCCTCCTCTTTCTCCCTCTTTGCTGGTCGCCTATAGTACGTCCCCCGTGCTCAGCTAGCAAAATTGCGATCGTTTCCGGGAAATCCAGTTTTTGTCCTTCTTTCTTGGTGTCTTACCCGTCTCGTTTTGTTTGTTTTTGCTCCTGCAGCGATGGAGTCGCTCAAAAAGCCTCCGTCGGCAACACTCGGAGCGTGGGCTCGTCAAAGAAGCGCCGCAAGGTTCATGTTCCGTGAGTCTGATAAATAACAACGCGTTCCAGGCAGATGTGCATAAAGGCGAAAGAAAATATATCTCTGCCAAAAATCCACAGTTTGGGTATATATCTTGACAAACATGAAATAATTATACAAGTAAAGAAGAGCAGGCAGCGGCTCACACATTCTCATACTTTTTGTAACACCCAGGAAGAAATGATTGAAAAATGTCTCAACTATAATTTACGTGAAGTAGCCCAGAATTGTTTTTTATTTTAATTTTTGCAATATTTCAGGGTTCCTCACCAGGAGACCTTACAATGTGTTGAATCCATAAACTGCAATAACATTTTAATACAATGGCGATTTATTGTGATGTCGAGAAATACCATATTTTGTTTACCAATTTAACCAGAAGATTCCCCATATTTGTTGATGCTCCTTTGAGAACAGGTGTGTCCACACTTTTTGATGAGGGGCCCAGATTGGGCTTTTAAAATTGGGCTAGGGAACGAAAGCGGACTGCATGCAAAGTAGCTATATACTGTGTATAATTATATAAAGTCTGTACATATATATGAGTACATATTATTATAATTATATAATGTATATAGTATTAATAATTATTTTAATCGGTTGTTAAGAGTATTTGAAAGTTCAACTCCTACCTTGTTTACTTTTCTTTTGTTTAATCAATCAGAAATATCAAGCAGCTTTAATACGTCAAACATGGATAAGTGTGGAGAGTGTTTTGCTTAGTTCCCATCATCCCTTGTAATGATTTAAATGTGTGTCATTTTGATTTTTTTTATGTTGATTTTTTTTTTTTTTAATGCAATCCACAAAATTCAATGAGCAGGTTGTGTTATGTTTGACCATTTTCTTTATTTTTGTGCTGCTTAGTTTTCTTCCTGCACCATGACTAGGGAAGGTTGTTTGGACTTGGTCGTAAAGTGAATACTGTTTTCTGCTAACTTATGAGTATAAATAATGACAAAGTTACTTTGGTTGGCCACCGAATGGCAACATATTGTCAGCAATCTGACCACAGGATGTTTAATTATGATATGATTACAATGGGCAGCACGGTGAAACAGGGGTTAGTGCATGTGCCTCACAATACGAAGGTCCTGAGTTCAATCCCAGGCTTGGGATCTTTTTGTGTGGAGTTTGCATGTTCTCCCCGTGACTGTGTGGGTTCCCTCCGTGTACTCCGGCTTCCTCTCACTTCCAAAGACATGCACCTGGGGATAGGTTGATTGGCAACACTAGATTGGCCCTAATGTGTGAATGTTGTCTGTCTATCTGTGTTGGCCCTGTGATGAGGTGGCAACTTGTCCAGGGTGAACCCCGCCTTCTGCCCGAATGCAGCTGAAATAGACTCCAGCAACCCCCGCGACCCCAAAAGGGACAAGCGGTAAAAAAATGGATTAATGATTACATTGCTCCAGTCAGAATTGTTCATTGAGCTTGCGACGTCTCGCGGGCCAAATTGAGGACGCCGGAGAGCCGTAGTTTGGACATCCCTGTCTTAGACACATGTGATAAAGGTGTTTGTCAAATCCCCCGATGTTTTTTGCTGCTAAATTAACTAAATTAGTTTACATATCAATGATAAAATATTAACATTGCAACACATTCCAATACGGCATTTTTAGGTAACTAAATTGCAGCCGAGTGTGAAGCGACCGGAATGAGAATCAGCACCTCCAAGTCCGAGTCCATGGTTCTCGCCCGGAAAAGGGTGGAATGCCATCTCCGGGTTGGGGAGGAGAGCCTGCCCCAAGTGGAGGAGTTCAAGTACCTAGGAGTCTTGTTCACAAGTGAGGGAAGAGTGGATCGTGAGATCGACAGGCGGATCGGTGCGACGTCTTCAGTAATGCGGACGTTGTACCGATCCGTTGTGGTGAAGAAGGAGCTGAGCCGGAAGGCAAAGCTCTCAATTTACCGGTCGATCTACGTTCCCATCCTCACCTATGGTCATGAGCTTTGGGTCATGACCGAAAGGATAAGATCACGGGTACAAGCGGCCGAAATGAGTTTCCTCCCCCGGGTGGCGGGTCTCTCCCTTAGAGATAGGGTGAGAAGCTCTGTCATCCGAGAGGAGCTCAAAGTAAAGCCGCTGCTCCTCCACATCGAGAGGAGCCAGATGAGGTGGTTCGGGCATCTGGTCAGGATGCCACCCGAACCCCTCCCTAGGGAGGTGTTTAGGGCACGTCCAACCGGTAGGAGGCCACGGGGAAGACCCAGGACACGTTGGGAAGACTATGTCTCCCGGCTGGCCTGGGAACGCCTCGGGATCCCCCGGGAAGAGCTAGACGAAGTGGCTGGGGAGAGGGAAGTCTGGGTTTCCCTGATTAGGCTGTTGCCCCCGCGACCCGACCTCGGATAAGCGGAAGATGATGGATGGATGGATAAATTGCAATTTTAAATTTCGCGCGTTGTATCCTGTTGAAAACGTCGCGGTATGATGACGTGTGCGCGTGACGTCACGGGTTGTAGCGGACATTTTGTTCCAGCCCCGATCCCAGCTATAAGTTGTCTGCTTTAATCGCATATTTACACAGTATTCTGGACATCTGTGTTGCTGAATCTTTTGCAATTTGTTCAATTAATAATGGAGACGTCAAAGAAGAAAGATGTAGGTGGGAAGTGGTGTATTGCGGCCGCCTTTAGCAACACAAACACAACCGTGGTTTCCTTTTTTACATTCCCGAAAGATGACTGTGAAGCTTTACTATGGAACAGAACGATCAAGCGAACATGGTTCCCTACCACATGTCAACTGGCAGGTTTCGGTGAGAAAATGGTGGTAGTAAGTACGGTCTTACCGTAGACATGAGCGCAGAGCTTGCGTCGTTCCTCGTGCACCTGTCAAAGAGGCAACTGCGGACTCTCTTGCCTCCTCCGATCGACCACCCCCAAATGTGGGATGCTTCCACCGTGGAGGAGGAAAAAAAAAAAAAAAAGATCTCGCTTCACGTCGTCGAGAAAAATGGCTTCCCTTAGAGACACTGGCGGTCACCACACCCGTGGTCACACCCCTCCGACTTTCACTAAAACGCTAAAACACTAGTCCTTCTTTTTGTAGTCCTTCACTGTCATTATCCTCATCCACAAATCTTTCATCCTCGCTCAAATTATTGGGGAAATTGTCGTTTTCTCGGTCCGAATCGCTCTAGCTGCTGGTGGCTATGATTATAAACAATGTTCAGATGTTAGGAGCTCTACAACCCGTGACGTCACGCGCACATTGTCTGCTACTTCCGGTACAGGCAAGGCTTTTTTATTAGCGACCAAAAGTTGCGAACGTTATCGTCGATGTTCTCTACTAAATCCTTTCAGCAAAAATATGGCAATATCGCAAAATGATCAAGTATGACACATAGAATGGACCTGCTATCCCCGTTTAAATAAGAAAATCTCATTTTAGTAGGCCTTTAAAGCCTTGTCCAGGTGTCTATTGACGTATTCTACTCATGTTTATTAACATTGCAACACATGCCAATACGGCATGAATATCGGCTTCAAACATCGGTTATCGGCCTCTTTAACTACTAACAATCGGAAACGGCCCTGAAGAAAACATATCGTTCTCATCTCGTTAAGTTCTGATGGGCATGTTGCTATGAAAACAAGAGATTATTTTCTGCTCTGTTTTCTTCTCTTTTACACTCTTTTGCATTGTTTGCACACACTGTTAACCCCCCCCCCCCCGCTGTGGGCAGGTCACCCTTCACACAAACCAGTCATCTGCAGAAATGCGTGTGACGTATAGCGTTGAATCAGCCAGAAGGCCACTAGCATTAACACAGGGGGTCTCCTATTCTTCATGTGCTGAATGATCAGAAGAAAATGGCGCTGAAAGACAGTAATTCAACCCTGCATTGCATCCTGGAGGGCTTTGGGTAAATGTATACGACAGAAAGCAAGCGCGGTGTTCTCACAATAGGCGAGATGTGTTGACGAATGAATGCGCCGATGTTTGGCGTTGCTTGCGCAGCCCGGAGGAAGACCATAGAAGAGCCATTACTCAAGGTATGCTGTAATGCGGACCGATTATAGCACTGCCTTTGATCACATGCTATCTCGGTGGGAGCTTTGATGGCTTTTAAATGGAAACATATCTAGATTTAAAGGCCTACTGAAATGAGATGTTCTTATTTAAACGGGGATAGCAGGTCCATTCTATGTGTTGTATTTGATCATTTCGCAATATTGCCATATTTTTGCTGAAAGAATTTAGTAGAGAATATCGACGATAAAGTTCGCCACTTTTGGTCGCTAATAAAAAAAAGCATTGCCTTTACCGGAAGTAGCAGACGATGTGCGCGTGACGTCACGGGTTGTGGAGATCCTCACATCCGCACATTGTTTACATTCATGGCCACCAGCAGCGAGAGCGTTCCGAACTGAGAAAGCGACGATTTCCCCATTAATTTGAGCGAGAATGAAAGACTCGTGGATGAGGAAAGTGAGAGTGAAGGATGTCACGCCAAATTTCTTCCCCCTAATAAAACCTTCCCCCCGGAAGCTCTACCATGAATTGATTAACGTGGACCCCGACTTAAACAAGTTGAAAAACTTATTCGGGTGTTACCATTTAGTGGTCAATTGTACGGAATATGTACTGTACTGTGTAATCTACTAATAAAAGTATCAATCAATCAATCAAAACCAATCCCTGAAGGACCCCGATGAGAGCGGAACAATACCAAGTTATATGACTCTTAAGGGTTACAGCTGCAAAATTAGCGAAGCAAAAATAGATTGAAAGGTTAGCATACTTGAATGCTAATATTTTTTCCTCACAGTTATTTTTCACCAATGACAATCAAGCCAATTATAATGCTTTTAAAACAGGCAGCTGTGTGGGCTGCTTTAAGGTCCTTCCACCCTCATTGGGGTCCTTCAAGCATTAATGCCAAATTTCTTCCGGGGAGAAGGTTTTTGTAGGGCGAAGAAATTTGGCGTGACAAGGACAAGAAAAAAAAATAAAAAACTAGACGGCAGAGCGATTCAGATGTTATTAGACAAATTTACGAGGATAATTATGGAAAATCCCTTATCTGCTTATTGTGTTACTAGTGTTTTAGTGAAAGTCGGAGGGGTGTGACCACGGGTGTGGTGACCGCCAGTGTCTCTGAGGGAAGCCACGTTTCTCGACCAGGCGAGGGGGATGTGATTATTATTTTGTTTCCCTCCTCCACGGTGGAAGCATCCCGCATTCGGGGGCGGCCGGTCGGAGGAGGCAAGAGAGTGCAAAGCTGCCTCTTTGACAGGTGCAGGAGGAATGATGCAAGCTCTGCGCTCATCTCTACGGTAAGAGCCGACTTATTACCATTTTCTCACCGAAACCTGCCGGTTGACATGTGGTAGGGAACCATGTTCGCTTGACCGCTCTGTTCCATAGTAAAGCTTCACCGTCATCTTTTGGGAATGTAAACAAGGAAACAACGTCTGTGTTTGTGTTGCTAAAGGCGGCCGCAATACAACGCTTCCCCCCTACATCTTTCTTCTTTGACGTCTCCATTATTAATTGAACAAATTGCAGAAGATTCAGCAACACAGATGTCCAGAATACTGTGTAAATATGCGATTAAAGCAGACGACTTATAGCTGGGATCAGGGCTGGAACAAAATGCCCGCTACAATCCGTGACGTTTTCAACGGAATACTTTGCGCGAAATTTAAAATTGCAATTTATTAAACTAAAAAGGCCGTATTGACATGTGTCGCAATGTTAATATTTCATCATTGATATATAAACTATCAGACTGCGTGGTCGGTAGTAGTGGCTTTCAGTAGGCCTTTAAATGTACACGAGCATGCTTTTAATCAGAGCCAAGTTGTTACTCGGCCCATCAACAAGTAGCTGCAAGGAATTTGAATGACACAACAATGGATAACTTACGTTGTAAAGGCATGGTCCTGGTTTTGTTTGTTTCGGACATGCTTAACAAGTTACGTAAAAAAACTCCGGCTTCCTCCCACCTCCAAAGACATGCACCTGGGGATAGGTTGATTGGCAACACTAAATTGGCCCTAGTGTGTGAATGTGAGTGTGAATGTTGTCTGTCTATCCGTGTTGGCCCTGCGATGAGGTGGCGACTTGTCCAGGGTGTACCCCGCCTTCCGCCCGGATGTAGCTGAGATAGGCGCCAGCACCCCCCGCGACCCCGAAAGGGAATAAGCGGTAGAAAATGGATGGATGGACAAACAAACAAAAAAAAACATCATCAAATGATTACAGATGTAAGGATGAACAGTGGTGGAGATAACCGCGGTAAAACTCCCGATGGTTAGTAATACATGATACATAGTTGATAACTGCACTTTTACAAATTGACTGTCGCTGGGTTTATGATTGATCATGTTATGTTTTGTTTTTGGACTCTTGTTTCCTGTTTTTGCACTTCCTGGTCTTGTTGGTTTCCATAGTTACTCATTAGTTTCCACCTGGTCTCCCAAGTCATGCCCCTGCCCTCAGCCCCACGCCTGTTTCTCATTATCATAGTCACTATTTAAGTCATTTGTTTTCTGTTCCTCGGCCTGGGGACTTTGCTTTTGTGCTTGCATACTACTTGCCTATGCTTGCCTACTTGCTACTTAACCCAAGATCACGCACCTACCTTTCCTTGTTTTGATTGTTTTGACCACGCCACGTAAGATATTATTTGTATTTATGCCTTTGTGCAAGTGTTTGGTTTGTTTTGTACCATTAATAGTATCTTTTGTTTATTTGTATATAGTCATGCCATTGTGCTGTTTTGTTTGAAGTTTAGTCTAGGTCAGGGGTCGGGAACCTTTTTGGCTGAGAGAGCCAAAAAGCCAAATATTTTAAAATACATTTCCGTAAGAGCCATATAATATTTTTTTTAACACTGAACACAACTAAACACGTGCATTTTTAAGTAAGACCAACATTTTTAGAGTATAGTAGGTCTCTTATTCTTTGTGATAACATTGTTATTCTGAAGCTAGCTGTGGAGGGGGCGTGGCCTGCAGGCCTGCAGCGACAGGTGCGTAGATGGCCCACTTGGGCCTTGTTATCTAATGACCTGTCGCTGTGTTATAAGCAGGAGCCACGAGGAGAGACTGGGTTGGGGCTGGAAATACTATTTCTGGAAACGTATTGAAAAATAAAACAATATTGTAACCCTGAAACAGGCTCTTATGACGGTGTTTGGGGGTCTGAAGAACCCCCATGAGGGCAAGCCCCACACTAACCAATAATAGATAAATAACTTCTTACCATTAACGCAACTTCTTGAACAGGTGTGGTAGGAAACGGATGGATGGATTAAAAATGCATGAGAATGTTTTATATTTTGAACATTATTTTTAACACTGTGATTACAAGTGGAATTATTCATTACTTATCGTGTTAAACAACGTCAGCTCAGATTTATCAGAGCCAGATGCGGTCATAGAAAGAGCCACATCTGGCTCTAGAGCCACAGGTTCCCTACCCCTGATCTAGGTTATTATCCGCCACTGAGCGCGTACTTTGTTTTGTTTTTTTTGTATTTAGTGTATAAATAAATTAATCATGTACCTGAATTCACGCTTGGCTCGTCCCAAATTCCCTCTGCATCGAAGAAGCAAAACAAATCCAAGTCATAGTCCTGACAGTCGCAAGCTTAAGTGCTAACATAATAACAACGGGCATTAACATCTTTCCCCATTCGGAAATGTCATGCCCGGCTCTGCCGGTTAGTGTTTGGGGCACTTTGGTCCTCCGACCCGCAGGTGGAGCTGTCATGACCGGCTCTGCCGGTTAGTGTTTGGGGCACTTTGGTCCTCCGACCCGCAGGTGGAGCTGGTCTGTGAAGACGTGCAACATCTCAGAGGGCTGCTGATTGGGCGGCCTATAAAAGGCCTCCCATCAGCATGCTCTCTCTCTCATGCTCTCTTTCTTTCTCTCTCTCGTCCCACAGGCACATTCGTTTGGTGACCGTATGGTCACGGCAACGACGGCCGGGATTAGCACCACACTAACACCCTTTTGGGACAACACTCATTTACTGATACATTCCTTGGTTAATTCACATTACTGATCACTGATACATGTTGTAAATAAAAGATCTGTTGGCTAAAATGTACAAATCGGTGTGGTCTCCCTTAATGTTACAGCCACTAACAAGCCAGTGGTTGTGACATATGGGGGCTCGTCCGATCTTTGGTAGTAACTTTAGGCTATGGTAATTCCTTCTACTGGCTATGGCAGCGTAGGAAGGTGCGTAGAGCTCTTTGTATTGAGTATTCCTTCTACTGGCTTTTGGAGCGTAGGAAGGTGAGTAGAGCTGAGTTACTAATTGTGTACTGCTGATAGTCAGTTGGGGCCTGTTATCAGTTAGTTAATTGGGGGATCTACTGATTTGTACTTTTGAGGCTTTGTTTGACCGTGCAAGTGTAGGTAGACACTGAATTGTTTGTTCCAGCCATCTTGGTTGAGTTTCATTGCAGTTTGTAGCATTGCATTCAGCCTTTTAGGAGCTGTCGCCTTTATCCCCATCTAGTACGGGTTCTAGGTTCCTGCTGTCACAGAGCCTGGGCGAGGGCACCGCCTTGGAGAAACGGCTGAATCGGCTTTGTCGGGATGGTACGTCTCCACAGGTATTGGTGAGTAAATGATCCTCGTCCTCGGGCTCTGTGTGAAAATAGATTAGTCTAGTGGGGGGAAAATGTTTAGGGGGATGCTCCGAGGTTAGTTTGCTGTGTTAACATAACTGTAATGTTTTAGAGACCTGGTTGGATTGGTTGGAGAGAGAGAGCCTAGCGTAATTAGAGCTAGTTTTTGGTTGGGTTGTTTTTTCAGTAGTTTCATTGTTGGTTTGGTACAGTAGCCAGATTGGTACTGACGGCCTGGGTTGAGCAGGATGGAGGCTTTTGTGGAAGCACCATCTGAGAAATTGTTGTTTGCCCTTAATAAGGAACAGTTGTTGCAATTGGCAGAAAAGTATGGCATGGAATTGTCATCAGCCATTAGAACTGGTAAGAAGGGACCCTTGCGTGACTCCATTCACGAGTTTTTGTGTGAGCAGAGCATTTTGCCTTCAGGAAAAGGTGGTGACGCTCATGTGAAGGGTATGTCAGAGCCTATGCAGTCAGAGAGGGTAGGCATACTGACTTTTGAGCAACAAAGAGAGATGAAGGCACTTGAATTTGAGTGGGCGCAACAGGCTAAGGAGAAAGAACGTCTTTTTGAACTGGAAAAAATCAAATTAGAACGAGAATTGCAACAGCAAGCAGATATGGAGAGACTCAAATTTGAAAAAGAAATGGATTTGAAAAAAGGTGAAATGGACCTTACAGTACAGCTTGAGAAAATTAAAATTGAACAGGATCGTTTGAAACTAATGTCAGAAGGTAAGATTAGTGGAAATCTGTCCGGGTCAAGTATGGATAGCATGGTAAAGTATGTTCCAAAGTTTGACGAACGTGACCCAGACGTGTTTTTCTCACTGTTTGAACAGATGGCCTCTGACAAAAAGTGGAGTGAAGAGGATAGAACGGTGCTTTTGCAAACTGTACTAGTAGGACGCGCACGGGAGGCATACTTGGCATTAACACCTGTTGATAGGCACAAGTATGCTGAGGTGAAAAAAGCGGTCTTGAAATGTTATGAACTGAATCCAGAAGCTTACAGACAACGTTTCAGAAACTGGCGTAAACGTGATAATCAGACCCATGCTGAAGTGGCAAGAGAGTTGAGTACTTATTTTAACCGGTGGCTCACTTCAGAGTCTGTCTCAACTTACGAAAATTTGCGTGATTTGTTGATTTTGGAGCAGTTTAAGAACATTGTACCAGATCGAATTGCAACCTACATTAATGAGCAAAAGGCAAAGTCAGTGGAGGAGGCAGCCTCGCTTGCTGATACCTTTGTGTTGACTCATAAACGTAAGCCTTACAGCAGTCCTCCACGGTATAATAGCCACCAAGGTTATGATCCTGCTCGTTCTCCTCCACAACGTTCTCCTCCTCGTTATGGTCGTGGTTCAAATCGATCCAATTATGGCAATTCCAGTAATGTTCCTAAATTTGATAATGGAAGTAGCAAATCTCGCCCAAGCCCGACGAATAAATGTCATTACTGTTTGCAGGAGGGACATTGGAAAAAGGACTGCCCGCTGTTGAAAGGCCGTAAATCTAATGCCAAGGTAGCTGGGTGTGTTTCTGTTGTGCATCCAGTTGATTTTGGCGTCTCTGATCTAACACCGTTACCTCGTTTGGAAGTTCATTGTGAGCAAGTGATTGAAGATGGTGCATCTGTGTCAGACGAGCAGACGAAATCAGTAGAGTCAGCTGCGTCTGATTTCGCTCCATTCATTAGTGATGGCTGGGTGTCATTGGTTGGAGAGACACAAAAAGTTCCAGTTAAAATCTTAAGAGACACTGGGGCATCTGAGAGTTTCATTTCTGGAGCAGTTTTGCCATTTTCCACAGCATCTGACACTGGGAAATGTGTTTTGATTAGAGGAATAGGCATGCAGTCATTTTCTGTACCGTTGCACAAAATTCACTTGTGTTCAGGATTTGTGAATGGGGAGGTGACTATTGCTGTGAGACCGTCTCTGCCTATGCAGGATATCCATGTAATTCTGGGGAACAATTTGGGTGGGTGTTTAGTTTCTCCACCTCCAGTTGTTACACCTGTACCGCTATCTGTAGAGGAGCCAGACGCGTGTTGTCAAGAATTCCCAGAAGTGTTTACTGCTTGTGCTGTGACTAGGGCAATGTCTCGCACGCAGGCGCAATCGTCGGATGTGTCCAAATCTGTGCCTATTTTTGTTCCTGAGCTGCCCGAACCTCTGTCATGTCAAGATTTAATTGAGGCACAAAAGAATGATCAGAGCTTTGAGAAATATTTTGCTTTAGTTTCTACTGATCCAACGATGGGTTACTTCATTCAGAATGGCGTTTTGCTGCATACGTGGTTGCCAGGTGTTGATCCTGAAGTGGCAGGTCAGGTGATTCAAGTGATGGTACCTGACAAATACCGTGATTTGATTTTGAGAACAGCCCATGGAGCAGAGTCTGGGCATTTTGGAGTTAAGAAAACCTACCGACGTCTTTTGGAACATTTTTACTGGCCACGGATGAAACGCCATGTATCTAGATTTGTCAAAGCATGTCATGTTTGCCAGGTTGCGAAACAGAGTACTCCCATTAAACCTGCACCACTTCAACCTATTCCGTCTGTTGGCACACCATTTGAGCATCTCATTATTGATTGTGTAGGTCCACTACCCCCTTCGAAATCTGGTTGTGTGTACCTCTTTACCATCATGTGCCAGGCCACTCGGTATCCAGCAGCGTATGCCTTGAGAACAATTACCACAAGGTCAATATTGAAATGTTTGTCTAAATTCATTTCTGTCTTTGGCATTCCAAAGGTAATTCAGAGCGACAGAGGGTCTAACTTTACCTCCAGAACATTTGCTGCAGCGTTGAAGTCGATGCAGGTGAAGCACAATTTGAGCAGCGCGTATCACGCACAGAGTCAGGGGGCATTGGAGCGCTGGCATGCCACGTTGAAGTCTCTCTTGCGCGCTTACTGTGTTGAGATGCGGAGAGATTGGGAGGAGGCGTTGCCATGGCTCTTGTTGTCTGCGCGTGGTGTAGTTCAAGAAAGCACTGGTTTTAGTCCAAATGACCTAGTCTTTGGCCACAAAGTCCGGACCTCACTGTCTGTTTTAAATGCCAATCTGGATCTGCAGAACACTCCCGTCAGTTTCACTGAGTATGTAGATGGTTTTCGTCGTAGGCTGTTGCTTGCATGGAAAGAAGCAACCGAGCATTTGACTAAAGCTCAGGTGAAAATGAAGCTGCGTTATGACCGTAAAGCGAAGATCAGAGTTTTCAATCCAGGTGATCAAGTTTTAGCTTTGCTGCCCATTCCGGGGTCACCATTTACAGCAAAATACTCTGGTCCATTTACGGTTATGAGCCAAGTGTCAGATCTCAATTATTTACTGTCAACTCCTGATCGTAAACGATCACAGCAACTGTGTCATGTGAATTTACTCAAGCCTTACCACTCTGCAGGTTCCGACAAGGCGGGTGGGATTGCTGCGAGTCCAGTGGGTCTAGCCGTTGGGGTTGGGGAACCGCTCAACTGGCCGGAGGTGGCAGCTTGGGATGAAGTGCGCGCACCTGATGATTCAGTGTTACACGGGCGCTTAGATAATACTCAGCAGTTAAAGGAGCTAGATAGTCTCCTCGGTCATTTAAGTGAGGTACAGCGTAAACAGTTGTCGGATTTGATTTTTGAGTTTTTGCCTTTGTTTTCCGACACTCCAACCTGTACCACACTAATTGAACATGACATTGACTCTGGACCAGGAGGTCTAATCATCTCCACTCACTCCTAACCTGCGGTTTTTCTCTGTTTCCCTTAAAGGTCGCTGTCCGGGTACCAGGATTTGCTGGGTGCAGGGAAGGTCGGAGGGGAAGGAGGGTGTTTGGGATGGTTTGGGTTCTGGTTGGTCTGGGGTGGAGGGGAGGTGCGTCAGTGGGACTAGAATATAGCTACTGGGGCTACTGTAGGTTTTGGTTTTCTATTTTTTGATGGTGCTTCAGAGACCCAGTTAACACGGGTCTCTGTTTTTAAGGGGGGGGATGTCATGCCCGGCTCTGCCGGTTAGTGTTTGGGGCACTTTGGTCCTCCGACCCGCAGGTGGAGCTGTCATGACCGGCTCTGCCGGTTAGTGTTTGGGGCACTTTGGTCCTCCGACCCGCAGGTGGAGCTGGTCTGTGAAGACGTGCAACATCTCAGAGGGCTGCTGATTGGGCGGCCTATAAAAGGCCTCCCATCAGCATGCTCTCTCTCTCATGCTCTCTCTCTTTCTCTCTCTCGTCCCACAGGCACATTCGTTTGGTGACCGTATGGTCACGGCAACGACGGCCGGGATTAGCACCACACTAACACCCTTTTGGGACAACACTCATTTACTGATACATTCCTTGGTTAATTCACATTACTGATCACTGATACATGTTGTAAATAAAAGATCTGTTGGCTAAAATGTACAAATCGGTGTGGTCTCCCTTAATGTTACAGCCACTAACAAGCCAGTGGTTGTGACAGAAAGGACATACCCCAATCCAAACTTATATAAACACGTTTCTGTATGAGCAACAAGGATATATACCAGGGGTGTCCAAACCACAGCCAGGGGCTCAAGTGCGGCCCACCAGCTTCTTCAATTTGGCCCGCGGAGGATTTCAAATAATCTTACATACCAAGAGGTTTCTGCAAGTTGTGGACAACGTGGGTTAGTCAGGCCAATTACTCTTGGATGTACTTTGAAAAAATTAGCACATCATTTACTTATATGACACAATCTGTCACAAGTGGTTGGTGATGAACCCCAAGATGCAGAGAAGGCAGGCTTGGTGCAGGAAAACATAATTTAATGTCCACAATAAAGAAAAACAAACAAACTAGGAACAGGAACCAGAAAACCGAAAATCTGGAAATAGCTAACAGCTAGCAGGATCTGGCTAACAGGAAAACAGAAAGCTAGGTGACAGAAAACTACAAATAGCTATCAGGAACAGCTTACCGCTATGACGACAGCGACATGGACGAGTAGTAACGACAGGTAGTGATGACATCAGCAAGTATTAACACGACAAGTACAAACCCCGTTTCCATATGAGTTGGGAAATTAGATGTAAATATTAACGGAATACAATGATTTGCAAATCCTTTTCAACCCATATTCAATTGAATGCACTACAAAGACAATATATTTGAAGTTCAAACTCATAAATGTTATTTTTTTGGGGAAATAACGTAAATAAATAATACATAATGTAAATAATTCAATGTATATACTCTGATGATTAACTTGTGTGATGACTGTATTATGCTGATAGTATATATTTGTATCATGAATTGATTAACGTGGACCCCGACTTAAACAAGTTGAAAAACTTATTCAGGTGTTACCATTTAGTGGTCAATTGTACGGAATATGTACTGTACTGTGCAATCTACTAATAAAAGTTTCAAAAGTAGGATGCCACAATGCCTGCCACAAATAATAGAAGATAAAAGGAAATGTTATTTGTTACGCAGTTTTCATTTAAATTAATCTTAAAGTGCTACAGTAGAAAAAAAAAGAAAAAAAAATATATATATATACAT
This sequence comes from Nerophis ophidion, assembly GCF_033978795.1. NCBI lineage: Eukaryota > Metazoa > Chordata > Actinopteri > Syngnathiformes > Syngnathidae > Nerophis > Nerophis ophidion. The sequence goes on from NC_084620.1 coordinate 63,983,096, forward strand.
ATATATACATATATGTATATATATATATATATATATATATATATATATATATATATATATATATATATATATATATATATATATTTCCATATGAGTTGGGAAATTGTGTTAGATGCAAATATAAACGGAATACAATGATTTGCAAAAAATTTTCAACTTTTATTCAGTTGAATATGCTACAAAGACAACATATTTGATGTTCAAACTGAAAAAGTTTTTTTTTTTTGCAAATAACCATTAACTTTAGAATTTGATGCCAGCAACATGTGACAAATAAGTTGGGAAAGGTGGCAATAAATACTGATAAATATATATGGAACATCCCACAGGTGTGCAGGCTAATTGGGAACAGGTGGGTGCCATGATTGGGTATAAAAGCAGCTTCCATGAAAGGCTGAGTTGAGTTTATACCAAAATGGATACATGGATGATACAGCAGAGGATTGGGAGAATGTCATGTGGTCAGATGAAACCAAAATAGAACTTTTTGGTATAAACTCACTTCGTAGTGTTTGGATGAAGAAGAATACTGAGTTGCATCCCAAGAACACCACACCTACTGTGAAGCATGGGGGTGGAAACATCATGCTTTGGGGCTGTTTTTCTGCTAAGGGGACAGGACGATTGATCCGTGTTAAGGAAAGAATGAATGGGGCCATGTATCGTGAGATTTTGAGCCAAAACCTCCTTCCCATCAGTGAGAGCTTTGAATGGTTGACCAAATACTTATTTTCCACCATAATTTACAAATAAAATCCTACAATGTGAATTCCTGGATTTTTTTTCCACATTCTGTCCCTCACAGTTGAAGTGTACCTATGATGAAAATTACAGACCTCTGTCATCATTTTAAGTGGGAGAACTTGCACAATCAGTGGCTGACTAAATACTTTTTTGCCCCACTGTGAGTGTATATATATATATATATATATATACATATATACGTATATATATATATATATATACATATATATATATATATATATATATATATATATATATATATATATATATATATATATATATATATATATATATATATATATATATATATATATATATATAATTTTTATTTAGAGAGGGTCAGATTGTAGACACTGGCGGGCCATATTTGGCATTGTGGCCGTAGTGTGAGGATAATTAAAAAATTAAAAAAATACATATATTAAGGCTGAAAACAAGTAAATCATTACTGCTGTAAAAACAGACTAAAACATATTCTAAAGTAAATATAAATTCGGAATGTCACTAAGCAATAAAATAATATTAAAATATATAAAAAAAATCATATAACTTCCTGGATGTTGTTGAAAAAGGCGTTGAAGTGTCCTGAAGACCCACGCATGTATTTTTTTTCGTGCGTTTATGCATTTAATTTCCTAAACTACCGACTTAAATCCCAGCTATTAGCTACACTTACAAGAGGTTATGAATAGACAAACCAGGCCGATGGTGTGTTAATGCAACACAATACCCGCACGCACACATGATGGTTTAGTGGGTCAGATGATGAGACAGTTAAAGATTGCCCATGGGGGGGCGGGAGGAGGCGGTCTACGGACGCCGCCCCCCCCCTTTTTTCAGCCGACCCAGGGTGCTCAAACAACAAAGGTCAAAGTTTAGAAGAGGAGGGTTGGCATGGCAACAGACAAAGATTTGTGCCCATTGTTGTTATGATCTGAGGCGGTTGGCAAACGGCTCTAAGTGTGCGTCTACAGAGGTGTCCAGAGCATACCACAACATGGCAGACAAAGGGAGTTGGACACATTCTTTGGCTGTCACGCTCCAAACGTGTCAAGGACAGGAAATAGTTTCTGATGCTTTTTCTGGACAGAAAAGACAAAGGAGCGCTTGATTTCCTTTTGGTTTTAGTAGAACATCTAACTCTTATTATTACATATTTCTATAATGGGAGGCAGAGGTGGGTAGTAACGCGCTATATTTACTCCGTTACATCTACTTGAATAACTTTTGGGATAAATTGTACTTCTAAGAGTAGTTTTAATGCAACATACATTTACTTTTACTTGAGTATATCTATAGAGAAAAAACGCTACTCCATTTATCTACATTCAGCTCGCTACCGAATGTTATCGATCTGTTAATGCACGCTTTGATTGTTTTGTTTTGTCAGACAGACCTTTTAAAGCAGGATCTATCACATGCTTGCGTTTCACCAATCAAATGCAGTCACTGGTGACGTTTGACTCCGTTTCACCAATCAAAGGCAGTCACTGGTGACGTTTGACTCCGTTTCACCAATCAAATGCAGTCACTGGTGACGTTTGACTCCGTTTCACCAATCAAATGCAGTCACTAGTGACGTTTGACTCCGTTTCACCAACCAAATGCAGTCACTGGTAACGTTTGACTCCGTTTCACCAATCAAATGCAGTCACTGGTGACGTTTGACTCCGTTTCACCAATCAAATGCAGTCACTGGTGACGTTTGACTCCGTTCCACCAATCAAAGGCAGTCACTGGTGACGTTTGACTCCGTTTCACCAATCAAAAGCAGTCACTGGTGACGTTTGAGTCCGTTTCACCAATCGAATGCAGTCACTGGTGACGTTTGACTCCGTTTCACCAATCAAAAGCAGTCACTGGTGACGTTTGACTCCGTTTCACCAATCAAACAGAGCCAGGCGGTCACATGATTAACGGCCCAAAAAGTTTCAGCGGAAAACATCGACAACAATGGCAGCGACAACAACGAACGCAAAAACGCATAAAACGTTGGCATGCTGATATAAGAGAAGCTAGCAAAAATAGTAGCAGCATGCTAGCACTTAACTCGTTAAGAAGAAATACCAAAATGTAATATCGGTAGCTGTAAACATGGAAAGTAGTAAAAAGGCTAGTATAAAATTTTAGCATGCTAATACTGTATAAGAGAAGTTAGCATGCTGATGTTTTCAGCGACTATCTGTCGCTGTAAAGATTGAAAGTAGCAAAAAAGCCTGCTTAAAACGATATCATGTTATTATAAGATAAGCTAGCAAATATGTTATGAATTATTTTTATGTTCCGGCGACCCACAAATGGAATAAGCGGTAGAAATGGATGGATGGATGGATTATTTTTATGTTTACTATCCATCCATCCATTTACTACCGCTTATTCCCTTTGGGGTCGCGTGGGGCGCTGGTGCCTACCTCAGCTGCATTCCGGCGGAAGGCGGTGTACACCCTGGACAAGTCACCACCTCATAACAGGGCCAACACAGATAGACAGACAATATTCACACTCACATTCACACACTAGGGACCATTTAGTGTTTCCAATCAACCTATTTTACTATATGTACTATATTTATTTAGTACGTACTGTTATATTTACTATAATAATAACATTCCCAGACAGGCTGATCTCAGTCTTATCACCTGTCAAACTCGCCAAAGTTTCATCTTTCCGCTGCTCTCACCCGGGTGTCGCCCCAGACAGGCGTTTAATCATGCTAACTTAATGACTTCACGCCGTAGCTCCAAATACTTTCAGCTATACTGTGGGATTCCAAAAATAGATCTATCGGTATGTTCCCATAGCAGGTGCAAAGTGAATGTACAGCGCCCCCTGGAAAGTATTCACAGCTATTACTCTACCGGCTTATTCCAAAACGGAATACATTCATTTTTGTCCTCAAAATTCTGCACACAATTATCATTAGGACGAGGTGAAAAAGTTTCTTTTTTTTAAATTTCGAAATTTAGTACAAAATTGAAAACTCAAAATGCACATGTACATAAGTATTCACAGCCTTTTCTCAATACTTTGGAGATGGTACAGTCTCAAGACTTTTAGAATACGATCTTTGGGCAGTTTTGCCCATTTCTCTCCGGTTGGTTTTCATCCAGGATGTCTCTGTACATTGCTACATTCTTTTATCAGAGCTACAGCATTCCTCTGTGGATGAGAGGAGAACCTTCCAGAAGGACAACCCTCTCTGCAGCAATGTATGGTAGAGTGGCCATTTCTTAGTAAAATAAAATTGACAAACTGCACCTGAAAGATTCTGAGAGCATGAGAAACTAAATTCTCTGGTCTGATTAAAGTTAAAATTTAAAGTACCAATGATTGTCACACACACACTAGGTGTGGCGAAGTGTGTCCTCTGCATTTGACCCATCCCATTGCTCACCCCCTGGGAGGTGAGGGGAGCAGTGGGCGGCAGCAGTGCCACGCCCGGGAATCATTTTTTGGCGATTTAACCCCCAATTCCAACCCTTGAGGCTCAGTGTCAAGCAGGGAGGTAATGGGTCCCATTTGTATAGTCTTTGGTATGACTCGGCCGGGGTTTGAACTCACAACCTACCGATCTCTGGGCGGACACTCTAAATACTAGGCCACTGACGAGTATGTACAAACCCTGAGTTGGGAATTTGTGTTCGATGTAAATATAAACGGAATACAATGATTTGCAAATCCTTTCCAACCCATATTCAGTTGAATATGCTACAAAGATAACATATTTGATGTTCAAACTGATGAACATTTTTATTTTTGGGGGAAAATAATCATTAACTAATCTGATGCCAGCAACACGTGACAAAGAAGTTAGGAAAGGTGGCAATAAATACTGATAAAGTTGAGAAATGCTCATCAAACACTTATTTGGAACATCCCACAGGTGTGCAGGCTAATTGGGAACAGGTGGGTGCTATGATTGGGTATAAAAGCAGCGTCCATGAAATGCTAAGTAATTCACAAACAAGGATGGGGTGAGGGTCACCACTTTGTAAGCAAATTGTCGAATAGTTTTAGAACAACATTTTGTCAACGAGCTATTGCAAGGAATTTAGAGATTTTACCATCTACGGTCCGTAAAATCATCAAAAAGTTCAGAGAATCTGGAGAAATCACTGCACGTAAGCGATGATATTACAGACCTTTGAGTCTTCAGGCGGTACTGAATCAAAAACCGACATCAGTGTGTAAAGGATATCACCGCATGGGCTCAGGAACACTTCATAAAACCACTGTCAGTAACTACAGTTGGTCGCTACATCTCTAAGTGCAAGTTAAAACTCTACTAAGCAAAGCGAAAGCCATTTATCAACAACATCCTGAAACGCCACCGACTTGGCTGGGCCCGAGCTCATCTAAGATGGACTGATGCAAAATGGGAAAGTGTTCTGTGGTCTGACGAGTCCACATTTCAAATTATATTTGGAAACTGTGGACGTGGTGTCCTCCGAAACAAGGAGGAAAATAACCATCCAGCTTGTTAAAGGCACAAAGTTCAAAAGCCAGCATCTGTGATGGTATGGGGGTGCATTAGTGCCCAAGGCATGGGTAACTTACACATCTGTGGAGGCACCATTAATGCCGAATGGTCCATACAGGTTTTGGAGCAACATATGTTGTCATCCAAGCAATGTTATCATTGACGCCCCTGCTTATTTCAGGAAAACAATGCCAAGCCACGTGTTCCAACAGCGTGACTTCGAAGTAAAAGAGTGCGGGTACTTTCCTGGCCCGCCTGCAGTCCTTAATGTCTCCCATCGAAAATTTGTGGCGCATTATGAAGCGTAAAATACGACAGCGGAGACCCCGGACTGTTGAACGACTGAAGCTGTACATAAAACAAGAATGGTAAAGAATTCCACTTTCAAAGCTTCAACAATAAGTTTCCTCAGTTCCCAAACGTTTATTGAGTGATGTTAAAAGAAAATGTGATGTAACACAGTGGTGGACATGCCCTTTCCCAACTACTTTAGCACGTGTTGCAGCCATGAAAATCTAATTTAATGATTATTTGCACAAAAAAAAAAGTTTATGAGTTTGAACATCAAATATGTTGTCTTTGTAGTGCATTCAACTGAATATGGGTTGAAAAGGATTTGCAAATCATTGTATTCTGTTTATATTTACATCTAACACAATTTCCCAACTCATATGGAAACGGGGTTTGTAATAAATCTGCAAAAATGTTTAAATAAACCTTTTCACATTGACATGTTTGGGTATTTTTTTTTCTTTTTACGTTTTGGAATAAGGCTGTAACATAACATGTAAATACTTTCCCGATGCAACTTATAATATACTGGTGCCTTGATTTTGGTAGACTTCAATTTTGGTGGGAATATTGCCAATATTTTCGGTATGCAGCTCCGGTTTGTTTACCCATGTATCATATCAGTCTGAAACTTTAGTCAATACTTTTAGTCACAAATCTTGGGACTAACATTGCATCCCATCACGTAATCCCATCTCCTATCATTGTTTGGATAGTTGAAGGTTTATTGGAGACACATTAAGTGCTTGCAAGATTTTTATCTGCAGTTTAAATACATTTAGGAGTTGAGGAACATCACATCGGGTTTCCTTGGTAACGTCACTGACCACAAGGACAAACACATTCCTTTTTTGGGGTTTGACCACGTCTCCTGCTTTAATAGTTGTGCAACAACTATAAACATTGTGTGTGTGTGTGTGTGTGTGTGTGTGTGTGTGTGTGTGTGTGTGTGTGTTAGCATGGCGGACAAGGGACGATGAGCTTCTAAAGGGGAGTCTGCAATCTGCGGCTTTTTAGCGCCGCCTTAGTGGCTCCCTGGAGCTTTTCAAAAATGTATGAATATAGAAAAATATATTTTCTTTTTAATAGAATTTCTCTAGGACAGGGGTGTCCAAAGTGCGGCCCGGGGGCCATTTGCGGCCCACGGGTAATTTTTTAACGGCCCCAAGGCACATTTTAAAAATATGATTGAAAAATGTTTTAAATGTAAAAAATTATATAAAGGAGCAAACGGGTGAAATGTAACAAGAAAATGTTGCAATGTTTACTCTAATAACACAAAGCTGCCGTGCAGGCTGTTTCTTTCTTTAAAACATAATAATGAATCAAAATCAATGTCATTATGAATTATTGACCTATTCAAGGCTCCAATTACGTCATGTTAAATTTTCTACTTTGAGATATTTTTGGGGGAAAATGTTGCATATTTTGTGTTTGCTATATAAGATCTGAGCTGTGTTTTTAAAGAAGGGCCTAAAATGAACAAACAAAAAACATAAACAACAGTAAAACTTATAATTGACGGATAGATCTGAAGTTGATCTCGAAATTATAATGTTAAAAGTAAGCAGTAAAAAAATGTATAATTTATTTTTAACACTTTATGAGTAGGACCCTTTTGGATCCACAATATTTTTAGTGTGATTTCTTTTTAAGTGTCATTGCTCAAAAAATAATAATTAATTAAAATCAATGGTGTTATTAGTTATTGACTTTTTAAGGCTCCAATTATTATATAATCTCAAATATTCCACTTAAAAAAAATATTTGGTGATATTATTGCATATTTTGTGTTTTTTTCCATCAAAAAACAGGGTTTTCTTTGACAAAAAGAGCATACAAGTTAATTTTTTTAAATCATTATATTGACAGATGGACTTAATGTTGATCTGGAGATTTAAAACTTGAATAATAATAATAAAACAAAATAATACTGAATAATGACACATTTTTAATATTTTTTTTGACCAAAACCCTTTGGGGTCCCCGGGATGAAGCCTGAGTGGAGGCCTAAATGTATATTGGTTATACATATTTTGTAATGGTTTTTAAAATTTGATTTTTCAGTCTGCGGCCCTAAGTGGAAAAGGTTTGGACACCCCTGCTCTATGAGGACAATCTCACTATTTATATCACACATGCTTTTCGGATGAGAGTATTTGGCGAGTGACGTTTTGTCCTACTAATTTTGGCAGTCCTTGAACTCCTTGTCCTTGTTTACATGTACAACTTTCTAGTTTTACGCCACTTTTTCTTTGTCTCGTTTTGTCCACCAAACTATTTATGCTGTGTGTGGATGCACAAATGTGAGCTTTGTTAATGTTACTGACTTGTGTAGAGTGCTAATCAGGCATATGTGATTCAGTGCATGACTTCAAGCTAATCAATGCTAACATGCTATTTAGGATAGCTGTATGTACATATTGTATCATTATGCCTCACTTGTATGTATATTTAAGCCCATTTAGTTTCCTATGTCCTTTGTCTATTTAATTTATATCTGCATTTCTAATGACATATTATCTATATGTAATATTGCCTGCATTTCAGCTTGCATAGATTGTTATAAATCCATCCTAAGAAGACAGCCCACAATTTTCTTTAACTTGGACCCTTTGGCCATTCTAAGCCAGTAATATCTAAACCAGGGGTCACCAACCTTTTTGAAACCAAGGGCTACTTCTTGGGTACTGGTTAATGCGAAGGGCTACCAGTTTGATACACACTTAAATAAATTACCAGAAATAGCCAATTTGCTCAATTTACCCCTAATAAATAAATCTATACATATACAAAAACGGGTATTTCTGTCTGTGATTCCGTCATACATTTTTTTTTCTTTTACGGAAAGTTTTTTGTAGAGAATAAATGATGAAAAAACACTTAAATGAACGATTTAAAAGAGGAAAAAACACGAAAAAAATGAAAATAAAATTTTGAAACATAGTTTATCTTCAATTTCGACTTTTTAAAATTCAAAATTCAACCGAAAAAAATGAAAAGAAAAACTGGCTAATTTGAATCTTTTTGAAAAAATTTAAAAAAGAATTTTTGGAACATCATTAGTAATTTCTCCCGATTAAGATACATTTTAAATTTTGATGACATGTTTTAAATAGGTTAAAATCCAATCTGCACTTTGTTAGAATATATAACAAATTGGACCAAGCTATATGTCTAACAAAGACAAATCATTATTTCTTCTAGATTTTCCAGAACAACATTTTTAAAAGAAATTCAAAAGACTTTGAAATAAGATTTAAATTTGATTCTACAGATTTTCTAGATCTACCAGAATATTTTTATTTTATTTTAATCATAATACGTTTGAAGAAATATTTCACAAATATTCTTTATCGAAAAAACAGAAGCTAAAATAAAGACTTAAATTAAAATATATTTATTATTCTTTACAATAAAAAACAATAAATACTTGGAACATTGATTTAAACCGTCAGGAAAGAAGAGGAAGGAATTTGAAAGGTAAAAAGGTATGTTTTAAAAAATCCTAAAATCATTTTTAAGGTTGTATTTTTTCTCTAAAATTGTCTTTCTGAAAGTTATAAGAAGCAAAGTAAAAAAATAAATGGATTTATTTAAACAAGTGAAGACCAAGTCTTTAAAAAATGTTCTTGGATTTTCAAATTCTATTTCAGTTTTGTCTCTCTTAGAATCAAAAATGTCGAGCAAAGTGAGACCAACTTGCTAGTAAATTAAAAAAAATTTAAAAATAGAGGCGGCTCACTGGTAAGTGCTGCTATTTGAGCTATTTTTAGAACAGGCCAGTCATCTGGTCCTTACGGGCTACCTGGTGCCCGCGGGCACCGCGTTGGTGACCCCTGATCTAAACATTATCTCACCCTCTGAGAAGCCTCTGTTTTACTAATGTTTTCCAATTTTGTAAAAATGGTTCGAATAAATATTGTCTATGGTTCTCGCCCGGAAAAGGGTGGAATGCCATCTCCGGGTTGTGGAGGAGACCCTGCCCCAAGTGGAGGAGTTCAAGTACCTAGGAGTCTTGTTCACCAGTGAGGGAAGAGTCGATGGTGAGATCGACAGGCGGATCGGTGCGGCGTCTCCAGTAATGCGGACGTTGTACCGATCCGTTGTGGTAAAGAAGGAGCTGAGCCGGAAGGCAAAGCTCTCAATTTACCGGTCGATCTACGTTCCCATCCTCACCTATGGTCTTGAGCTTTGGGTCATGACCGAAAGGATAAGATCACGGGTACAAGCGGCCAAAATGAGTTTCCTCCTCCCTTAGAGATAGGGTGAGAAGCTCTGCCATCCGGGAGGGACTCAAAGTAAAGCCGCTGCTCCTTCACATCGAGAGGAGCCAGATGAGGTGGTTCGGGCATCTGGTCAGGATGCCACCCGAACGCCTCCCTAGGGAGGTGTTTAGGGCACGTCCAACCGGTAGGAGGCCACGGGGAAGACCCAGGACACGTTGGGAAGACTATGTCTCCCGGCTGGCCTGGGAACGCCTCGGGATCCCCCGGGAAGAGCTAGACGAAGTGGCCGGGGAGAGGGAAGTCTGGGTTTCCCTGCTTAGGCTGTTGCCCCCGCGACCCGACCTCGGATAAGCGGAAGATGATGGATGGATGGATGGATAAATATTGTATTTCAACATTTCTTGTAACGAAGATTTGTGTCAGCCTGCGACACAGTCATTTTGATAGTAGGCTAATTTAGACACTTATGTCATCTGTTGCCTTCATTATGACACTTAGAAACGGCTATTCATTTTTTGAGGCTCCAGACAGATTTTTTTTTGTGGTAGTTTTGGTCTAATATGGCTCTTTCAACATTTTGGGTTGCTGACCCCTGTTCTAAAGAAAGGCGAACTTGTCTTTTCAAGGAGAGTGAGGTCTAACGCGGTGTCTCTCTCTCGCCGTGTGTCTCTCTACCAGGACGGGGGGAGTCTGCTGGACTCCAGTGGGCTTCTGCGGCTCCCGCTCTATACCGCCTGGCTGGAGCTGGCGCAGAAGGAGGTAACCTTTGACCTCTCGCCTGTAGTCTTCGCCGGCGCTGCTCTTTTTTTTTTTGTAGTGAGTGCTGTAGTTGTCGTCGCCGGTGTGGTTTCCGGTTACTGGACTGACAGACCTGTCTCTTGACTTGGTGGCGGTGCTTGTTTTATTGACGTTTTTTATCTTATCTTATCTCCCCAAGCCCCATCAAGGCCCGTTTTACTATGCCACAGTGATTGGAACGATCCTTAATTGCTTTATACCAGGGGTGTCCAAACTTTTTCCACGGAGGCCCGCACACGGAAAAATGTAAACATGCTGGGGCCATTTTGATATTTTTCATTTTCAAACCATAACAAAATATATGGATTTTTTTTTTTAATCCTTAGGGGTTCCTGGGGAGCATAGAGGGTCTCAGTCACTAAAATGGTCAAAATTAGTCAATCAATCAATCAATCAATCAATCAATCAATCAATCAATGTTTACTTATATAGCCCTAAATCACTAGTGTCTCAAAGGGCTGCACAAACCACCACGACATCCTCGGTAGGCCCACATAAGGGCAAGGAAAACTCACACCCAGTGGGACGTCGGTGACAATGATGACTATGAGAACCTTGGAGAGGAGGAAAGCAATGGATGTCGAGCGGGTCTAACATGATACTGTGAAAGTTCAATCCACAATGGATCCAGCACAGTCGCGAGAGTCCAGTCCAAAGCGGATCCAACACAGCAGCGAAAGTCCCGTTCACAGCGGAGCCAGCAGGAAACCATCCCAAGCGGAGGCGGATCAGCAGCGCAGAGATGTCCCCAGCCGATACACAGGCAAGCAGTACATGGCCACCGGATCGGACCGGACCCCCTCCACAAGGGAGAGTGGGACATAGAAGAAAAAGAAAAGAAACGGCAGATCAACTGGTCTAAAAAGGGAGTCTATTTAAAGGCTAGAGTATACAAATGAGTTTTAAGGTGAGACTTAAATGCTTCTACTGAGGTGGCATCTCAAATTATTATTGATTTAACGCTTACAGTAAACCTCTATATCAACTTGAGGTTGATATAAAGAAAAACAAATACGGTTTTATGCCTTTTCTGTCAAAGACAACTTTTTGTTTTTTATAGTAAAACTGAAATATGCTTTTTGATTGATTGATTGATACTTTTATTAGTAGATTGCACAGTTCAGTACATATTCCGTACAATTGACCACTAAATGGTAACACCCCAATAAGTTTTTCAACTTGTTTAAGTCGGGGTCCACGTTAATCAATTCATGGTACAAATATATACTATCAGCATAATACAGTCATCACACAAGTTAATCATCATAGTGTATATACATTGAATTATTTACATTATTTACAATCCAGGGGGGTGGGATGAGGAGCTTTGGTTGATATCAGTACTTCAGTCATCAACAATTGCATCAACAGAGAAATGGACATTGAAACAGTGTAGGTCTTACTTAGCAGGATATGGCCATCCAGCAGAGAACATAGTGAGTTCAGATAGCATAAGAGCAAGTAAATACATTAGAAGTACATTTGATTATTTACATTAGGTTATTTATAATCCGGGGAGATGGGATGTGAATGGAGGAGGGTGTTAGTAAAGGGTTGAAGTTGCCTGGATGTGTTGTTTTAGAGCGGTTTTGAAGGAATATAGAGATGCACTTACTTTTACACCTGTTGGGAGTGCATTCCACATTGATGTGGCATAGAAAGAGAATGAGTTAAGACCTTTGTTAGATCGGAATCTGGGTTTAACGTGGTTTGTAGAGCTCCCCCTGGTGTTGTGGTTATGGCGGTCATTTACGTTAAGGAAGTAGTTTGATATGTACTTCGGTATCAGGGAGGTGTAGCGGATTTTATAGACTAGGCTCAGTGCAAGTTGTGTTACTCTGTCCTCCACCCTGAGACAGCCCACTTTGGAGTAGTAGGTTGGATTGAGGTGTGATCTGGGGTGGAGGTCAAAAAGTAACTGGACTAGCTTATTCTGGGATGTTTGGAGTCTAGATTTGAGGGTTTTGGCGGTGCTGGGGTACCAGGAGGTGCAAGCGTAATCGAAAAAGGGTTGAATGAGAGTTCCCGCTACAATCTTCAAGGTGCTTTTGTTGACCAGAGAGGAGATTCTGTAGAGGAATCTCGTTCTTTGGTTGACCTTTTTGATTACATTGGTTGCCATTTTATCACAGGAAAGATTAGCCTATTTGCAGTATTTAGATAGATAGATAGATAGTACTTTATTGATTCCTTCAGGCGAGTTCCTTTATTTAGCAATTAAAGCCCTTAAAAATCAATATTGCAGGACACCATTGATTTTAATTATTTAATATTTTTGAATAATCACAGTGAAAAGTTAAATAAAATCCTACTAAATATATTTGGGATCCGAAAGGTTCCCCACTCATAAAGTGATGCATTTTTATTATTTATTTTTTTTTTTTTTACTTTTAACACTTAAATTTCAAGATCAACTTCCGATATATCTGTCGATTTTAAGTTTGAACAATTATTTTGTTTGATTTATGCTCTTTTGTCAAAACTTTGATGTTTTCCTATGGCAATTTTGTCCTTTTTTTTTTTGAGCAATGGAAAAAAAAAGAAAATAAAGACTAAAGGGGAAAAAAATGCCTGCATGGCAGCTTTGTGTCAACATTACCACTTTTTCTCATTAGATTTCACCTCATTCCACTTTTTTCAAATGTTCTTTTTTCGTTTTTGCAACACTATCAATTTTGCAATTTTTGCAGAATGTGTGGCGGGCCGGTGAGCGATTAGCTGCAGGCCGCAAATGGCCCCCGGGCCGCATTTTGGACACCACTGCTTTATACTGACTGACTTCGTCTTGAGCTGTTGTCGACATAACCAAAACGGACTGACTTGTGACTTTGGCATAGCAAGAAGGGGCGACGCTTAAGGATTTTCTAATCTACGACGTTGTTTTCCGCCCATAAAAGGCTAGCTTGGGTGTGTACCATGAATTGATTAACGTGGACCCCGACTTAAACAAGTTGAAAAACGTATTCGGGTGTTACCATTTAGTGGTCAATTGTACGGAATATGTACTGTACTGTGCAATCTACTAATAAAAGTTTCAATCAATCAATCCAAATTGCGGCCAATAGCTAATTTTTTTTATCGGATACCAATTAGCATAACAGCTTTTTTTTTTTTTTTGCTCATTTTGTAGGTATAAACCCTTAGTCCTGTTTAGGTACTTAATGCGTTCTAACGTTAGCATGCAATCATTTTAAACAGTTACACACCTCAGAGTAACATATTTAGGTACTTGACGCATGTTAGATACAAACCCCCTTTCCATATGAGTTGGAAAATTGTGTTAGATGTAAATATAAACGGAATACAATGATTTGCAAATAATTTTCAACCCATATTCAGTTGAATATGCTACAAACACAACATATTTGATGGTCAAACTCATAAACTTTATTTTTTTTGCAAATAATAATTAACTTAGAATTTAATAGCTGCTACACGTGCTGAAGTAGTTGGAAAGGGCATGTTCACCACTGTGTTACTTCACAATTTATTTTAACACTCAATAAACGTTTGGGAACTGAGGAAACTAATTGTTGAAGCTTTGAAAGTGGAATTCTTTCCCATTCTTGTTTTATGTAGAGCTTTAGTCGTTCAACAGTCCGGGGACTCCGCTGTCATATTTTACGCTTCATAATGCACCACACATTTTTGATGGGAGACAGGTCTGGACTGCAGGCGGGCCAGGAAAGTACCCGCACTCTTTTACTATGAAGCCACGCTGTTGTAACACGTGGCTTGGCATTGTTTTGCTGAAATAAGCAGAGGCGTCCATGATAACGTTGCTTAGATGACAACATATGTTGGTACTCCAAAACCTGTATGGACCTTTCAGCATTAATGGTGCCTTCACAGATGTGTAAGTTACCCATGCCTTGGGCACTAATGCACCCCCATACCATCACAGATGCTGGCTTTTGAACGTTGTGCCTATAACAATATGGATGGTTATTTCCCTCTTTTTTCCGGAGGACACCACATCCACAGTTTCCAAATATGATTTGAGATGTGGACTCGTCAGACCACAGAACACTTTTCCACTTTGCATCAGTCCATCTTAGATGAACTCGGGCCCAGCAAAGCCGGCGGCGTTTCAGGATGTTGTTGATAAATGGCTTTCGCTTTGCATAGTAGAGTTTTAACTTGCACTTACGGATGTAGCGACCAACTGTAGTTACTGACAGTGGTTTTATGAAGTATTCCTGAGCCCATGTGGTGATATCCTTTACACACTGATGTCGGTTTTTGATGCAGTACCGCCTGAGGGAGCAAAGGTCCGTAATATCATCGCTTACATGCAGTGATTTCTCCAGATTCTCTGAACCTTTTGATGATTTTACGGACTGTAGATGGTAAAATCCTTAAATTCCTTGCAATAGCTCGCTGAGAAATGTTGTTCTAAAACCGTTCGACAATTTGCTTACAAATAGGTGACCCTCGCCCCATCCTTGTTTGTGAATCCCTTAGCATTTCATGGAAGCTGCTTTTATACCCAATCATGGCACCCACCTGTTCCCAATTAGCCTGCACACCTGTGGGATGTTCCACATAAGTGTTTGATGAGCATTCCTCAACTTTATCAGTATTTATTGCCACCTTTCCCAACTTCTTTGTCATGTGTTGCTGGCATCAAATTCTAAAGTTAATGATTATTTGCAAAAAAAAAATGTTTATCAGTTTTAACTTCAAATATGTTGTCTATGTAGCATATTCAACTGAATATGGGTTGAAAATGATTTCCAAATCATTGTATTCCGTTTTATATTTACATCTAACACAATTTCCCAACTCATATAGAAATGGGGTTTGTAGCTGGACAGACAGGCGGCCATCTTTGTAAGGTCAGAGCAGGAATTTTCCCAAGCTGTTCCAGAGCATATTCAGTTACCTTTACCTCAATTTTTGTGTCATGGCAAAAATTTGTTTTGCTCCTTTTCTCGGCAACGCCCGCTGTCCATCTGTTACACAGGCGGATTGATGCGACCGACGGTAACGTATAGGCTTGAACACGGGACATTGTAGCCCTTTGTGCGTGTGAATTATTCACACTTCTAGGTTTACACAGCCACAGGGCAGGTGAGGTAACGCGAACATGTCGCTCAAGGTGTGACACGCTAACCTGTGTGTGGCGCTGCCAAAAAGCTCATTTGCAAACGTTGGAGACAAATGATTGAAAATGTTGGGGGAACACGACATGCATACCAGGTTTCTCATGTGTGGTAAAAGTAATAAAATATGCTTTAAAAGTGCTCACATTTCAATAATCAGAACCATATTTGGTTACATTGACCCAAACTGGAAGCCGCTTTCCTTACTAAAATTGAACTTGAACAATGTTGTCCTAGTGCAAAAGTAATAACAATAAAGACTAAAAAAAAAATAATACAAATATTTAGAAAAAGCTACTAAAGTGACCAATACATTTTACATTAAGTATACATTATGAAAAACCTGCATCTTTTAATATATTTAAAGGGTACAACCCAAAATTATTTGGATAGTATAGGACTTTTTAGGACTTTATGATCATTGCACAAGTACAACAAAACTATGTTTTCAGCACAAACCCGATCAAGATTGATGAATTTAGTAGAGACACGTGTGTATTACATTTTTAACATTTAAAAACACAATAATTAAAAACAGTCCCATTTATTTATCAGGATAAGTATTTATTAAAGTATAAAATAACAAAATCAAAAACTATTTGATTGATGGATTTAATAGAAACACTTGTGTATTACATTTTTTAAATTTAAAAACAAAATAATTACAAACATTATAAAATTATTTTCAGTCCAATGTATTTATTAAAGTATAAAATAATATTAATCTTCATTTAATAATTTTAAATAAAATCTGAAATAATGTGCAGAGTATAGTCAATTATTTACAATACAATATTATACATCTAAAAAATCAGAAATACTTTATTAATCAATT
>NC_084620.1:64009577-64047077 GCF_033978795.1 Nerophis ophidion
TGTCAAAAAAAACATATTTAGAAGTGTGTGAACAGGTTTTTATGCTCTGAAATATTCAGTTTATAATTTAAAAGGTGATACTCTGCAGAAATGAATTTACCACTGCCAGCCCCGGAACCAATTAAGAAAGTTAAACAAGGGTTTACTCCATCCCTCCATCCATTTTCTACCGCTTATTCCCTTTGGAGTCGCAGAGGGCGCTGGTGCCTATCTCAGCTACAATCTGGCTGAAGGCGGTGTACACCCTGGACAAGTCGCGGCCTCATTGGGGCGGCATAGCTCGGTTGGTAGAGTGGCCGTGCCAGCAACTTAAGGGTTGCAGGTTCGATTCCCACTTGTGCCATCCTAGTTACTGCCGTTGTGTCCTTGGGCAAGACACTTTACCCACCTGCTCCCGGTGCCACCCACACTGGTTTGAATGTAATTTAGATCATCATCAATCAATCAATGTTTACTTATATAGCCCTAAATCACTAGTGTCTCAAAGGGCTGCACAGACCACCACGACATCCTCGGTAGGCCCACATAAGGGCAAGGAAAACTCACACCCAGTGGGACATTGGTGACAATAATGACCCAGTGGGACGTCGGTGACAATGATGACTATGAGAACCTTAGAGAGGAGGAAAGCAATGGATGTCGAGCGGGTCTAACATGATACTGTGAAAGTTCAATCCACAATGGATACAACACAGTCGCGAGAATCCAGTCCAAAGAGGATCCAAGACACAGCAGCGAGAGTCCCGTTCACAGCGGAGCCAGCAGGAAACCATCCCAAGCGGAGGCGGACCAGCAGCGCAGAGATGTCCCCAGCCGATACACAGGCGAGCAGTACATGGCCACCGGATCGGACCGGACCCCCTCCACACGGGAGAGTGGGACATAGAAGAAAAAGAAAAGAAACGGCAGATCAACTGGTCTAAAAAGGGAGTCTATTTAAAGGCTAGAGTATACAAATGAGTTTTAAGGTGAGACTTAAATGCTTCTACTGAGGTGGCATCGCGAACTGTTACCGGGAGGGCATTCCAGAGTACTGGAGCCCGAACGGAAAATGCTCTATAGCCCGCAGACTTTTTTTTGGGCTTTGGGAATCACTAATAAGCCGGAGTCCTTTGAACGCAGATTTCTTGCCGGGACATATGGTACAATACAATCTGCAAGATAAGATGGAGCTAGACCGTGTAGTATTTTATACGTAAGTAGTAAAACCTTAAAGTCACATCTTAAGTGCACAGGAAGCCAGTGCAGGTGAGCCAGTACAGGCGTAATGTGATCAAACTTTCTTGTTCTTGTCAAAAGTCTAGCAGCCGCATTTTGTACCAACTGTAATCTTTTAATGCTAGACATGGGGAGACCCGAAAATTATACGTTACAGTAGTCGAGGCGAGACGTAACAAACGCATGGATAATGATCTCAGCGTCTTTAGTGGACAGAATGGAGCGAATTTTAGCGATGTTACGGAGATGAAAGAAGGCCGTTTTAGTAACGCTTTTAATGTGTGCCTCAAAGGAGAGAGTTGGGTCAAAGATAACACCCAGATTCTTTACCGTGTCGCCTTGTATAATTTTTTGGTTGTCAAATGTTAGAGTTGTATTATTAAATAGAGTTCGGTGTCTAGCAGGACCGATAATCAGCATTTCCGTTTTTTTGGCGTTGAGTTGCAAAAAGTTAGCGGACATCCATTGTTTAATTTCATTAAGACACGCCTCCAGCTGACTACAATCCGGCGTGTTGGTCAGCTTTAGGGGCATGTAGAGTTGGGTGTCATCAGCATAACAGTGAAAGCTAACACCGTATTTGCGTATGATGTCACCTGGCAGCAGCATGTAGATGCTGAAGAGTGCAGGGCCAAGGACCGAACCCTGGGGAACTCCACACGTTACCTTAACGTAGTCCGAGGTCACATTGTTATGGGAGACACACTGCATCCTATCAGTAAGATAAGAGTTAAACCAAGACAGGGCTAAGTCTGACATACCAATTCGTGTTTTGATACGTTCTAATAAAATATTATGATCGACGGTATCGAAAGCAGCGCTAAGATCGAGGAGCAGCAACATAGATGACGCATCAGAATCCATCGTTAGCAATAGATCATTAGTCATTTTTGCGAGGGCTGTCTCCGTGGAGTGATTTGCCCTGAAACCGGATTGAAAGGTTTCACATAGATTGTTAGACGCTAAGTGTTCATTTAACTGCTCCGCAACAATTTTTTCAAGGATTTTTGAAATAAAGGGAAGGTGAGACACCGGTCGGTAATTTACCATGAGGTCAGGATCGAGGTTAGGTCTTTTAAGAAGAGGATGAATAACCGCTTTTTTGAATGCTAGGGGAACAGTGCCCGAGGAGAGTGATAAGTTTATAATATTTAGCACTGATGTACCTAATAATACAAAGAGCTCCTTGATCAGTTTCCCAGGAAGAGGGTCAAGTAAACATGTTGTCTGTTTTATTCCATTTACACGTTGTAACAATTCCTCTAATGTTATTTCCTCAAAACGAGAGAAACTATTTTGGAGGGCAGTATCCGCCGTATATACAATCGTGTCAGTGTTAATAGAACCCCGTTGTAGCTGGGACGCATTGTCTTTAATCTCCTTTCTAATGACTTCAATTTTCTTACTAAAGAATTGCATAAAGTCATCAGCTGAGTGGGTTGAGCTACTGGAAGGAGTCCCTTGTTGGTTTAGCGATGCTACCGTACTAAACAAAAATTTAGGATCGTTTTTATTACGGTGGATGAGATTTGAATAATATTTAGCTTTAGCTAAGGTAAGCATGCGTTTATAAGTTATTAAACCATCACTCCATGCTTGATGGTGCACCTCAAGTTTAGTCGTGCGCCATTTGCGTTCCAGCTTTCTACATAATAATTTCTGAGCTCTAGTTTCTTCTGTAAACCACGGGGTGCGCTTTTTTGGAGCCTTTTTTAACTTTAGCGGTGCTATGTTATCAATGGTTTCGCGCAGGGCGTCGTTAAAGTTGTTAGTGAGGTTATCAATAGAGCCCACATACTTTGGGATTGGTCCCATTACCGAGGGCAGTAGGTCAGCAAGAGTTGCCGTTGTGGCCGTATTAATGTTGCGGCTGCTATAGCAGTTATTATTATTATTAGTTTGACGAACATGCGTCTGAACCTCGAATTTTATAAGGTAATGATCGGACAATACTTTAGTATACGGGAGTATCGTAACTTTGGAAATGGTGATGCCCCTGACAAGCACTAGGTCTATCGTATTACCGTTGCGATGTGTGGGTTCATTTATTATTTGTGTGAGACCACAGCTATCAATTACAGTCTGGAGCGCTACGCACGGTGGGTCCGATGGGGTATTCATATGGATATTAAAGTCCCCCATTATGATTATATTATCGGCGTGTGTCACTAGATCAGCAACGAACTCTGAGAATTCATTGATAAAGTCCGAATAGGGCCCTGGGGGGCGGTAGATAACAGCCAGGTGTAGAGGCAGTGGTGTGACAGACCTCATAGTAAGCACCTCAAACGATTTATATTTATTATTTATGTTAGGACTAAGGTTAAAGTTTTCGTTGTATATTAGTGCGACCCCCCCACCCCTTTTGAGCGGACGGGCAATATGCGCATGTGTAAAGTTAGGAGGACATGCCTCATTTAGCGCAAAAAAGTCGTTTGGTTTAAGCCAGGTTTCGCTGAGACCGATGACGTTAAGATTGTTGTCTCTGATAATATCATTAACTAACAACGTTTTAGGAGACAATGATCTTATGTTTAAAAAACCTATATTATAGGTAGTGGGCTGTTTTAGGGAGTTTTTGATCAAATTATCCGTAGTAACAATATTAATAATGTTGTGTTTATTATGCCCAGTGCATTTAGTATAGTTACGACCATATCTAGGAATTGATACGACAGGAATTTTCCGATTGTTTGTTTGTTGCTTTGATAAACTGCACGCATCATGGTTAGCCACCTCAGTAACGGGGATTTTCCGATTGTTTGTTTGTTGCTTTGATAAACTGCACACATCATGGTTAGCCACCTCAGTAACGGGGATTTTCCGATTGTTTGTTTGTTGCTTTGATAAACTGCACGCATCATAGTTAGCCACCTCGGTAAAACACATGTCCAACTCTGAAACACTCAAAGCAGAAAAAACTTGTTCTAATTTAACTGACTCCTTACCCAGACCAGTAGTCTCGCATCCTTTATTTAAATCCGTCTTCAGGCTGGAGGGAAGTGGTGTTCTGTGGGGATTAGCCTTCTGCTTTGTTTTTAGCCCCGCTCGGCATCCGCGTTTCCGATCACACCGCTGGCGTCTGCTCCGTAGACGGCCCCCGCTGCTACTAGACTCCCCTGCTTCACAGGCTGCTGGATGTAGCCGCCGACGTATTCCAATGCTAGTTAGCATGTTTAGCACGCACGCGTCTATCAGTCCAAAACGGCCCGATATGTCCACATCCAGAAGTGTCTGGCGGTCGTACGTGATCACGGAGTGACCACGATGTGAGCCAGCCATGAAGTTTGTGGAATTGTCCGGTATTTCTGCCAAATGTTCCATCTTTAGCAAGAGCCCCTCGAGAGCGCAGCCCGTCCGGGCGCCGCCATCTTGGGTCTATCAGATATTGGGTTTCACTATGTAAAGCGCTTTGAGTCACTTGACAAAAGCGCTATATAAATATAATTCACTTCACTTCATTGCAGACGAGGGTTTACTGTATCTGAATATTTCAGAGGGTTCTTAGCTCACCTTTTTCTCTGCTTGTGGATCAATGTTTGCTATAAAAGTGACTGTCCTAACATGGTCACGTGCTTAACTTAGTCGAAAAGCTATACAAATGTAAAAAAATTGATCAATAGAACGTTTGAGGAGACAACGTAGTAAATACGCAGGAGCTCTTTTCAGACTTCATGGTTTGTTTTTTGGGGAGCAGAGCAAGAAGAGTTTACACAGTTAATTACCGTGTACGCATGGGCGGAGAAAGTCGGAACGTAATGAGGCTAACATTCTTTGGAAAACTTGTTGCACAGGTCATAGAGGACACACAAAACAAGAATGTCTGCATAATATTAATGTGGTATTTATGTTGGGATGTGACATCACATCTTACTCAAGTCAAATGAACTCAGAACACGTTTTTTTAACTGGTGAATTCAGGGGTTAAAGGCCTACTGAAATGAGATTTTCTTATTCAAACGGGGATAGCAGGTCCATTCTATGTGTCATACTTGATCATTTCACGATATTGCCATATTTTTGCTGAAAGGATTTAGTAGAGAACATCGATGATAAAGTTCTCAACTTTTGGTCGCTAATGAAAAAGCCTTTCCTGTACCGGAAGTAACAGACGATGTGCGCGTGACGTCACGGGTTGTGGAGCTCCTCACATCCTCACATTGTTTATAATCATGGCCACCAGCAGCGAGAGCGATTCGGACCGAGAAAGCGGCGATTTCCCCATTAATTTGAGCGAGGATGAAAGATTTGTGGATGACGAAAGTGAGAGTGAAAAAAAAAACTAGACGGCAGAGCTATTAAGATGTTATTAGACAAATTTACTAGGATAATTCTGGAAAATCCCTTATCTGCTTATTGTGTTACTAGTGCTTTAGTGAGATTGTTTGGTCAGACCTGTACAACCTGAAAGTCAGAGGGGTGTGGTGACCTCCGAGGGAAGCCACATTTCTCAACGAGGCGAAGGCAGCCGGGCTGAGATTTTTTAGCATCCGACGGTCGGGGTGACCGGTGGGAGGAGGCAAGAGAGTCCGCAACTGCAGGAGGAACGACGCAAGCTCTCCGCTCATGTCTACGGTAAGAGCTGACTTATTACCACCATTTTCTCACCGAAACCTGCCGGTTGACATGTGGCAGGGAACCATGTTCGCTCGACCGCTCTGTTCCATAGTAAAGCTTCACCGTCATCTTTCGGGAATGTAAACAATGAAACACCGGCTGTGTTTGTGTTGCTAAAGGCGGCCGCAATACACCACTTCCCACCTACATCTTTTTTCTTTGACGTCTCCATTATTAATTGAACAAATTGCAAGAGATTCAGCAACACAGATGTCCATAATACTGTGGAATTATGCAATGAAAAGAGACGACTTATAGCTGTGAACGGTGCTGGAAGAAAATGTCCTCTACAATGCGTGATGTCACGCACACGCGTCATCATACCGCAATGTTTTTTCATGATACTTCTGCGCAAAATTTAAAATTGCAATTTAGTTAACTAAAAAGGCCGTATTGGCATGTGTTGCAATGTTAATATTTCATCATTGATATATAAACTATCAGACTGCGTGGTCGGTAGTAGTGGGTTTCAGCAGGCCTTTAAGTACTTCCTTGTACGTTATTTCACATATATTTTTTATAAGCGGAAAAAAAATTGAAAAATTAAGAGCCTGCTGAAACCCACTACTACCGACCACGCGGTCTGATAGTTTATATATCAATGATGAAATATTAACATTGCAACACATGCCAATACGGCCTTTTTAGTTTACTAAATTGCAATTTTAAATTTAACGCGGAGGTATCATGCTAATACGTCGCGGTATGATGACGCGTGTGCGTGACATCACGCATCGTAGAGGTCATTGTGGTCCAGCACCGTTCACAGCTCTAAGTCGTCTCTTTTCATCGCATAATTACACAGTATTATTGACATCTTTGTTGCTGAATCTTTTGCAATTTGTTCAATTAATAGAGACGTCAAAGAAGAAAGATGTTGGTGGGAAGCGTTGTATTGCGGCCGCCTTTAGCAACACAAACACAGACGGTGTTTCCTTGTTTACATTCCCAAAAGATGACGGTGGAGCTTTACTATGGAACAGAGCGGTCAAATGAACATGGTTCCCTACCACATGTCAACCGGCAGGTTTCGGTGAGAAAATGGTGGTAATAAGTCTGCTCTTACCGTAGACATGAGCGGAGAGGTAGCGTCGTTATTCCTGCACCTGTCAAAGAGGCAGCTGCGGACTCTCTTGCCTCCTCCCACCAGCCGCCCCCGACCGTCAGATGCTTCCACCGTGGAGGAGGGGGGAAAAAAATAATCTCAGCCCGGCCGCCTTCGCCTCGTCGAGAAACGTGGCTTCCTTTGGAGACACTGGCAGTCACCACACCCGTGGCCACACCCCTCCGACTTTCAGGTTGTACAGGTACGACTATATAATCTCACTAAAACACTTGTAACACAATAAGCAGATAAGGGATTTTTTCAGAATTATCCTAGTAAATTTGTCTAATAACTGCCGTCTAGTTTTTTTTTCTTTTTTCTAGTCCTTCACTCTCACTTTCCTCATCCACGAATCTTTCATCCTCGCTCAAATTAATGGGGAAGTCGTCGCTTTCTCGGTCCGCATCGCTCTCGCTTCAGGTGGCCATGATTGTAAACAATGTTCAGATGTGAGGAGCTCCACAACCTGTGACGTCACGCGCACATCGTCTGCTACTTCCGGTACAGGGAAGGCTTTTTCATTAGCCACCAAAAGTTGCGAACTTTATCGTCGATGTTCTCTACTAAATCCTTTCAGCAAAAATATGGCAATATCGCGAAATGATCAAGTATGACACATAGAATGGACCTGCTATCCCCGTTTAAATAAGAAAATCTCATTTCAGTAGGCCTTTAAATTAATGTACTATAATTAAAAAAAATGCATCAAAATAAATAAAAAGTGAGGTTTCTCCTTATGTTACCCACTATGACCAAACTGACTGTGAGGCATTTACTGATTCTCTTTTTTCCACCTCCAGGTCGCTAGACTTGACCGGCCCGCTGTTGCTGGGTGGCGTCCCCAACCTGCCCGAAGACTTCCCTGTCCGAAACCGACACTTTGTGGGTTGCATGAGGAACCTGAGCATCGACGGCAGGCCCGTCGACATGGCCAGCTTCATCGCCAACAACGGAACCTCAGCCGGTTAGATGACCTTTTTTTTTTAACACGCACATTCAAAAAGCTGTGCAAAATCTTTTGCAAAAGTGTTATACTTATTACACAACAGCTGTTTGATACTATCAATCAATCAATCAATCAATGAATCAATGTTTATTTACATAGCCCCAAATCACAAATATCTCAAAGGACTGCACAAATCATTACGACTACAACATCCTCGGAAGAACCCACAAAAAGGCAAGGAAAACTCACACCCAGTGGGCAGGGAGAATTCACATCCAGTGGGACGCCAGTGACAATGCTGACTATGAGAAACCTTGGAGAGGACCTCAGATGTGGGCAACCCCCCCCCTCTAGGGGACCGAAAGCAATGGATGTCGAGCGGGTCTAACATGATACTGTGAAAGTTCAATCCATAGTGGCTTCAACACAGCCGCGAGAGTTCAGTTCAAGCGGATCCAAGACAGCAGCGAGAGTCCCGTCTACAGGAAACCATCTCAAGCGGAGGCGGATCAGCAGCGTAGAGATGTCCCCAATCGATGCAGGAGAGCGGTCCATCCTGGGTCCCGACGAGCGGTCCATCCTGGGTCTCGACTCTGGACAGCCAGTACTTCATCCATGGTCATCGGACTGGACTCCCTCCACAAGGGAGGGGGGGACAGAGGAGAAAAAAGAAAAGAAGCGGCAGATCAACTGGTCTAAAAAGGAGGTCTATTTAAAGGCTAGAGTATACAGATGAGTTTTAAGGTGAGACTTAAATGCTTCTACTGAGGTAGCATCTCGAACTGTTACCGGGAGGGCATTCCAGAGTACTGGAGCCCGAACGGAAAACGCTCTATAGCCCACAGACTTTTTTTGGGCTCTAGGAATCACTAATAAGCCGGAGTCTTTTGAACGCAGATTTCTTGCCGGGACATATGGTACAATACAATCGGCAAGATAGGCTGGAGCTAGACCGTGTAGTATTTTATACGTAAGTAGTAAAACCTTAAAGTCACATCTTAAGTGCACAGGAAGCCAGTGCAGGTGAGCCTGGCACTAAAATGCATCTCCGCTTCCACTAACACATTTGGAGTAAAATCGCTAATGCAAATCAGTAGCATGTCAATAGCAAAGCCAATGTATATTAGCATCAAGCTAACACGTTAAATACTTTTTTTTTTTTCTTCTGTCTAGGGTGTCCGGCAAAGAGAAACTTCTGCACGCCGAGTGTGTGTCAGAATGGAGGAGTGTGTGTTAGCAAGTGGAACACATACAGCTGCGACTGCCCAACTGGTTACGGTGGCAAAAGCTGCGAACAAGGTCAGAGCCGGTTTATATTTTTAATAGTGTTGAAAAAAATAAACAAATGTTTAAAATGTTGTAGTTGTTAGTATTTTCAATGCTTTCTTTAAATTTCTGTCACTGTGGTGTACGTGATGGGGTGTGCTCGTTTTGTGTGAAGAAGCGCATGTAAAATGTCTAATAATAAATGACCTTATATGACATTTTAAAATATATTTTAAAGATTTATACCTTTATGTTTTGATAATGAAATTGGTTTTTTTTGCGCCAAAAAATTATATTTTTTCAAACTTTATTTTCTTAATAATTAGTTTTTAGTACAAAACATTATCGGTGCGCAATCTTATTCATCTCGATTCTAAATCGATTCATATTTTTGCAAAAAAAATTGATTAAAAAAAAAAACTTTGACATTTTTCTTTTTTCATAGGAATCCATTTTTTGAAATATGTTTTTAGGCCTTCTCCATGCAACCAGAAGGAGCTGTTTTGACCTGTTTTGAAAGAGTTTTTGAAATCGGATCGGATTATTAGGTGCTCAAAGATTCACACTTCTAATTGGATTAAATTAAACGGTTTTTTTGTTATTTTGTTAATAAAAAAAAATTATAAATACTTTTCATATGAATTTAAAAAAAGTCTAAATAAAAAACTAAAATCACCCCAATCAAATTAAATTCAACTTTTTTTAATTAAATACGTATGAAAATTGTTTCATCCATCCATCCATTTCCTACCGCTTATTCCCTTTTGGGTTCATGGGGGGCGCTGGCGCCTATCTCAGCTACAATCGGGTGGAAGGCGGGGTACACCCTGGACAAGTCGCCACCTCATCGCAGAAAATTTTTCATATAAATAAAAAAAAGTCCAAATATAAAACTAAAATCACACCCCTAAACAAATTAAATTAGTTTTTTAAAATTATTTAAAAAAAATTATAATTTTTTTTTTGACATAATAAAAAAAGTCCAATAAAAAACTAATCAAATTAAAATCAAATTAATGAAATCAAATTCAAATATGTTCTACTATTAAAAAAAGTATAACAATTGTTTCATATAAATAAAAATAATCCAAATAAATAACTAAAATAACACCCCTCATCAAACTAAATTCAAAATTTTTTGAGTTATTTTAAAGAAAGTATAAAAATTGTTCCACATAAGTAAATAAAAAGTCCAACTAAAAAGCTAAAATCAACTTAAATTTAAATTAAAAACATTTAATTCACGTTTTTTTATTGTTATTAACAAAAAGTATAACAATTCAATCAATCAATCAATCAATGTTTATTTATATAGCCCTGAATCACAAGTGTCTCAAAGGGCTGCACAAACCACAACGACATCCTCGGTAGAGCCCAGATAAGGGCAAGGAAAACTGGTGACAGTGACAATGATGACTATGAAAAACCTTGGAGAGGACCGCATATGGATGTCGAGCGGGTCTGACATGATATTGCGAAAGTCCAATCCTTAGTGGATCTACCAGAACCGTAACATAACCGACTCACTGCACGGTCACAAGAGATGCAGTCTACCGCAGCATTTCTACGCCGTCGTTTACTCACAAGCAAACATTCTGTCCTAACGTTTCCTGTGTCTTGTTCAGTGATGCCGTCACCTCAGTTCTTCGACGGCGAGGCTCTTATTTCCTGGAGCGAGCCGGACGTCACCATCGCGGTTCCCTGGTACATGGGTCTCATGTTCCGGACTCGGCAGCCTGCAGGCACCTTGATGCAAGCCAACGCTGGCCCCTCCTCCACCATCAACCTCATGGTGAGCCACGCGCCGTCCCCGGCATTAAACGGGGAACATTATCACGAGACCTATGTAACTATTAAAGGGGAACATTATCACCAGACTGCGGCGTCTTCAGTAATGCGGACGTTGTACCGATCCGTTGTGGTGAAGAAGGAGCTGAGCCCGAAGGCAAAGCTCTCAATTTACCGGTCGATCTACGTTCCCATCCTCACCTATGGTCATGAGCTTTGGGTCATGACCGAAAGGATAAGATCAAGCGGCCGAAATGAGTTTCCTCCGCCGTGTGGCGGGGCTCTCCCTTAGAGATAGGGTGAGAAGCTCTGCCATCCGGGAGGAACTCAAAGTAAAGCCGCTGCTCCTTCACATCGAGAGGAGCCAGATGAGGTGGTTCGGGCATCTGGTCAGGATGCCACCCGAACGCCTCCCTAGGGAGGTGTTTAGGGCACGTCCAACCGGTAGGAGGCCACAGGGAAGACCCAGGACACGTTGGGAAGACTATGTCTCCCGGCTGGCCTGGGAACGCCTCGGGATCCCCCGGGAAGAGCTAGACGAAGTGGCTGGGGAGAGGGAAGTCTGGGTTTCCCTGCTTAGGCTGTTGCCCCCGCGACCCAACCTCGGATAAGCGGAAGATGATTGATGGATGGATGGATGGATGGATTATCACCAGACCTATGTAACTATTAAAGGGGAACATTATCACCAGATCTATGTAACTATTAAAGGGGAACATTATCACCAGATCTATGTAACTATTAAAGGGGAACATTATCACCAGATCTATGTAACTATTAAAGGGGAACATTATCACCAGACCTATGTAACTATTAAAGGGGAACATTATCACCAGATCTATGTAACTATTAAAGGGGAACATTATCACCAGACCTATGGAAGCGTCAATATATACCTTGATGTTGCAGAAAAAAGAACATAGGCTTTTTTAACCGATTTCCGAACTCTAAAACGGTGAATTTGGCGATTTAAACGCCTTTCAATTGTTTGCTGTCGGAGCAATGACCTTTCACCCGCGACGTCACAACATGAAGCAATCCGCCATTTTCTCAAACACATTACACACACCAAGTCAAATCAGCTCTGTTATTTTCCGTTTTTTCGACTGTTTTCCGTACCTTGGAGACATTATGCCATGTCGGTGTGTTGTCGGAGGGTGTAACAACACGATCAGGGACGGATTCAAGTTGCACCAGTGGCCAAAAGATGCGAAAGTCCTTTGTTTGTTCCGTATACTGTACCGACGACAGCTATGCTACGACAGAGATGGCAAGAATGTGTGGATATCCTGCGACACTCAAAGCAGAGGCATTTCCAACAATAAAGTCAACGAAATCACAAAGGTGAGTTTTGTTGATGTTATTGACTTATGTGGAGTGCTAATCAGACATATTTGGTCACGGCATGACTGCAAGCTAATCGATGCTAACATGCTATTTAGGCTAGCTGTATGTACATATTGCATCATTATGCCTCATTTGTAGCTATATTTGCATCCAGCCTTTCCCTCCACCCACATTTAATGCCAAACAAACACATACCAATCGTCGGTTAGAAGGCGATCGACGAATTCGTCCACGCTTCCTCCCGTGCCGCTGTCTGTCGTGATATGGCTCAATAGCTTCAGTTTCTTCTTCATTTTCGTTTTCGCTATCTGCCTCCACACGCCGACCATCCGTTTCAATACATGCGTAATCTGTTGAATCGCTTAAACCGCTGAAATCCGAGCTACTTTGCTATATCTTTCTGTGCTATCCGCCATGTTTGTTTCTGGTGGCTTTACGCAGTGACGTCACAGGATAATGGACGGGTGGATATAACGACGGTTAAAATCAGGCACTTCGAAGCCGTTTTTTAGGATATTGCGTGATGGGTAAAATTTAGAGAAAAACTTCGAAAAATAAAATAAGCCATTGGGAACTGATTTTGACCCCTTAGAAATTGTGATAATGTTCCCCTTTAACTCGTGATGGCGGAACGTTTTTCTCTTTTCTCAGGTGAGCGAGCAACAGGTTCGTATGGAGGTGTTGCTACGCCAACAAATGGTGGCGTCCCTGAGCTTTTCGCAAGTTCGGGTCAACGACGGGGAGTGGCACCACCTGCTGGTGGAGCTGAGAAGCGTAAAAGAGGGCAAGGCCATCAAATACATGGCTGCCGTATCCCTAGACTACGGCATGTACCAGGTAGTTGGATTGGAATCCGTTTTTCGTTCTTGTGTGTCAACGTTTGCACGATTGAACTGTTCTTTTTCTTTACAGAAGTCGGTGGTGATCGGCAATGACCTCCCGGGGTTGAAGCTGCAAACGCTTCATGTTGGGGGTTTGCCTGCAGAGAGCAATCATGTCAGGAAAGGATTTGTTGGCTGCATACAGGTCAGTACTTTTTGTACATGCGTCATTTTATGAGGCCTGTCGTATCGATATTATGTGGCCCGTCAACTTTTTTAAAATTGGCCTACCAATTCACTTTAAAGGCCTACTGAAATGAGATTTTCTTATTTAAACGGGGATAACAGGTCCGTTCTATGTGTCATACTTGATCATTTCGCGATATTGCCATATTTTTGCTGAAAGCATTTATTAGAGAACATCCACAATAAAGTTCGCCACTTTTGGTCGCTAATAAAAAGGACTTGCCTTTACCGGAAGTAGCAGACGATGTGCGCGTGACGTCCCCGGTGTGAGGGTCCTCACATCCTCACATTGTTTATAATGTGAGCCTCCAGCAGAAAGTGCTATTCGGACCGAGAAAGCGACAATTTCCCCATTAATTTGAGCGAGGATGAAAGATTTGTGGATGAGGAAAGTTAGAGTGAAGCACAAAAAAAAAAAAGCAACGGCTCCAGGCAGCGGCTGTGGGGCCGTTTCAGATGTAGTTAGACACATTTACTAGGATAATTCTGGAAGATCCCTTATCTGCTTATTGTGTTAATAGTGTTTTAGAGTGATTGTAAAGTCATACCTGAAAGTCAGATGGCTGCGGTGAACGCCAGTGTCTCTCAGAGAAGCGAATGGAGGAGCCAAGATCACAGCTGCCTTTCATCGAACCACATGACATTCTCCCAATCCTCTGCTGTATCATCCATGTATCCATTTTGGTATAAACTCAACTCGTCGTGTTTGGAGGAAGAAGAATACTGAGTTGCATCCCAAGAACACCATACCTACTGTGAAGCATGGGGGTTGAAACATCATGCTTTGGGGCT
This sequence comes from Nerophis ophidion, assembly GCF_033978795.1. Classification (NCBI taxonomy): domain Eukaryota; kingdom Metazoa; phylum Chordata; class Actinopteri; order Syngnathiformes; family Syngnathidae; genus Nerophis; species Nerophis ophidion. The sequence continues at coordinate 64,023,724 of NC_084620.1, forward strand.
GTTTTTCTGCTAAGGGGACTGGACGATTGATCCGTGTTAAGGAAAGAATGAATGGGGCCATGTATCCTGAGATTTTGAGCCAAAATGTTACGCCTGTGTGGCATCGTGGTACCGGGTTCGATTCCCTCGAGGATGCGTCAAAATTGAACACGGCAAAGGTAAGTTTTAACAGATTTATTCTACAACAAGGATCTAAGAAACAAAACACTGGAGCTAACAAAAGGAAACCAAAGACGCTAGTATGAGAACTAGGTGATACAAACTAAACTGACCCGTAGGTACAAAAGAGAAAACAAAACCTTCAGCATGAGAACTGGAATTAAAAATGGCTAGCGTGAAAAGCTTAGCGAGAATATACATACATGAGAGTATTGCAGGCGTAACTTGTTGCGTGAAAAGCAAATCATGAACCCAGGCTGAACAAACAAAAGTGACGGTGATTATCTGTAGCAGGTGTGCGGGGCCGTGAGCAGCAGGTGAACTGATGAGTAACCATGGTAATGACTAAACAGGAAGTATGAGGGTAGAACGACGGAGTGATAAAAATGCAACAATAAACCATAATATGGGAAGATCGGAGTACGGACCTTAACACAAAACCTCCTTCCATCAGTGAGAGCTTTGAATGGTTGACCAAATACTTATTTTCCACCATAATTTACAAATACATTCTTTAGATTTCTTACAGTGTGAATTCCTCGATTTTTTTTTTCACATTCTGTCTCTCACAGTTGAAGTGTACCTATGATGAACAGTACAGACCTCTGTCATCATTTTAAGTGGGAGAACTTGCACAATCGGTGGCTGACTAAATACTTTTTTGCCCCACTGTGTATACAATGTGCTTCTGTCAGCAGCTACACTAAATATAAACAATAACGTTCCTTTAATTAGTGCAAATAACATGGAGGTGCCCAGTGGGATGTCTTGTTGTTGTCGACAGCCACGCATTTCAAACTTCCTCTTTGTCTTTTTCTGCTCTCCTCCTCCCCACACATCTTCCGCCATGTCAGGGCGTCCGCATGGGCGAGACGTCCACCAACGTGGCCAACGTCAACATGGCCCGCGGCCTGAAGATCCGTGTGGAGGACGGCTGTGACCTTGCCGACCCGTGCGACTCCAACATCTGCCCCGAGAACAGCCACTGCAGCGACGACTGGAGCACGCACACCTGTGTCTGCGATCCAGGTATGAACCCAGGGTCCCCCAAATTTTGACCCGTGGGCCACAGACATATATATATATCAGGGGTGTCCAAACTTTTTCCACTGACACCCGCACACTGAATAATCAAAGCAAGCGGGGGCCATTTATTTTAAAAAACAATACAATATATGTTTACAAAATATACATTTAGGACTCCACTCAGGTTTGATCCCCGGGACTCCAAAGGGTTTTGGTAAAAACAAAATGATAAAAATGTGTCATTATTCAATATTATTATTTTTATTATTATTCAAGTTTTAAATCTCTAGATCAACATTAGGTCTATTCGTCAATATGACGTTTTTAAAGATTTAAGTTGTATGCTCTTTTTGTCAAAGAAAACCATGTTTTAAAAAAAAACAAAACACAAAATAGGCAATATTTTCACCTAGTAAAATTTGTAAGTAGAATGTTTGAGATTATATAATAATTGGAGCCGGAAAAAGGTCAACATCTTATAACACCTTTGATTTTAATTCACTATTATTTTTTGTGCAATGACACTTAAAAATAAAACACACTGATCCAAAAGGGTCCTACTCATTAAAGAGTTAAAAAATAAATTATGATTTTTTTTTACTGTTTACTTTTAACACAATGGTCTCGAGATCAACTTCAGATCTATCCGTCAATTATAAGTTTTTGTTTTTTTTTTAAATGTTTTTTGTTTGTTCGTTTTAGGCCATTCTTTAAAAAAAAACTAAACAGCTCAGTTTTTTATATGGCAAACACAAAATATCCAACATTTGCCCCCAAAAATATCTCAAAGTGGAATATTTAATGTGACTTAATTGGAGCCTTGAATTGGTCAATAATTCATAATTGATTTTGATTCCCTATATTTATTTTTTTTAAAGAAAGAAACAGCCTGCATGGCAGCTTTGTGCTATTAGAGTAAACATTGCAACATTTTCTTGTTACATTTCACCTGTTTGCTCTTTTATACCACTTTTTATGTTTTAAATTTTTTTCCATAGTATTTTAAAAATGTGCCGTGGGGCCGTTAAAAAATGACCTGCGGGCCGCACTTTGGACACCCCTGATATATATATATATATATATATATATATATATGTGTGTATGTATGTATGTATGTATCAGAGGTGTGGACTCGAGTCACATGACTTGGACTCGAGTCAGACTCGAGTCATGAATTTGATGACTTTAGACTCGACTTGACAAAATGTAAAAAGACTTGCAACTCGACTTAGACTTTAACATCAATGACTTGTGACTTGACTTGGACTTGAGCCTTTTGACTTGACATGACTTGCTACTTTCCCCAAAACCCAACAATTAAAAAGTTATTCAGGAGCGCTCTGTATCTTTCATTTTGTACGCGTGTCTGTCAACATGTGTGCGATGACAGTGTGTGCGCTACCTGTCAGTACAACAGCCAATCAAATTACATCCACGTTATTTTCGTCACACAGCATTCATCCAATCAAATTGCAGGAAAACCAACACAGAAGAGCTCTTAAACAAAGCGCCAGTGGGGAAAAGTTATGCCAAAAATATTTTTGTTTGGGTATTAAAACAACGACATGGTCAACAAATAACGAATTACCGTATGCAAACATGCGGTTGGAAGATTACAGATGGAGACGCAACAATTTCCAACTTTGTTCGACATTTGAAGATGCACAAAGACGGGTAAATTTTGAATTTAAGCTAACGTTTATTGGCTGAGTAACGTAACTTTTATTTGCTGTGTAGTTAAATCAGTGAGGCTGTAAACTCACTGCTAACGTTAGAACCATAGACATCTTATAAGGGTACGCAGCATCGACCGCTACTGGCGCTGACGAGACGAGACGCGCGACCGCCATCTTGGAGTGGTGATCCGCTCCACTCAGTGCAATTCTTTTGGTAGGGGCAATTAACTGTCAGCGCATTGTATCTCACTGAATACCACTGATTTTCACACGCTTTTTGTCATACGTGTAACTATGATAAAGGACACATGTTTTGGCGTGTTCATAGTTTGCTTAACAGTAATAGAATATTCTTATATGCTATAAATGACCAGAGGTCCAAGATCAAAACTGGGAATAATAATCTCAGAGAAGGGGAAAAAAACGGTCAACTATTTTTAAATTGAAGAAACAATATGATTAGGTTATATATACATGTGTATATCCTACATTAACAATGTATGAATATAGTAGATATCTATATATCTTACGGACCAATAGACTTTATCTCTGTTGCTGCAACAGCAGAGTTTATTCTGTCTTGACACTTTGTATTGATATTTTCTATTACATTCTTCCCATAAACGATCATGTTCACAGTGATTGTTTTATATGTATTTTTCATGTATGTTGCTTTGGATAAAAGTGTCTGCCAAATACTTTAACATATACAAACACTTGAAAGTCTTTATATCAGCTAAAGCCACCAATCTGTTTCATTGGATTCAGAATCAAACCAAATTCTCTCTTACCCAACAAAGTTAGTATTTGAATATTGTTACTTGAAGACTTATTCCTGGTCACAGTTATACTGTTAAGAGATTATTGTCTTGTGTTTTGCCTAAAATGATGAATGCATCATAATCAGTGGTGGCTGGTGAATTTTGTTTTAGGTGGGGCTGAAAGTTTGTAAACCAAATACCAGTAGGGGGGTTATCCTCCTCCAGAAGATTTCTTTGTGATTTTCATATACAAATATTGAAGATATTTGCTCCTTCACAACTCTGTGATAATATTCTTTTCACAAAATACTACCAATAGTATGTTAATGTTAAATCTTACTTGTGAAAAGTAATCCCCCGGTTCCTATTTTCAACAGTCCACTCATTTAAGCAGGAAAACGCTGAACACCAGCTTGGCATCTTTGTTTTCTACCTCTCAACTGTCAGTTTAGGCTGCTCTCCAGCTCCTCATTACCAATTCAAAATGGTGGCCAAATTGCTCGCGTCACAGCAGCCAATGCTGGCTTTTCTTACAGTATAATATGTCTATGGTTATAACGTCATTGCAAACACTACAATCTGTTGCGTCCACTGCAGCTCGCTACCTTATTCATACTTTTTGTCAAGTGATTTTTTTTTAGGCAGAGCTGCATGAGGTACCTACACATAATGTTACGTTCGTGAATGTATCACACACAGTAACGTAACGTTAGACGGGGGTCAGGAGCACCGCGTATTTTAGCCACCTACAAAAAGACAAACATAGTCAAATAAAGGTCAGTTAAAATGTATACTATATTAAGAATATGTGTACAAATTCCATAGGGCCCTGACATCTAAAAAGTACAACTCTGTTCATTGTTATGTTCATGTATTTATGGTTTTCATGTGTACGCACACTTTAAAACACATACAGTTTGAGATGAGATCAATGAGATAAGGTAAAAACAGGATGGAAACTGCTGTGGAACTAGTTCCAATGCAATATGCCATGGAAATACAATGATAACACTTTTGTGCAAATAATTACAGTTGCACTTGTCTTTTCAAATGTGTTTATTCTGTAAAGGAATGAGTTACATGTTTAAAATAACTGGTTAATAGCGCTATTACGAAGTGCAATGTCAGCACTATTTTCTTTTATAATAAATACATACAGCGTTTTAAAAGCATACACAATCTGTGTAAATATATTAGTCTGTGGTTAAAATGACTTGAAATGACTCGAAACTCAAAATGCAGGACTTGGGACTTGACTTGAGACTTTTCAGTTTTGACTTGGACTTGACTCGAGACTTGCCTGTATTGACTCGAGACTTGACTCGGACTTGAGGGCAAAGACTTGAGACTTACTTGTGACTTGCAAAACAATGACTTGGTCCCACCTCTGGTATGTATGTATGTATGTATGTATGTGTGGAAAAAAATCACAAGACTACTTCATCTCTACAGAACTGTTTCATGAGGGGTTCCCTCAATCATCAGGAAAAATCTCCTGATGATTGAGGGAACCCCTCATGAAACAGTTCTGTAGAGATGAAGTAGTCTTGTGATTTTTCCCACACATGCATATTGCGCTCTACCACGGTATCGAGCACTATTCTCTGGATAATCCAATTAAGATATATATATATATATATATATATATATATATATATATATATATATATATATATATATATTTCAAGGCCTTCAAATCATAAAATGATGTGGTGGGCCAGTGTGGCCAGCGGGCCTTGAGTTTGACACCCCTAACTTCTACATTTCCGAGAAAAGTTAAAGACACCCTTTTTTTGTCTGCAAGGTTATTTCGGTAAGGAGTGCGTGGACGCTTGTCAGCTCAACCCATGTGAGTACGTTTCCACCTGCGCCCGCAAGCCCAGCTCCTCCCACGGATACACCTGTGAATGTGGTCACAGCCACTACGGCCAGTACTGCGAAAACAAGTAAGTCCTTCCTTTGAAAACATTAAAGGAAAACTGCACTTTTGGGGGGGAATTTTGCCTATTGTTCACAATCCTTATATTGGACTAGAACACACTTATTTTTATTTTTTATGCATTCTAAGTTGTAAAATGCGGCAAGTACGAGGTGGCTAACAATGCAGCCAATGAGAGTAGATTATTCCGCCCATAAAGCCCTCTAAAAACATCCAAAAAACGCCAACAATATTCCATTTACACCTTGTGACATGAATATTAAGCAAGTATTAGTGATCTTGTTATTATAAATGATAACGCAGACACAGAACGCTGACTAGCTTATGCTGCTATATTGACATATTGAGTTGGTGAGCTGCTGCATCACCTCTGAGCTGGTGAAAGTTATTTCTCTCACCTGGATAGTAGAAGGTTGTGGCAGTAAACCGAGATAATTGGTCAAGTTTAACATCCGACTTATACCAGATATGGCAAGAAAGATATGAAAACCTGCATGAGAATAATGACTATTCTTCATCTAAGCTGGAAGATATAAACATCCCATCAGTCAGCATCCCAGTATACAAACCCCGTTTGCAAATGAGTTGGGAAATTGTGTTAGATGTAAATATAAACGGAATACAATGATTTGCAAATAATTTTTAACCCATATTCAGTTGAATATGCTACAAAGACAACATATTTGATGTTCAAACTGATAAATATTTTTTTTTTGCAAATAATCGTTAACTTTAGAATTTGATGCCAGCAACACGTGACAAAGAAGTTGGGAAAGGTGGCAATAAATACTGATAAAGTTGAGGAATGCTCATCAAACACTTATTTGGAACATCACACATGTGTGCAGGCTAATTGGGAACAGGTGGGTGCCATGATTGGGTATGAAAAAAAACTCCCCCAAAAAATGCTCAGTCTTTGACAAGAAAGGATGTGGCGAGGTACACCCCTTTGTTCACAACTGCGTGAGCAAATAGTCAAACAGTTCAAGAACAACGTTTCTCAAAGTGCAATTGCAAGAAATTTAGGGGTTTCAACATATACGGTCCATAATGTCATTAAAAGGTTCAGAGAATCTGGAGAAATCACTCCACGTAAGTGGCATGGCCTGAAACCAACATTGAATGACCGTGACCTTCGATCCCTCAGACGGCACTTTATCAAAAACTGACATCAACCTCTAAAGGATATCACCACATGGGCTCAAGAACACTTCAGAAATCCCCTGTCACTAAATACAGTTTGTCGCTACATCTGTAAGTGCAAGTTAAAGCTCTACTATGCAAAGCAAAAGCCATTTATCAACAACATCCAGAAACGGCGCCAGCTTCTCTGGGCCCGAGATCATCAAAGATGGACTGACGCAAAGTGGAAAAGTGTTCTGTGGTCTGACAAGTCCACATTTCAAATTGTTTTTGGAAATATTCGACACCGTGTCATCCGGACCAAAGGGGAAGCGAACCATCCAGTCTGTTATCGAGGCAAAGTTCAAAAGCCAGCATCTGTGATGGTATGGGGGTGTATTAGTGCCCAAGGCATGGGTAACTTACACATCTGTGAAGGCACCATTAATGCTGAAAGGTACATACAGGTTTTGGAAAAACATATGCTGCCATCTAAGCGCCTTTTTTTAATGGACGCCCCTGCTTATTTCAGCAAGACAATGCCAAGCCACATTCAGCACGTGTTACAACAGCGTGGCTTCGTAAAAAAAGAGTGCGGGTACTTTCCTGGCCCGCCTGCAGTGAAGACCTGTCTCCTATCGAAAATTTGTGCCGCATTAGGAAGCGCAAAATACGACAGCGGAGACCGCGGACTGTTGAACGACTGAAGCTCTATATAAAACAAAGCTTCAACAATTAGTTTCCTCAGTTCCCAAACGTTTGAGTGTTGTTAAAAGAAAAGGTGATGTAACACAGTGGTGAACATGCCCTTTCCCAACTACTTGGCACGTGTTGCAGCCATGAAATTCTAAGTTAATTATTATTTGCAAAAAAAATAAAGTTTATGAGTTTGAACATCAAATATCTTGTCTTTGTAGTGAATTCAATTGAATATGGGTGTATATTTACATCCAACACAATTTCCCAATTCATATGGAAACGGGGGTTGTACATTACATGTATATTTACAGGGTGTGTATGAATCGTTGGTAGAGTTTTTTCTGGATGTTATTTCAAGGGCTTTATAGGCGGAATAGAGCAACACCCATTAATTGCATTGCTCGCTGACTATTGCTAACATTTATTTATGAGTTAGAATGCATAAAAAAAAAGAAAAAGATAGTTTTTTTGGTTTTATAGGCTTGTGGATTAGAGGCACAATTTCCCAAAAAGTGCAGTTCTCCCTGAAAAGCCAACGTTTCTTCCCACAGAGATGAAACACACTAATCTGTATTTTGGCCGTGCTGCCAACCTCCTTGAACATTTATTGTTCAATAATCCGTGCTTTGGTTTTTTTTCTGCTGGAAAGATTCATATTTGTAGGGCTAACAGCCTCCAAGAACACTTACACGTTAGACCAGGCTGTGCGCTGACCTCCATGACATGCATCACTTCCTGTCTGAGGCAGGATGTGGGACTCGCTCCCTTCACGCCCGGCTGATCCTCCAAAGGTGTTTGGTCTCTGTCGCCTGCGTATCCTCACATCCGTATCAGTGCAGATAGCGTCTATCTTCACCAGAACACGTTTGTTGATGCTCACATGGACGATTCGCTGGAAGAAAAGCTCGGAGGAAGTTTATTGTAGATTAGAACACATTCTTGTGTGGTTGTAAAAGCTTGCAGGCAGAACTGCAGCTGAAAACAAAAAATAAACACAAGATAAAATGTAAATGTGTCTGATGCCAGGATGGAGAAACCGTGTCCTCAGGGTTGGTGGGGGAGTCCCATGTGCGGACCCTGTGGCTGCGACCCAAGCAGGGGCTTTCATAACGACTGCAACAAGACCACCGGGGAGTGTCGCTGCAAGGTATGCTCGCATTTTTTTTTTTTTTTTGGTCCTGTCCAGCTTCTCAGGCAAATCATATAGTTGATGTAGATGCCCTTATCGGCTGTTCAGATTTGCCTTATTTCAATTTGACTTTATTAAATGTATTTATATTATCATTTGCTGCAGCCGGGCCGGAGCAGGAGGGGATAGAAAGAGTAAAAAAGGAAGACAGGGGGAAATTGTGGGGATAAGAGGGGGATCAGACAGAGAGACAAAAACAACAGCAAACGCAACAATAACAACAACAACAATAGAACAACACCAGCACATACGATATGTACAAATATGATCGTAAAAGTGATAATAAAGAAGCAGTTAGCGAAATAAATAACAATAAAGAAGTGACAATAAGCATTTTTACACTACAACTGGAGCAATACAAATACCAATAGAAAAAGCGCTATTGATCATGAACAATACCAATAGTTTACCTCTGTTATCAACATTACAGTTGTTCAAATGCAACAATACATATACATGATAACAAGAGGGGAAAAGAAAAAAAAGGAATACCGAAAAATGGAGAAGAAGAGAGAGAGGCAACCTATATTAAGCTTGTAGATTGTTATAGTAACAATGGGTTAAGCTTTGTCAGTATGCCATGTGTTACCCAGTTTACCCTAAGGCAGGGGTCGACAAACTTTACCATTTAAAAGCCATCTTGACCCGTTTCACGTAATAAATAAGATAATGGGAGCCGCAACCATTCTCGCTAATATCTGCTGATGGTCACCCAGATAACAATAATCAGGGCGTACTATGAAGCCATTGCCTTTGATGCCTTCTACAACATGTACGTACAGCTTGCCAGCTCAGCAACATGTTGTACGTGGTTTCCGCTGATACACGTACACGACTGCAAGGCATACAGTCAACAGCCATACAGATTACACTGACTGTTGTGATATAAACAACTTTAAAACTCTTACTAATATGCGCCACACTGTGAACCCACACCAAACACATTTCGGGAGAACATCCTCACAGTAACACAACATAAACGCAGAATACCAAGCATCCATGACGCTTCCAGGCTATATTTTACACCCCGCTAGCCTGGAATAGTCATGGATGCTTGGGATTCTGGGTAATTGTTGTGTTACTGTGAGAATGTTCTCCCGAAATGTGTTTGTCATTCTTGTTTGGTGTGGGTTCACAGTGTGGCGCATAGTAGTAAGAGTGTTAAAGTTGTTTATATCACAACCGTCAGTGTAACCTGTATGGCTGTTGACTATATGCCTTGCAATCTCGTAAGTGTGACGATAGAAGCAGTGAGATGCACGGTGTAGAGGACGTCTAAAGTAAAGCCATCAATATTGAGGTCCGAGTGAAAATCGGAAAATTTTAACCGAGGGTGATGTCCGGGAGAGGCACCAAAATCCGGAAACCCCCCGAAACGATCGGGGGGGTCGGCGATTATGCAGCTGAACTACATCAGAGTGGCCAAAGCCTGGAGCCGCGGGTTGCCGACCCCTGGCCTAGGGCAACAACGGTAATATATGTTTGATGAAACGTGATTATGTGCATGAGTGTATGTATGTACATGTACAGTATGTATATATGTATGTTTATACAGTGAATGTACGTATATGTATGTTTGTACCGTGAATGCGCGTGTAGATGGACGAACTTGGAGTATGTAGGTATGTACTGTATTTGTGTATGTATGTGGGAGCGTAGGTACCTATGTTTGTATGTATGAATAACGTTGTGTGTGTGAGAATATGTGTGTTTGCATGTAGAATATATTTGACTCCCAGTGTGCGTGGGAGCCAGAGTGCGGCCCCAGCCGCCCAGAGATCCCAACCCATTGGTCGCATTTTTAAAGCAACAGAACGGAACAATCACTTTTAGCATATATAAGAATATGCAAAGTTTTTGGAAGTAGATGTGAGCGACTGTAAGAAAAGCTCTACTACGGCACTATCCGGACCCCTTTATTTTACTTTGAAATAGGGATGCACCGATTAATCGGTAACCGAATATATTCGGCCGAATATGGCAAAAAAAGCCACATTCGGTCTGCGGTGGAATGAGTTAAAAACAAGGCCGAATAGTGGCGTGTGACGCACGTTTTTGACGCAGGTGACGCAATCAACCAATGTGCAGTGACGCGGTGACGTTGGGATATGTTGTGTATCTGTATAAGTGTATGAGGTTTCAAGCACACACTTATTGAGATTTAGTGGGGCCTCTGTTTACATTATTAGCCTGTTGTGTAGGCTACCTGTTTCAGTGTAAGAGGTTACAAGCACACACTTAATTGATATTTACTTAAGCCTTCTGTTTACATTATTAGCATATCTACTGTGGCTAAGCATACTTTTGCCAAAAGGACAATAATTCATTTGTTGTGGGTTTATCCACTTTAATGCACTTTATAGCTTCACGGTGGCAGAGGGGTTAGTGTGTCTGCCTTACAATACGAAGGTCCTGCAGTCCTGGGTTCAAATCCAGGCTCGGGATCTTTCTGTGTGGAGTTTGCATGTCCTCCCCGTGAATGCGTGGGTTCCCTCCGGGTACTTAGGCTTCCTCCCACTTCCAAAGACATGCACCTGGGGATAGGTTGATTGGCAACACTAAATTGGCCCTAGTGTGTGAATGTGAGTGTGAATGTTGTCTGTCCGTCTGTGTTGGCCCTGCGATGGGGTGGTGACTTGTCCAGGGTGTACCCCGCCTTCCGCCCCAAAAGGGAATAAGCGGTAGAAAATGGATGGATGGATGGAATGCACTTTATTTGTTTTTTGGAATGCATGTTTTGTTTGAAGGCCTAATATAAATGAAAAACTGTGCTTTTTTTGAAAAGCAAAGACTACTGGAATATTAAAAACATGTCAATATTCAATAAAAAATTACTTTATTTGAAAAACATGTCTAAATATTTATTCCAGGCTATTTATGCAATATTTAAAACATTGTGAAAAACCGCATTCATTATTCGGTATTCGGCCTTCGGCCAAGCGTTTAAATTTTATTCGGCTTCGGCTTCGGCCACAAATTTTCATTTCGGTGCATCCCTACTTTGAAATCATGCCCGTCAACTTATGCTAACACAATGTGTCCGCATGACTATTACTGGCTTCAGCCAAATAGAATATTTAACAAAGCTTCATTTTGGACGAATTAAAGACAAAATCAAAGAGAACGCTTGAGTGTGTAAGAGACTGGATTGATTGATTGATTAAAACTTTTATTAATAGATTGCACAGTACAGTACATATTCCGTACAATTCACCACTAAATGGTAACACCCGAATAAGTTTTTCAACTTGTTTAAGTCGGGGTCCACGTTAATCAATTCATGGTAAAAAATTAATGGAAGAAAAGCTGTGACTCACGCCTTTCTTTTTTTAAAGCAGCAGTACGAAACAATTATTTTACTTTGAAATCATTCCAGTCAACTAATTCAACATGCTAAAAAAATACTATATGTTTGCATTACTTGTAGTGGATTCACCCAAATATAAAACGGCCTCTTTATGCAAAGCTCCATTTTGGAAAAATAAATACAAACACAAAATACGGATGAACAACTCTGTCACTCACTTTTTTTAAAGCAACAGTACGAAACAATTAGTTATACGTTCAAATCATGCGAGTCAACTAATGCTAAGAAAATCTGTCTGCATGACTATTAACAAAGCCTCATTTTGGAGGAATTAAAGACAAAATGTAAGAGAACTCTTGTGTGTGTAAGTGACTGGAAGAAAAGCTGTGACTCACGCCGTTCTTTTTTCAAAGCAGTGGTATGAAACAATTAATTTTACTTTGAAATCATTCCAGTCAATTAATTCAACGTGCTAACAAAATACTGTATGTTTGCATTACTTATAGTGGATTCACCCAAATATAAAACAGCATCATTTTGAAAAAAAAAAAAAAAAAAAAATACAAAATACGGAAGACCAACTCTGTCACTCACTTTTTTTTTTAAAGCAACAGTACGAAATAATTAGTTTTGCATTCAAATCATGGAACTCAACTAATGCTAACAAAATGGTGTCTGCATGACTATTACTGGGTTCCCCCAAATATAACAATAGGCAGAGCCTCATTTTGGAGGAAAAAAATAAAATAAAAGACAAAATAAAAGAGACGTTTAATGTGTGTAAGTGACTGGAACAAAAGTTCAAACTCACACTGTATTTTAAAGCAATAATACTGAACAATTGGTTTTATTGTGAAATCCCTCTAGTCCAGGGGTGTCAAACTCAAATACAGAGTGGACCAAAATTTAAAACTGAACAAAACCACGGGCCAAGGTTGAACAAATTAACCTTTTAATAGGGACCCAAACAAGTTTTGCAATGAATATTGAACAAGCAAGGCTTATATAACTTTATAGTGACATGTAAAATCGAGTTTTAAATAAAAATAGTAATAATAATAATTAAAAAATATCAATGGCATATCAAATACAATTTAAATAAAAATGGAATGCCTCTTTTCTCTTTGCAGCCCTCTTAAGGTAAATATATAAATAAACTTTTTCCACAGGCTAATAATACATTTGCAAATAAAATACCAATAATGAATGAATCAAACATTCAAACCTTGAAGTAGCAAGAGAAAGTGCATGAGTAAAACGTTAATTATTGCTTGGGGGGGGGGGGGGGGTATATTTTAGCGTCCTGGAAGAGTTAGTGCTGCAAGGGATTCTGGGTATTTGTTCTGTTGTGTTTATGTTGTGTTACGGTGCGGATGTTCACCCGAAATGTGTTTGGTGTTGGTTCACAATGTGGTGCATATTTGTAACAGTGTTAAAGTTGTTTATACGGCCACCCTCAGTGTGACCTGTATGGGTGTTGAACAACTATGCCTTGCATTCACTTGTGTGCCTGTGTGTGTAAAAGCCGCGTATACTATGTGACTGGGTTGGCACGCTATTTCTATGTAGGAAAAGCGGACGTGACAACAGAGGACGCTAAAGGCAGTGCCTTTAAGGCACGCCCCCGATATTGTTGTCCTGGTGGAAATCGGGAGAAATTCGGAAGAATGGTTGCCCTGGGAGATTTTCAGGAGGGGCCCTGAAATTTGGGAGTCCGGGAAAATCGGGAGGGTTGGCAAGTATGAGTATTACCGGTGAATGCGGTGTTACAGCGGCACTGCCGCTGTATAATACCGGCGGGCCAGCTCTAATGTTAATTTGATATTGCCTCAAGAGCCACATTTGGCCCGCGGGCCAGAGTTTGACACCCATGCTCTAGTCCATTAATGCTCGACGCTAGCAAAATGTGTTTGCATTACTAGTACTGGATTCCCCCAAATATAAAACAGCCCCTTTATGCAAAGCCTCATTTTGAATAAAAAAAGAGACAAACTCAAAAAGAAGTTTAGTGTTTGCAAATGACTGGAAGAAAAGCTGTGACTCTCACTTTTTTTTAAAGCAACATGACGAAACAATTGGTTTTACTGTGAAATAATGCTAAAAAAATGTGTCTGCATTACTATTACTGGGTTCACCCAAATATATAAAACCTTTTTATGCAAAGCTTCATTTTGAATAAAAAAAAAGACAAAATCAAAGAGAAGTTTAGTGTTTGCAAGTGATTGGAAGAAAAGCTGTGACTCTCACTTTTTTTAATTTTTATTTAAAGCAACAGTTTGAAACAATTGGTTTTACTGTGAAATAATGCTAAAAAAAAGTGTCTGCATTACTATTACTGGGTTCACCCAAATATATAAAACCTTTTTATGCAAAGCTTCATTTTGAATAAAAAAAAAAGACAAACTCAAAGAGAAGTTTAGTGTTTGCAAATGACTGGAAGAAAAGCTGTGACTCTCACTTTTTTTTTTTTTTTTTTAAAGCAACATGACGAAACAATTGGTTTTACTGTGAAATAATGCTAAAAAAAATGTGTCTGCATTACTATTACTGGGTTCACCCAAATATATAAGACCTTTTTATGCAAAGCTTCATTTTGAATAAAAAAAAGACAAACTCAAAGAGAAGTTTAGTGTTTGCAAATGACTGGAAGAAAAACTGTGACTCTCACTTTTTTTTTTTTTTTTAAAGCAACAGTTTGAAACAATTGGTTTTACTGTGAAATAATGCTAAAAAAAAAAGTGTCTGCATTACTATTACTGGGTTCACACAAATATAAGGTGGCCCCTTTATGCAAAGCCCCATTTTGGGGAAAAAAAACAAAAAACGTTTAAAGACAAACCCAAGGAGAACTCTATTGCAAGTAAGTGACTGGAAGAAAAGCTCTGACTCACACTTTTTGTTTAAGCAACAAGCAGTGAACAATTGGTTTCACATAGAAATCATCCAAGTCGGGCATTGCTAAATGCTAACAAAATGTGCCTTGCATTAATTATCTGGCCACATATAAGATGACTCCTATTTTTCATTACAGTAAATCCCCCTTTATTACTTTTAATTAGTTCCAGGTCTGACTGTGTTTAATTAATTTCTGCAACGTTGGAATTATTAGTTATAAATAAAATATTTTAGTAGCTAGAGCAGGGGTAGGGAACCTATGGCTCTCGAGCCAGATGCGGCTCTTTTGATGACTGCATATGGCTCTCGAGCCAGATGCGGCTCTTTTGATGACTGCATCTGGCTCTCAGATAAATCTTTGCTGACATTTCTACATTATGTCCGCTGGTAATCCGTCAGGTTCAAACACTGATGACATCTATTAAACAGACAAGAAGCAAGGAATCATGCAGAGACAGAGTTCAATTTGGCTCAATGAGGAGACATGTGTTTTGGGCTGTATTCTAGTTTCAGATCCAAACTACGTTCTAATTGTCCAGCCTGTGTGCTTCCTCTATTTATTTGGGAGGTCCCTGTTTACATCACTGAATCTGTCACTGAGGGAAGGGGCTAATCTCGACAACTCCGGTTAGACACAATATATGACTATACAAAAATGCAAATGTGTTGACGCTGGTGATATCGCCTTGTCTCACTGCTCTGTCTGTGTCACGGCCGTTCCTGGACACTGATACCAGACTAGCTTACAATCTGTTGGATTGCCAGTTTTGCACAGACAAAGAAAAATACCACTTCAGCACGATTGACAATAATTATAGCAACGGCCCTCAAGCATAAGAGTTGTGTGATAATATATGCAGAATTTTTGTACCATACCTGTTCATGAAGTTGCATTAATGGTAAGAAGTATTTTAATTATTATCGGTTAACCTCAGAATAAAAATCTTATTAAAAAGAATAAGAGACTTATTGTACTTTAGAAATGTTGGTCTTACTTTTGTTGTATTTGGCGTAAAAAATATTATATGGCTCCGACGGATATACATTTTAAAATATTTAGCTTTCATGGCTCTCTCAGCCAAAAAGGTTCCCGACCCCTGAGCTAGAGCATAAAAAAATCTGCCTTCTAAATATGAAAAAACACACACATCGTCACCTTGATACTTGTTTATTCCAATATAGTAATGCTCCTAAGGCTGAGCCAATCAGTGGTTACCATACTGAACAGTGCACACTGATTGGTTCGTTCTTAATTAGTGGCCAAAACTACTGTAATGTTGATCTTTTTGGTTCATTTCGCCATGAAATGCTTGCATATGCTTAATTTAAGCCAAAAATATGTCTTAAAAAAATTTGCAAATGAGTGAAGATGTAAAGTCTGTAAGAGTGGTGTGGCGAAAGATGACTGTACTCAATTTTGAAAAAAAAAAAAAAAAGTATTTATCTAAGACAAACTGTAATAGAGATCAAGTGTTTGTGAGTTATAGGAAGAAAAGCTCTGACTCGTTATGGGAGAAATCCTTTGTTGCTAGTTTTTTTCTAAATATAAATAAATGAGTTTGGTAATACACACAATTACTTGAAATAAGTAGTTTCTAATCGTGATTCTTATTTAACCCGATTCCAAATTGCTTTAAAAAAAATATATTAAAAATAGATTATAAAAAATTGTAATAAAAATTATATATATATGTATATTTTTTTTTATATAGGAATACATTTTTTTAATGTTTTTTTTCGGCCATCCCCATGCAACCAGAAGGATATGTTTTTTACCTGTTTTAAAAAAGTTTAATTATGGTTATTGTACCAAATAATACATTGCAAAAATCGGTTTGATTCGAGAATCGTGAGGAATCGGACTCGAATCGAATTGTTAGGTGCCCAAAGTTTCACACCCCTACTGTTCACATTTCTCAAAAGTAACATTAGCATCGATGCTACTGCTAACTGCTAGCGTATAGAATGTCACAGATAAGCGTATCGCAGGGGTCACCAACCTTTTTGAAACCAAGAGCTACTTCTTTGGGTACTGATTAATGCGAAGGGCTACCAGTTTGATACACACTTAAATAAATTGCCAGAAATAGCCAATTTGCTCAATTTACCCCTAATAAATAAATCTATACATATACAAAAACGGGTATTTCTGTCTGTGATTCCGTCATACATTTTTTTTTCTTTTACGGAAAGTTTTTTGTAGAGAATAAATGATGAAAAAAACACTTAATTGAACGGTTTAAAAGAGGAGAAAACACGGAAAAAATGAAAATTAAATTTTGAAACATAGTTTATCTTTAATTTCGACTCTTTAAAATACAAAATTTAACTGAAAAAAATGAAGACAAAACAATAGCTAATTCGAATATTTTTGAAAAAATTTAAAAAAGAATTTATGGAACATCATTTGTAATTTTTTCCTGATTAAGATTAATTTTAGAATTTTGATGACATGTTTTAAATAGGTTAAAATCCAATCTGCACTTTGTTAGAATATATAACAAATTGGACCAAGCTATATTTTTAACAATTCTAGATTTTCCAGAACAAAAATTTTAAAAGAAATTCAAAAGACTTTGAAATACGATTTAAATTTGGTTCTACAGATTTTGTAGATTTGCCAGAATATTTTTATTTTATTTTAATCATAATAAGTTTGAAGAAATGTTTTCCTAAATATTCTTTGTCGAAAAACAGAAGCTAAAATGAAAAAATAAATTAAATTGTATTTATTATTCTTTACAAATTAAAAAAAAAAAAAATACTTGAATATTGATTTAAATTGTCAGGAAAGAGGAAGGAATTTAAAAGGTAAAAAGGTATATATGTTTGAAAATACTAAAATCATTTTTCTCTAAAATTGTCTTTTTGAAAGTCATAAGAAGCAAAGTAAAAAAAAAAAAAGATTTTATTTAAACAAGTGAAGACCAAGTCTTTAAAATATTTCCTTGGATTTTCAAATTCTATTTGAGTTTTTTCTCTCTTAGAATTAAAAACGTCGAGCAAAGCGAGACTAAATTGCTAGTAAATAAATAAAATTTAAAAAATAGAGGCAGCTCACTGGTAAGTGCTGCTATTTGAACTATTTTTAGAACAGGCCAGCGGGCGACTCATCTGGTCCTTACGGGCTACCTGGTGCCCGCGGGCACCGCGTCGGTGACCCCTGGCGTATCGTCTCAATTCGGACTAAAGTACTTTTAGAGTAGTAGTTTAAAGTAATCTTTGCTGATTCCTGCAGGAGAATCACTACCGCCCAGAAGGAGAAGACTCTTGCTACCAGTGCGAGTGCTTCTCCGTCGGCTCTGAGTCTCGAACCTGCGACCCCGTCACCGGCCAGTGCCCCTGCAAGGGCGGAGTCATCGGTCGCCAATGCAACCGCTGCGATAACCCGTTTGCCGAGGTCACCCCCATTGGATGTGAAGGTATGTCATGTCCTCACAGTCGCAGTTATGCATAGATGGGAAACTTCTGTCGGGGGGGGGGCAGAAAACCGTTGCTGTATTATTCACCCGTTCACAAAGTGGTGGTGTCAAAAAGACACAAATGGTGTCGCTCACATCTGCTGGTGCTGCAGTTGAGCTAACTTTGCTCCTTTGTCGCCGCCCAGTCGAGCAGAAGAGGCAAGTGGAACTTTGGCACGCAGACAATACAGTAGCGCTGAATAGAAGGCAGAAGAAGAAGAAGAATGTCAATGACCTAATAGGAACGTGTTCAGACTTTGAATTGATGGTAGACCAATAGGTCATTATAGGGATTTTTCTTTTTCTTTTTCATGTTACATGCACAGGTGGACACCAAAAGACCAGAGAATAAAAATACGATTGTCCTTTTCATTCCACAGTGGTGTATGAAGGCTGTCCTAAAGCATTTGAGGCGGGCATTTGGTGGCCCAAGACTAAGTTCGGACGTCCGGCTGCCATGAACTGTCCCAAAGGATCCATTGGTAAGTAATACTTATAACAAAGTAAAGTATTCCACCAGACAATTGAGGGACAGCGGAGTTCATACTGCAACAGGCTCCTTCAGCTTCATTCCCACAGTGTTCGATTCAAGAACTCCTTCATTCCGCACTCAATCCAGCTGTATAATCACTCGCCATACAGCAATAGATGATATCTGTCTATTACCAGACACTTTCTATGGTAGCTACTTCTCTTTATTTATAATGTCTATTTTCTATTTTTTGCTGCGTTTACTCCTTATATCAGGGGTCTCAAACATGCGGCCTGTGGGCCAATTGCGGCCCGCGAGATGTTATTATGCAGCCCGCGCTTTGATATGACAATTTAATGTTGGTGCGGCCCGCGAGTTTAATATAAACAGCGCTTGACAGCGTCATACTTGCCAACGTCCCCAATTTTCCCGGGAGACCCCTGAATTTCAGGGCACCAATTCTCTCGATGCCCCTGTCAATTTTTACCAGATCAACAACATTCAGGGAGTGCCATAATGGCACTGCCTTTGGCGCCCCCTACATCCTGAATTGACAGCGTGCAAGCCCAGTTGTACGTTGGATCTGGCCACGTGAGACGCACGTGTGTTTTTGCAGGATGTATTTGATCAACAGCTACACACGTCACACTAAGGGTGGCCGTAATAAAACTTTTAACACTGTTACAAATATGTGCCAGACTGTGAACCCACACCAAACAAGAATGCGTCATACTTGCCAACGTCCCCCATTTTCCCGGGAGACCCCTGAATTTCAGGGCACCAATTCTCTCGATGCCCCTGTCAATTTTTACCAGATCAACAATATTCAGGGAGTGCCATAATGGCACTGCCTTTGGCGCCCCCTACATCCTCAACTGACAGCGTGCAAGCCCAGTTGTATGTTACATCTGGCCATGTGAGGCGCACGCGTGTTTTTGCAAGATGTATATAATCAACAGCTACACACGTCACACTATGGGTGGCCATAATAAAACTTTTAACACTGTTACAAGTATGTGCCAGACTGTGAACCCACTCCAGACAAGAATGCGTCATACTTGCCAACGTCCCCCATTTTCCCGGGAGACCCCTGAATTTCAGGGCAACAATTCTCTCGAAGCCCCTGTCAATTTTTACCAGATCAACAATATTCAGGGAGTGCCATAATGGCACTGCCTTTGGCGCCCCCTACATCCTGAACTGACAGCGTGCAAGCCCAGTTTTACGTTGCATCTGGCCATGTGAGACGCACGTGTGTTTTTGCAAGATGTATTTGATCAACAGCTACACACGTCACACTAAGGGTGGCCGTAAAAAAACTTTTAACACTGTTACTAATATGTGCCAGACTGGGAACCCACACCAAACAAGAATGCGTCATACTTGCCAACGTCCCCAATTTTCCTGGGAGACTCCTGAATTTCAGGGCACCAATTCTCCCGTAGCCCCTGTGAATTTTTACCAGATCAACAATATTCAGGGAGTGCCATAATGGCACTGCCTTTGGCGCCCCCTACATCCTGAACTGACAGCGTGCAAGCCCAGTTTTATGTTGCATCTGGCCATGTGAGGCGCATGTGTGTTTTTGCAAGATGTATTTGATCAACAGCTACACACGTCACACTAAGGGTGGCCGTAAAAAAAACTTTTAACACTGTTACAAATATGTGCTAGACTGTGAACCCACACCAAACAAGAATGACAAACACATTTCGGGAGAACATCCGCATCATAACACAACATAAACACACCAGAACAATTACCCAGAATCCCATGCAGACCTAATTCTTCCGGGCTACAATATACACACCCCTGCTACCACTAACTGCTTGGATGATTCTTCCATATTTGTGAGCACCATTAATGTACTCCTTGCAAATAGTCTTTTTTTAACTACAAAGCCCATTTCCATATGAGTTGGGAAATTGTGTTAGATGTAAATGTAAACCGAATACAATGATTTGCAAATCCTTTTCAACCCATATTCAGTTGAATATGCTACAAAGACAACATATTTGATGTTCAAACTGACAAACATTTATTTTTTTTGCAAATAATCATTAACTTTAGAATGTGATGCCAGCAACATGTTACAAAGAAGTTGGGAAAGGTGGCAATACACACTGATTAAGTTGAGAAATGCTCATCAAACACTTATTTGGAACAGCCCACAGGTGTGCAGGCTAATTGGGAACAGGTGGGTGCCATGATTGGGTACAAAAGCAGCTTCCATGAAATGCTAAGTAATTCACAAACGAGGATGGGGCGAGGGTCACCAATTTGTAAGAACATTGTCGATATATTTTAGAACAACAATTCTCAACGAGCTATTGCAAGGAATTTAGGGATTTTACCATCTACGGTCCGTAAAATCATCAAAAGGTTCAGAGAAACCTGGAGATATCACTGCACGTAAGCGATGATATCACGGACCTTTGATCCCTCAGGCGGTACTGCATCAAAAACCGACATCAGTGTGTAAAGGATATCATCACATGGGCTCAAGAACACTTCATAAAACCACTGCCAGTAACTACAGTTGGTTGCTACATCTGTAAGTGCAAGTTAAAACTCTACTATGCAAAGCAAAACCCATTTATCAAAAACACCAAGGAACACCGCTGGCTTCGCTGGGCCCGAGCTCATCTAAGATGGACTGATGCAAAGTGGAATAGTGTTCTGCGGTCTGATGAGTCCACATTTCAAATTATATTTGGAAACAGAGAACGTGGTGTCCTCCGGAACAAAGAGGAAAATAACCATTCGGATTGATACAGGCGCAAAGTTGAAAAGCCATTATCTGTGATGGTATGAGGGTGTATTAGTGCCCAAGGCATGGGTAACTTACACATCTGTGAAGGCACCATTAATGCTGAATGGTCCATACCGGTTTTGGAGCAACATATGTTGTCATACAAGCAACGTTATCATGGACACCCCTGCTTATTTCAGCAAGAGAATGCCAAGTCACTTGTTACAACAGTGTGGCTTCATAGTAAAAGAGTGCGGGTACTATCCTGGCCCGCCTGCAGTCCAGACCTGTCTCCCATCGAAAATGTGCGGCGCATTATGAAGCGTAAAATACGACAGCGGACTGTTGAAGGACTAAAGCTCTACATAAAACAAGAATGAGAAATAATTCCACTTTCCTCATTTCACAAACGTTTATTGAGTGTTTGTTAAAAGAAAAGGTGATGTAACACAGTGGTGAACATGCCCTTTCCCAACTACTTTGGCACATGTTGCAGCCATGAAATCCGAAGTTAATTATTATCCCTTTATTATTAATTTATCATTTTACAAACCTGTTTTGATCGTATGGTAGAATGTTTCTATGTGCTTCATACATTATTTGTTCAGAGTATTGTTCATGAAACTTCAATATGTTTGACTTTTTAAATATTTTTTTTGCTGGTTCCTTGTATGCATGTTCCTGCAGTGTTTGACTCTGCGCTCCCTGGTGATTGCTAAGGGGAAAACAAAACTTCGGGATGCATCCCTGTCACCATGGCAACCCCTCTGTTGTTGTTCTGGTCTCATCTGGGACTTCTGCCTTCTATTGTTCCGTTCACATTGCTTGGCGCATGCAGCTGCTGTTTCTTATTGTGGTGGTGTGTGTTTGTGTTTAGGCACCGCCATTCGCCACTGTAGCGACGAGAAAGGCTGGTTATCGCCCGAGCTTTTCAACTGTACCACCGCCTCCTTCGCTCAGCTGAGCAAACTGGTAATTTCTTCACAAATAAAGCTCGGATTGATCATTTATATCCCCAACTGTATTATAAGAGAAAGTATACCCTTCCAGAATGAAGAGCTACGCCGTAACAGCTCAAGGATGGACACTGAGCGCTCCAAGAACATAGTGCGTTTGCTCCACACCGCCACCAACAGCACCAGGAGTTACTACGGCAACGACGTGAAGACCGCCACCCGGCTGCTGAACCACGTACTGCATTACGAGAGCCGCCGGGCGGGATTCGAGCTCACCGCTGCCAAGGATGCGGAATTCAACGAGGTAACAGAGAAGTCAACGCCCGTTCATCTTTTGAGATTCCTCACTGCCGTTGTTTTGAACCCGTCCTAGAATTTGGTTCGAGCCGGAAGTGCCATACTGGACCCTGACACGAAAGCGCACTGGGAGCAGATCCAGAAAACAGAGGGCGGCACGGCTCACTTGCTTCGGAATTTCGAGGAATATGCAAACACCTTGGCGCGGAACGTCAGGAAAACCTACCTGAAGCCCTTCACCATTGTTACGGACAACATGAGTGAGTTCGCGCTCCTACACCACATCATGATTTATTTATTTAAGTATATTGCACAACCAATGTTGAAATGGCAGTTACGGCCCATTCAGCAGTAATACCACTGATGTCATTGCAAACCACAGTACGCCATGTTATTTTTTTATGCATTTTTTTAATAAATAAATGCAAAATATATTATTTATTTAGCCAAGCAGTTGCCTCCTGGTCTGCAGTGTGAAGGGCGACAAGCCAGTCTGTGGAGTGGACAGGCCTCAATGGTGTGGTCCATTGTCTATGTCTCTCCACAGGCACAAAGTGGGCGTGGCTTGCTTCCCCATCAGTAACGACTGGCATATCTACCTCTCCATGCGCTTTAAAATGTTGCTTTTTTTATTTCTTATATA